>NW_005842260.1:595657-657231 GCF_000455745.1 Alligator sinensis | reverse complement strand
CACTTCAAAATGGTAGTGGGATGCTTTAGTTAAAGTGCCCCTGCAACCATTTTACAGCACAGGACACTGAATACACAAGATGCTGAGGATGCTTTAATTAGAGTGGCTCATGAATGCTGCTCAAATTAGAGCGCTCCCTCCCCCTATGAAAAAGCGCATGTAAAGATGTCCAAAATGGCCAGCCCAATCTAATTTAGTGCACATCAGAAGCTGTACTAAGTGGATCAGATATGGGCTAGCCCAATCTACTGAACACATACATGTTCAGAGTGCTGCCCCAGGGCTGAGAAAGCCCATCTGCTTGACAAGCCTTGTGGCTGCGCTCCTCCTACCCTCTGCCCCAACCAGACTTCTGACATTTTTAGTCTTCTGACATCTTCGCCTGAGACAGACAACCCCCCTCCCTATATACAGATCCACAAACTGCCCAATGAATCAAACAGCCCCCTCCACCCTGGTCCCACCAATGCCTGCTGGACCAGCTAGCCCCCTCCCTGCACCCCAACTTAGATCATGTTCCTAGTGTTGCTTCTGGAACTGATAAATGTCTGTAGAAGTGGGACCTGATCTGTGATAACATGACTTAAAGTAAGCTGTGTGATCATAGACTGGGTCCTGGGAATGTCTTCACATACACTGGATCTCTACTTAGCTGCTGTAGAAAGAAAGAGAGAGACAGAGGGAGTGGGGACATGTGGGCAGCCTGCTTTGATGCACTGGAAATCCAGCGCATTGAAGCAGACTCAATTAATAAAGTCTGCTGGAGCGCATAAATTGATGCGCTCTGGAAACCTTCTGCATCACACGTATCAGTGTCCCTGTGTGTCCCCATGCTGAAAAATGGCAATTTTTTCAGCACAGCAATACATGGGGATTCTGATGCATGTGACACACAGCCACTTTTAGTTAGCATGGCTTGCTAATTAAAACCCCCAATGCTGCATCCAAAAGCATCTGTAAAAATGCCCAGAGACAGACAGAGAGTGACAGAGCATAATACACCAGTGGTTAATGAACTGATATGGAAAAAGTGGGCCATGGATTCCATATTTTATAGTGACTTATTCCATGTAGCTGGGACTATAACCCTGGACTCCCTTCTCAAAAATGAATGCCCTACCCACTGAGTTACAAAATCATATATATATATATATATATATATACAGTCTGTGCCTTTAGAATATTTTATTGAAATGGAAAGTAGAATAGCTTCAACAGGAAGGACTGAAAATATGTCTCCCCATCTGATAAGGTTTGATTGTTAGGATATTTTCTAGGGAGATGTGGGGTATACATTCAAATATCTCAAGGGAGAAAACTGATTTTAAGTTTAACTCGTCTTAGGTAAGTGCTCTCACCAGTGAGATGTTAAGAGGGGAGAAGGAAAAAGTGTGTGTGAGAGGGCACCATCATCACATGTCCTGGTTGATCTTTAGGGAAAAATCTGAAAACTCCTTCGTTTTTAAAAGAAAAGTCTAAGGTGCTTTCCTTCCAGACAGTATTAAAAGCTATGAATCCTGAGTGATTCATACTTCCCTGTAGACCAGAAAAAGACATCTAAGTTGTGGAGAGTGACAGGGTTTAAGACAGACTCCTGTCCTTAGTTCTTCTTATATTTTATCTTAGATACAATTCCTGCTTAGAATCCTGGCTTTTATTATCCCAAGCTAAGCTACTTTTCTCTTCCAATATGTTATAGGGGAACATATGTTATATGCCAACATGGATGTTCCATTAAACTAAGCACTTGAAAGCTATGTGCTACAATATGCAACACTGCAATAACTAAATCTGCTTTGCACATCTAGCACAGTTACAAGAGCAACATTTTTGAGTCATTTCCAAGCAAGACTGGATTTGAAGTAAACAAATTATTTGCACCTTCTTCCCAACACCTATTAAGTATCAACTATCCAAGTCTCTCTTCAAATATATCTTTATACTAAACATATTTTAAAATAATTTTACAGGAATTCACACTGAAGCCCTAATTTCTTAAAGGAGACAAAATTCATATAATACAATGTTATAAGCCCTGATTTATTAAAGGGAGGGGGCTGAGGGGGGTGAGGGGAGGGGGCAATTTGCAGCAACACAGAACCTGATTTTTTCTAATGTGAGGCTATGATACCATTCATATGAACAAAAGTGCTAATTAAGTAATTAACCACCCTCTTTCTCTTTAGGTTGTGAGCTGTTTGATGTATGCAATGTGGTTAACAGCTTATTTCATATGTCATATGAAGTTACACAGGGGGGTCTTTCTGATAATGCTGACTGTATGTAATGCTCAGCTAGACTCAACTGCAGATGTAGTGCTAATTGTCAAACACAACTGGGAGATAATTGCTAAGAAGAAACTGCCCATTCTAGTTGCAAACTAGGCAAGCAGTGAATAAACCTGTTCACTCTAATTCCCTTCAGGCAGTTCAGTGAACCCTAATTTTCAGTACTTTCTCATCAGCAGTGAAAACAAATTATTTTTAACAGGAGATAGATATTACCAAACAAACTATAATTAATAGATTATAACGTTTTTGACCTTATTCTCACAATTTCTACATCATGCCAGTTCATGAGAATTAGATCTAAGACCAACCACATCACCTACTTTGGAAAAAATGAGTATAAAATGCCAGGGCTGATTCAAGTGTCTAATTATGATCTAAAATAATTTTGCATCCACTATGGAAAATAGTAAATAACAAAGTATAAGGTAGAGAGAAACCAAGTTTCTAATACTATATATGTTTTTTACCTGCAACCTTCAAAGTGTTCTAATATTAATATTTATCCCCTTTTATTTCTTTTGTAATAACAGAAGGTATGATAAATATGCTAATGGAACAAAGAGTCTGGTAATTGGTAAAATAAAAGTTTATAATTATTTATTAATGAAATAAAGAACATCCCTCTCAAATACAGTCATAGAAAACTCTTTTAAGAAGTTAAAGCCTCCTTACCAAATATTTAGATTCTTAGGTTTTCAGACTTCATAACTAATGACTCACCATTTGTATGTGTATGTATATTTGTGTGTGTGCACATACACACACACACATAAATGGTGTGTGCATACACCATTTGTACACCATATATGTATACACCATACATATATACATACATATATACATATCTACATGACAGAGTGAAATACATTCACTTTCCTCTTATATTAATGGTCATCTCTATCTCTTGGCCTTATTTATACAAAAAAAGTTTCACTGTTTATTTTTTTTGGGGATCAATCTAGTTAAAATTGGACATACCCCTATGTAGATGAACTTCATTTAGATTAACCCTTGCTTAAATCACTTCAGCTCATGTTTACATGACTTTCCTGTCTCTGTGGAAAATTTCTGAGGAAATGGCTCTTTATAATTGTGCCCAAATATTTTATATAACGTATTTTATGTGTTATATACTGCAATACATATATAGAAAGATCTTTGTTTCCTTTTTTCCCCTCCTGTTGATTCAAATAAATGGTTGCTAATTTATTCTTCCTTGCCATTAATGTGAATTAGTTTTGTAAACATGAAAGTTAAATTACTTAGAAGGAAGTGAATTTTAATTATGATTGAACACATAGGTCCCATATTAGGTTTTTATATCCTGACTGGATAAATGAAACTCAAAAATATATTTCTATTGTAATTATTCCCCATTATAAGATTAGTAATTGATTTTTGAAAGTAGTTCCTAATATTATTTTTTTAATTGCTTGTTTTACCCTGTAGGGAGTAAACTCATTCAGTAGACTAATTTTAGAAAAATAGAAAGATGTGCAAACACAGTCATTACAACTTCACACAAGAAAAAATTTTGTAGTGATTTACTCAACTCTAATTTTTCCTATATAGTATAGAGATCGTTTCATAAGAAAAAAGCTTCTCATCAAAGGAACAAGAGATAGTCCATAATACTCTATAAATGCAATATTGCTATTAATTGTACTAAGTTATTTCATTACTGGTGCTGAAAGTACTGTAAAATACTATGGTCATTAATCTATAATATCATAAGTATTCTTCTCTGTATCACCACTGGAGAAAAATTAAACTTTAATTTAGTGGCATTTATTACTGAAAATGATATTAAAACATATTCAATACTTTCTTTCTATTAAATAAAATCATAGGCCGGATCCAGAGGTGCAGGCATATGCAGTTTGTAGTGCCACAAACCTCTTTGTGGAACCATAAACTGCTAATTAGCAGCGCTGCAGCACTGGGACAAAATCTGCTACCAGAATTTCCCCCGGCACCACCTCCCCACCAACCTCACCTTCCTACCCAAAAAAATGCAGCACAAAGCACATCAAAGCTGTGTGCTGGGACAAATGTGGAGACATGAGAGCAGGCATCCCGGGGATACCTGCTCCCCTGTCTCTGTGCACTATGGAGCCCCAGTGGTGAGGCACCTTGTGACTCAGCCAGCTGCTCCCCTGCTGGCTGGGGTGCAGCATGCCTTAAGATGGGGGAGCAAGCAGCTACCTGGGATGGCTCTGTGTGCCTCTGCACAAGAAGTCTGCTATGAAGGTTATGAAGGCCCCACACTGAGACGCGTTGAGCCCCCATCTCAAGGCACACTGTGCCCCAGCCAGCCAGGGAGTGGCTGGCTAGGGCAAAGGGTCCCTTAGCATGAGGTCTGCCTACTGGCTAGAACTACACTGAGGCACCCTGTACCCCAGCCACCTCCTGCTGCAAACCTCACAATCAGGGGCATGCACTGCAGCACAAAGTAGTGGCACACATTTGTGCTACTACTATTTATGCTGCTGCAAACTCACATCTATGTTTGTATGTATGAAGCCATAGGGCAAGTCCAAACGAGCACGGTTGTGTGGTATGTGGTGCTGCAAACTCCTTTGCAATGCCACATACCACACAGTCCAGAGTGCTCCACGCTGCAAGGGTGCGCTGCCTGAGCGTGCAGCACTGATTTTTTTTACCAAATGTCCACACACATGTGGATGCGCCCATAATGTCCAAGTTGCCATTTATTTATAGAAAAAGTATAGAGATCAAAGGCTCCATAGTTATGAATGACTAAATTATGAAATAAATAAGTAGCAAACTAGAAACCATTTTGTAGCCTTTACATTTAAAAAAAAAATATGTATGAGAACTTAGTCAAACCATGATTAGAGCAAAAATTCTGCTATGATGTTCAGCTTGTACTTGTAAAGAAAATGTATGTATAATCTAGGTATTCATATTCAGATTCTGTTTTGTGGATTAGACTGTAGGTTTGTGGGAATTGACGGATATCAGAAGCTTGCAGTAAACCTCTACACACTCTTTATTGGGAATGAAAATATTTAAGTCTGGAAGTCAGTTATCAAATTAAACATTGTCTCTATTAAGAATTCATTCAGTTATTATTAACTGGATCTACCTAAGCAAGCAATTTAAAGAAAGCTAATTGACATTATATGCAATAAGGCTTTCCAGAATCTATTACAAATATTCATCTATCAGAACAATTTTGTATTGGCTGCTCTTACATACAAATATAACACTTTTCAGTTGTTTGTTAAGGCAGAGGTCATATATATATAATTGCCAGAGTTAGAAGAATGTCTCATCAATAACAGCACAAACATTGCCAAATACATGCAGAAATGCAAAATAATTATGTCACAATGGCTGCATAGTGTTATGGCACAGAGATTATAATATATTAATAACAGTTATGTTATACAATAAGTGCTTGGTGATATTTCATTAAAGAGCTAGTCCTCTTATTATCAGCATTGCTCTATAACAAATGCGCCTTGCTGCCCAACAGAGCCTGGGCATCTTTTTGAAGTATTTTAAGACCTATGTATTTCAGGCAGGGTTTTAGTAGGAGGGGAGGAGGGGTTATGTTTTGGAGCATTATTGTGGAGTTTATTGTTTTTACATATACTGTACTTCTGTATAATTTGTGGGGTTGTTTTGTTTTTTTTTTAAATGTGAGCAGCCCTGAGCCTTTTTTGGAAGGTGTGGTCTAATACTATAAATAAAGCTAATACATACATACCTACCTACAAACATAATGGTGCATAGGATATAGAGAATATGATTTATGAAATAATAAGGTAGCTTTCATCTTCTTTCAAGGTTTGCTAACTTATATTTAACTTAAAGCAAGAACATGCATGTTGGCAGTTGCCATAGGGTGCGTCTACATGTGACACAACATTGCCATAGCATCACACTACAGTGACATAGTGTCCATGGGCATCTACACATGACCAGCAGCTACTTTGCCATAGTGACATGCTCCCCCAGTAAAGCGCCGATAGGGCGACATAGCTGCTAAAAATAACCGTACACTGCACGTACAGCACAGTATGGGCTGTTACTGCACTGTGATTCTGTACTTCCAAAAGGAGGGGATTTTGAATAGTGCAGACCTAGGAATGAGCCAAGCACTTGGGCTTCCAAAGCCCTGGGGTTGCATACCAAATATGTACAAGCATTTATCACTTCAGGTTAACCCATACCCAATCTAACTTAATTCACCTCCTCAGGTGAACTAAATTAGATCAGGCCAGACATTTTTTGCGCTGTCTAACTTCTCATAATGCCTGCATAATATGGCACTAAATGTAACATCTGGATGTACTCTAAACTTAATGCCTGCATGTACCCAAAAGATGCATAATGCCTGCATGTACCCAAAAGGAGCCTAAGAGGTTTTTAAAATCCTAATGTGTGGCATCTTTAGAAGCCAAATTACCTTAAACAAATAGACCTTTATGAGTAAATATCTTTTGAAAATATGAATTTAGCACCTAGATAGGACCAAGCGAGCAGAAGTACTTTTGTGGGAAGTCATAAATGTGGGTTCAAAACTCCTCTGGCCAAGACACTAGTGATTAGAATTTAGGTTTCTCACTTCTTGAAGAAGAGTCCTGAATAGCAGGCTGTAAGAGAAAAAGTAGTTCTTTCATTTTGTAGTCACGATTCAATAAGGATGTGGCATTAGGCAACAAAACCTAGGAAAAGGCTATGCTTCTGAATCCCACATTAAAAGAATAACCCAACTGCAGAAGGAAAGGGATCCTCTTCTGCACTTTTGGGCTTGAATGCCTATCCCCAGGGTGCTTGGCTCTCATGAATCCTGACCAAAATACATTTAATTGTCTTCATTCCATATATTAAAATCTGAGATGCATTGTTCTCAATTTTGAATTCCCTCTATGAGCAGAGGATATATTTGGTAGCTGTGTTAGTCTGAGACAACAAGAAATGCAAAACTTTAGAACTCTTGGTTCAGAGATGATACTTTTTATTAGACCAAGTAAGAAATTGGAAAAAAAAAAATCTTTTTCTGCAAGCTTTTGGGCACACATGCCCTTCCTCAGGCTCAGGGAAAATTAAAAATGCTAAAAAGTTCCCATAGGTAGAAATAAACTTCATTTTTGCACAGAGGAAGCTTAAGGTGGAAACCAAGATTTCTAAAATTTTGCATTTCTCTATGAGCAGGTACATCTAAATTTAAAGCCGAGGAATGTGCAGCTTTACCTTAACTAGAAGCCCTAAGAAATCAGAGCCTTGTTGCTCCCTTGCTCCCAACACTGAGAATTCTGGGAAAAACTTAGAACATTTTACCCTAACCATTCTGTATTTTCTTGTGTACTGGGAATGAATGTAGATTACATTAAGTAGGTGTCATAACTGTTGAATGTTAGAAGAGCTGTCTTATTTATATTTTCATGCTACTGGTTGAGCAAATTGGCTCAAATTCTCATTATTTTAGATTTAAATAATGTCTGCGCTAATTTTTCCTTAGATTTACTATGGCATTGTCATACACCGGTCTTGCAAAATAGAGCAGACAAGAGAGTCACAGGAGTATGTCAAAGAAAAGGGAAACATTGATTTCTTGCAATGTGTTAGAGAACTCATGTAAGAGATACATAAGAGATACATTCCTCCAATTTTTTTTTTTTTTATTATTATGGCACTATGAAAATATTTCAATTAATCAGATCTTAACTAAAACAAATACCTCTTTAGAATCCTCCTAATTTTATCCAGCAAATATTCATTGCATCTGACCTAATTATTCAGAGTGGAGGAGAGACGGGGGAGGGATCATGGACAATGTTCTCGTTTCCTGCTGGAGTCAATAGCATAATTTAGTATGCTAAATCCTGCAGGATTGAGATTTAAAGCCAGATCCTATTCCAATACTTAGCTGCCTCAGTGTACTTGAGCTCCTAAAAGTGATTCTCCCCACTCTGATCAGATTCCTGAAAAAGAGTTAATGCAGAAAGTGGATGGATCTCCGTTCTGCTCACTGCTAACTCAAACTCTGGTTCATCTGCCTACTTTGCAGGTTTTGCATTTCTAATTATTTTAATGTATAAGGGCAGGCTTACCTGGGGTAGGCTCCCAATATTATTCTGTCCATTCAACCAGCAGGTGAGTGACAGTAAAGTTGCAAAACAACCATATTACTTTTTTTACAAATGTATTTGTTCCAGACCATAGCATATTTGTCAAGACATTTCCACTGTTACTCCAAATTTGCCTTATTATTGGAACAAGCATGGACGGAGACCAGGAGTCATTTGTGAACCACAAGAAGCAAAATACCCCATAAATCAGGGGCCTATCAACTTGTACTTACATTGGTGTTTATACTGCAATAGTCACTAGGCAGAAGTATTTGTTTTTGTTGATACTTGATATAAACACATGATAAGAAAGTATGCATTTCACTGGTATCATATGTTCAGTACTAGCTTTCCAAGTACAATGTCTTTTCAACAAGCAAGATTCCTGTGTCCATGAACTAATATTCATCTTGTACAAAACAGTATGGGCTTCAAATAAACAAACATTATTATTCATGATGTATAACTCTTCTGAAGGTGAGGTAGTCCAATAAGCTGCTTGAGCATCCATTTTATTAGTGTGGATATCACTTAATGAATCAAAAAACACTGGCAGGACCATCCGGTTTCCTGGAATTCTCCCAATCAAACAATGACTCATTTGGCCCAGTTTATAAATTAGGAGGAGATCTCAGCTGGAAGGGGTAAGTCTTCTGATAAAGAGATAACTTAGATGGACGTAGAACTACCTACACCTCTGTAGGCCAGTCTCAGAGGAGCAAATGTATGCACAGAGTCAGCTACCTTCACCCCAATTCTGCATTAATAGGAGCACACTAATGAGATGCAGAGATTATACTTTTTTCTGTATTTGTTGGGGGTATACTTGTTCTTGCCTCTCCCACCACCTTCAAGACCATGATAACATGACTTCTATCCCATAGGAAAAGGGATAGAAGCTGCCCGTGTTTGGATTTGAAGAAAGGAGTAGACAGGAAGGTGAAGGCAAGGACTCACATGATCCAACTCCTGGCTTTGTAGAAATTTGGCAAAACATGTCTCAGCCTGCCAGTCTTGGAAAGGCAAAGTCAGAGGAAGTCCAATGGAGCAATGGTGCCTACAAACCTGAACCCCTACGAAGAGTCAAGAGCAGTGCAAACACATAGCTGCATTCCACCCCCCTCTCCTCAGGATGAGTCTACCCACTAGATATGATAAGCTCTCAGAAGCCAAATTATTTGGATTTCTAAAGCAAAAAGGAAACAAATATCCCTTGTATCCCCATTCAACAAGAAGATTATAGAAATAATCAAAATTTTGAAGTAATCTCAAAAGATTTCTATAATCCACTTACTCACTACCTTGAGTGCTTTTTACTAGAAGGAATCACCTAAATATTTTTTAGCTTACAAATAGCACATGCCACTTTAGGATCTGTGAAGTCATGGCATGAGAATGTTTTAATATTTCAATAAGGAAAAAATAATAATTAATCTGCTTCTTCCTAACAAGTCAAAATAATAATTGAATACCAATAGGACACAAAACAAAACCATCTTTTATTTTCAATCTGTGGGCCTGAATAATTCCTGAATGCTTTTTGCAAAATATAGTAAACGTAAGTGTACACACACACACACACACGCGCGGTTCTATATTTATATATTATTCTAATTCTATATTTATACTTTTTCTTAATTTTGATTTACATTTTGTACAGAGCATTAAAGCCATTGTCTTTGTAGAGAGCATTAAAAATGACTTACATAAACTCAAAAATAAAGGATGAGTTCTACAAATTTTCTTTTTTCATTGGGTTTGATCAGACTAAAAATAAATCTCTCACAAGTTATTGCTTTGATACAATTTATTTTTCCCCAAAAGAAGAAAGGCACACCACAGTAAATGCATTTAATCATTTTAGTAGGGTGCCTTCATGCAGTGAAATTATGGAGTTTGCAGAAGTAACAATGAAATCAATGGGGCTACTTTCTAGAACAAGGATTACTTCCAGGAGTAATATGCACATTATCATAATCATAGTTTATACTGCTTTTTATTTTCATGCAGTACATACTATCTTTCCTTTTGTGTTTGAAATTCTGTGATCTAGCCCTGGACAACTGGTGGGCCTGGGGATTTCCATAATCTTGTCATGTAAATCTTTGCAGAAGAGATTAGAACGTGGTTCAGATTTGTTTAGTGGGAAGTGATAGTCTACTATGGTTTAATTTTAAGGAACATGAGTAGCAATGCCATAAGAAGGTTTTATATTTTTTACCTTTATCAAATTGACATGGATGGTTATCTATATAATACACTGAAATCACTGTGGATTTGAAGATTAACTTTCTCTTTATCATCTCAAAACCTCAGTTTTACATCTTACTAGAAAGACAGCACCAGTGGAACTATTTTATCTTTTAAAGTGTAATTTGCATAAAAACCAGACAGTTCCAAACAACTAAATATTGAGGTAGTTCCCTGTTTCATCATATCTCCTCTGTCTCACTTGCTCCTGCTTTCAGCAAATGTTTCTTTGACAGGTTTGTCAATTTTTTTCAAAGTAAATAAAACTGATGTCACAAACAAGGTGTTACCCTGGCAGGAGATATATTTACTAGATTTAGCTTCTGTTTGATATTTTTAAGCTTTTGGTTTATACCTGACAAAATGACAATGCTTGCTAACATCACTATAGACAGAAGTAGCTTCATTTCTTTCAACTGCAGCATATAGCATTCCTTCTTTGCAACTTCACTATAATTCTGCATTCTGGCATAATTATACACTAGAATGTGTATAATTCCCATAAAAAGCACCAAAATAGGTGTTCAATAAAGCAGTAGTATGGCCATTAAAGTTTAACATTCAGTGGGAATGTCTACACAAGACACTTACTAAACATTGGTCTAATAACACTGTGCAGTACAGCATCACAGCACAAACCAAGCTAACAGCCTACTGCTCATTGTTAGTAGGTTAATGCTCAGTAAGCCTCATTAAATAATTGTGTGCCAGTGCTAACTCACAGTAACTTTAGGTACTGCACATTTAGTTAGTACTTAATTAAGAAAGTACTAAACTAAATGCACAGTATTTAAGGTGCATTAATGAACGCTTAGATGTGTCCGGTATTTATTTTTTAAACTCTGCAATATTAAAACGATCCAACAAATACTATGTAAAGACTGAAGCACAGAGGGCAAAGGGGAGGATCTGTGTAACTGTAATAGAGGGTCAGGGGATGAAAAGTTCCTGTCAAATTTGCACAAAAAACAAGCACAATTGAGAAGCTTCATGGCTTCCAAGTACCAAAAGGAAGTACAAAGCTAGTGTTGCCAAAGGCACAGGGGAAAGATTGTGGCTATGTGTGCAGAAGGAGAAAATGAATAATAATTTCATATCTTCTCTGATGCAAAATTCCTGCAGGAGCTCCTGCTACAGATAATCTTCATGGGATAGTTTAGTCTTAATAGATTTTTCCCAACACAAAAATAAAATTAGGTGACTGAGTGCTAAATCCCCAACGGTACATAGGTACTGTATCTAGACTTGGGGCATCTTGCTATTGTAGCAAAGTGCACAACACTGAATACTTACAGATTTAGATGTCAGCCCAGCATGGGTTTTAAAGATCATTTTTTAAGGTTTCAGCTCCAGAAGTTGGAGTGAAGCAGTATATAGATAGCTGTACCCTCAACAATTTGAAGGTTTCATTACAGATTTGACATTATAATTGCCTGGTTTTCAAAATTATGTTCATGGGTCTCATCCTTGGAAGCATTCATGATTTCATAGCAAGTTAATAAGAGCAGAAATCAATGTTAAATGACTGAAAATTCAGAGGTTATATAGATTTAGATTTCTAATTTTAAGCATTGATTTTCTTTTTAATCTTGGCCACAGTGACTCAGAGAGAGAAGAATTTAGGAATTCCAGGGTGCCAGTTCATTAGTAAAAGCCTCTCAAAATTAGAAAAAAAACACAGGCATTAGTGGATTACATAGATAAATATTTTCATATTTCATAAACAGTTATCCCTATACTTCTGAGTTCTCATTCAGTAGGACATAGTGTAAGGTTAGCAGAGAAAGACTTCTGTTTTCTCCAAAACAACATTTTAAAAAAGTTTAATAAGAAGAAAGTAAATGAACAAAAATGCATGCACTGATTGAAGCATTTCAGTGTTGAATATTGAATAAACAATATTCACTGGTAAAAAACAAACAACTTTGCATTCCAACATACAAATGCTTAACCAATAATTCCTTACTGCTTGACTGAAAAAAAAAATGATGAGATGAGCCGTGATAAGAAGATATGAACTTCCTTGTTTTCTATTTCTGTGAAATAGGTGATGCACCAATAGATTTCTGGTTTATTTCACCAGATTGCACAGACTCAGGATCAGGGTTGTGTAGGAGAGAGAAAAAAAATTACAAAAAACTGGAAACTTTGAGATTTGTTTTCATTTGCTTACAGAATGAAAAGGAAACCTTTCATTTTTTTTTTTTAATGAAAAAAGCCAAGAGACTTATTCTCCCAAGTGTGGTAGCTAGAGTATTAGCCAGGAATGTTGAATTTTATCCAATTAATCTTCAGTGTAAAATGTAGATGATCCTAGGAGCAAGAATAGGAGTCCAGGACAGCCCTTCCTCCCCACCCCCCATTTAGAAGACTGATTTAACAACTGGGGTGCATACAGAAGTTCTGGGAGGTTAGATCACATTAAAAATGTCCACTAAATCTAACTTAGATCTAACTTAGTTCACCCAGGTGAGGGCCTAGTTTGGTTGATCTAAGTATGAACCCTGCAGAAGTTCCAGGACAGTTAGATTGGTTTAAAAATGGTGAACCTGATCTAACTTAACCCTACCTCTGAGGCAGTCTAACTTAGCTTGGGTTGGCCATTCCTAGACCAATCTGTCTCAAACTTCTATACAGTTCCCAGTCCAGCCCCAGGGCTGAGAAAGCATGGCCGCTGGCCCCAGCCCTGGGCTTGTGCCTTTCCTACCCCCTTCCTAGCACCAGGCTATTTTTATCTCCCTGACCCCTCCCACAGATGGACATTTCACCCCAGACAAGCCATCTCCTGCCCCCCAAGCCCACCAAATCCCCCATCCTGAAAACCATTTTTGGTGATGGCTTTCCCCAGTGTTTACCAGTGCCAAAAGCTGAAGCAGTAAGTCAGGGTGGTGGGAGGGATGGGCAGAAGTTTGTCTGTGTGGGGGAGGTCAGGGGGCTAAAAATAGCTCCGGATCCCAGAACCCCCCCCATCCCCCCAAGTCCCCTGTGGATCCCACAAATTCTCCCAATCCTGCCAGACCCCACCAACCCGCTATGGACCTTGCCTGCCCCCAACTCCTCCAAACCCTCCCAGAGACTACCTGTCCCCACAGTCCTCTCAAACCTTCCCCTGGGAGCTCCCCATCCCAACTTACCATAAATCAAATAGCATTTTAAACTCAATCTAACCTCCTCCAGTCTCCCCAAATGTCTTTATGTATCATTGGGCTACAGAATTATGTTCACTGTCATGGTCCTTCTGGGGGGTCCATTTCCTGCTAACCTCAGATCCAACAAGGGATATACACACAGTCCAACTATAGTTAGGCAGTTAGAACCCTTTCCTAAGAATGTGGAAAGGGTAGTTTTGAACTAAATCAGGTTGAAAAAGGAACTGAACCTAGGTTTACCACTTCCTAGATGACTATTTTTACTACAGGACTATAATATAAAAGGTGAGGACAGAGATCACCGCCACTGGTTTAAAATAAAAGAGTCCTGTTCTATTCATGTGACTAGACATAAGGGAGGATATAATGGATTCTAAGTGGATGTAAGGATCAGAGTTCAGACACCATTCTAGTATTTCTGGTTAGCTAATTTTCAAATGCTTCCTACTCAGTGTGAGGGCTTGGGGGGATTTTTTAAGGGTTTTTACTTTGAAGTGCCTATTTTTTTCTGTGCACTTTAGGAACCTAGGTCTCTAACTATGTGGATATCACTGGGGAGGAGAAGTGTTTATAGCAGAACTTCCCCAATTTTTTCTCAGCATGACCCCATTTATGACTCCATTTCTTCCCCACCCACAGCTCCTTACTGCTCCGAAGCCCTGCTGGTGCCCCTCACTTTTGACCTGCAGCCCCCTTTTCCCCACAGCCCTGCCAGCAGGGGGCCCCAGCTCTCAGGGCTATGGCACCAGGGCCCAAAGCCTCCTGCCCTCCCAGCAGTGCCTGAGCCTGAGCTGCCACCTGCAGGAGGCAGTGGCTGCTGTGGCCAGAGTGGAGCATAGAGTCCGTCTCCCCACACCATCCCTCCCCACAGGGCAGCACAGCTGGAGCAGAGCTCATGGAGGGAGAGGATGTTGGACACTCACTGTGGACTCAGGGCTCCCTGTCCTGCTGCCCTCCCCCCCCAATCAGAGGCCTCTGCAGCCCAGTGGCCTGGACCTGGTGCAGGAGGGTGGGGAGGTTCAGTGTCACTACTGGGACCCCACACTGCCATGGTGAGGCACGCCCTACCCACCTAGTAGCAGTGGCACAGAGTTGTGTCCCCCATTGCTGCCTGGTGGGCAGGGGGTGCTTCACCATGTTGGTGTGGGTCTCCCAGCAACAGCATCAAGCCTTCCCACCCCACCTGCTGTGGAGGCCCTGGGGGAAGGGCAGTAGCATGGGGAGCCCTGAGCCCACAGTGGGCAACCCACATCTGCCCCTTCTATGCTCACAAATCTAGGGGGCATGTGCCTCCCATGCCTCTATCCTTGGGACTATGCAGCCCCATTTTTTTTCATTGTGACTCCAAATGGGAGTCATGACCCCAAGATTGGGAACTGTTGGTCTGTAAATTTGGTACCCTAATCTAACATATTTTTTCACAAGAGAGAGATACTTAGCCATGTTGATCTGAGATTAAGTCAGGCAGAAGGTAGGGAAGTGACACTTTACAGACTAATTCAGAGGCATAAACAATTGTAATCAACATCGAACATCCTCAAATGCTATGAAATTCACAAGTAAGCATATTTTCATAAATTTTGAGAGAGCTACCAAAAGAAGGTGGGAGGGGGGAACGGGTGATGCCTAGTAAGTGGCATGTTTGTCAGAGGAGTATGCCAGAAAATCAGAGATGCAAGTTCAAACCCTCTTTAGACAAGGTGGATAAAAATTCAGGTCTTTCTTCCTGGAAAATCTCCTAACTATGCAGTTACTGGTGCTCAGACATGGAAGGGCCATTCTCCCTTAATACCCTGTAGTCATGGGTCTTTGTACAGCTATATTTTTCATGATTTATGCATGTACACTGAGCAGGCATGTGTAGCCATGTAGATACCTGGCAAGTGCGTAGCCTACTGTACCTGCTCAGTATACATGCATATCCTTACATATCCATATTGCATAGTTAAAAAAGGATAACAGAATTGCAAACTGTGCACAAATTCAAAAAAGGCCACTTACGCAGCTGGAAATTCGCCATTTAGGCACACAAAGGATAATGGAAATCACCCTTATATTCTGAGTGTTAGCCTGAAATAAATTTTTACAAACAAATTATAAACCCTTGGAACAGGAGTTCAGAAAGGAAATCCTTGACACAGCCTTAATTAGACTGTCAAGAAAAGTAACAGAAAGAGCTGGTTACAATGATAAGAAACACAAATTATTGTACAAATATTTCTATTCTTTAGTAGTCATAAGAACATTATAGGTAATTTTATCACTTATACATATAAATAATGCCTGTCAGCATTAAATAGAAAATTCATCTTCTAATGAAGATACATTTGCTAAAATGAGAGCTAAATATATTCCAATAGGAAAGAGATTTATCTTGCCTTCATTTTGGTACAGAATGCAAAGCTATATTTCTTAAGGCTATTCCTGCTCTATCTTCTGATGTAGCTGGGTCATGACATCTTGGCCAAGCTCCAAGAAACTGTTTAGCATTACTACAACATGGAGAGAGAGTAATAATAATATTTTTCTTCCCCCCTAAGTTCTGTACATGTTCTGTAATACAAAGCTGACTACGGAAAAGAAAACCCTGACGTTCTAAGCACAAAAGAACATAAGTAAAGCCATTTTACAAGCTTCCAAGCAAACTGAGATATGATAGCTTGGAAAATCTGAACTAACCCGTTTTATTAATCACTTTTTGCCATTCTAGAAAACAGCTGAATACACATTTCCCCTCTCCTCACCCATTCCCTGCAACGCAGAAACTGGTTTAAATCATATTATGGGTCACACAAACACATTTTTAATAAAGCCTCTTTTCTACACTGTCTCACATATGCATTTTTTTTAATTGACTCCCAGCTAGGGAGATTTGGGAGAAGAGTATGTTTTTCAACTTTCCCTTATATCCATAGAGACTTTTTTAATGATAGCTCAGCTGAGCTTTTTTATACAGCCACATGACTCTGAATGTAAGACTTTAAAAAAATTGCCAAAGATCAATGACAGTTATGACAAAATTGCAAGACTTGGCAACATTATATTAGTATAACCTGCCAGAAAACCACATACCAAATACAGCTGGCATAGTATCAAAAGTATTTTTAATTCTTTGCATATGTTCTAAACTTAAAACTTGTTGTCCCTCCATACGTTCATGAAACTAAAATCTCTACAAGAATATAAGCAGGCTTGTCTGCAATGCATATTTTAATACTTGTGTAACACAGTCGCATTACGAATTTGTACTAGTTCAGCTTCATATGTTTTAAAAACAAAACAACATAGGCTGATTCAGAGCACATGATTCCATGATGGCATGGGATAGATGGTTTGTCTTGTGCTGTGTCAGGGTTGATGGTAGCTTCATGAAGAGTTAGACTACGGATCTGTGTAGGATGGTTTGCATAGGGATGATCCTACCTCCAGCAGGGGGTTGAACTAGAAAACCTCTAGAGGTCCCTTTCAGCCTTACTTCTCTAAGATTATAGAGTTGCTTGCAATAGGGAGTGCAGTGTTAATATTAAATTTTGGAGCTGCTACAATTTATGGCAACTTATCCAGTTCTGCCTACAAACTAATTCATGGCCCGGAGGCATACATAATTCTGGTAGTGCTTAGTGCTATGGATATCTTTCTACTATAACTACTGTTGGTGTTTCAGAGGTTTGGGGGAAAAAATGCCCACTTCAGGCTTAAAATGCTTCTGAACTCAAGAGGAAGGGGAGCTGATTCTCCTTGTGATTCTTTTATTACCCATCTGTTTTGTTACACTGGCTTACAGTAGTTTGATAAAGCTACTAAGGAGACAAGCCATATAGCGACATTCCATGGGGTGGTTAACCTTTTAATTGGTACTGCCATTTTTTTTTTTATATCTAAAAACAAGAGCTCCTAGGCACATCCTTCCAATTTTATGAAACCAATTAACTTTAAACTCTCATTTTTAGTTAAAGTCTAACTGAGCAATCTTGCTCCTCCAGTCTGCAAATTCATATGACCTTTCCCAAAATTAGCTGAGTTAGTCAAAAAGCACTCCCACATCTTCCTATCACTGCAACCTGCTCCCTTTCTATCTTCCTTTCTCTCGAGGAATGTGCATACAGTATCCCTAGTCTCATCTTCCTCAATAATATTTTGCATCTTCTTTGTATCCATGTGAAAAGGAGGCTAGATAGGTTTCACTGCTCAGAGGAATATGACTACATCACATTGGAAATCCAGAGATAGATAGATAGATAGATAGATATTATTTCTGGGTTTCAGGAAAGGATGGAAAGCAGCCTAAATGGGGCCTGTGCTCTCCCTCAAAGTGACTGAGCGGGGAGTAGAACATGCTTAAGGCACAGTTCTCTGGTTAGTGCTGAAGAACTGTGGAAACATTTGCAATAAAGACTTCTTTTATGTGCAACTTAGTTATACCCAGACAACGGCCAGAGTTAGGTAAATGGCATTATAATTAGCTGTAGCCTAGTGTAGCCTTTTTAAATATATATATATATATATATTCAAGTATATATTTTAAAAGGCTGCACTAGACTACAAGGAAATATAATACCATTTACCTAACTCTGGGCATTGTCTGGCTATAACTAAGTTACACATCGAAGAAGTCTTTATTGCAAATCTTTCCACAATTCTTCAGGATTAACCAGAGATCTATGCTTGAAACATGTTCTACTTCCTGCTCAGTCACTTTGAGGGAGAGCACTGGCCTCATTTAGACTGCTTTCCATCCTATCCTGTTAACAATGGTATGAGTAGGCAGCACTACAAGTATTGGCACCAGCTTTGTTCCAGTGCAGACGCATTATGTGAGTCATAGCCTGTCCAAGAAGTTTCTTGTTGTTTACATCTTAATATAAACACTCATACTAAATAATATAAAATCAGCTGCATGGGCACATCATAAGTATGAGCTTGTATAAGCCTCTCAGGAATAACAAAAGAGAAAACTAAGAGAGAAGAGAAGAGAAGAGAAGGATATTTATTTACCTGGTAGAAGAGAAGAAGGTGAAGCAAGCTAAGGCCACTTCTAAAATGGCTCCTTGAAGGGCTGCAGCTTCATGCCCCTACCTAATTTAAAGGGGTATGCCCACAGAAAGGCACGTTAAGGAAAAGTTTCTTAAGAGGTATATTGGCCATATGTGCCTTTTCCTCACTCCTCAAACATTTTGTTGGAAAGATACAACTTGAGGAACCTGGCCTCTGATCATGTGGTTTTTTTTTTTTTCTCTTTTTTAAAGTAGAAGTATATGTTATCACTTACCTTTGAGTTTCGCCTTTGAATCAGCTGTGGACTTCTTTAGATTTCCTTGTCAGTTAATGATCTCTTTTTGTAGCCATCTCCAGCACTATTTCTGTCCCCTCAGATAGTACTCTGCAGTGTAGTACATAGGGAGGAATACATGTAAAAAAATTAATTACCATGTTCATTTTTCTTTCTAAACCCAAAACCTTTTTTTTTTCCTTGTATTGATTCCAAAATGAAATTTCTTTCAGTGGCTTCCTTAGACCTCAGTTATTGATCAGTCAAAAACTTCTTGTTTGCTCATAATTAAACAAACAAGAAATACAACAATGTTAGCTTGAGAAAACCAGAATCATAAATATGCCAAGGTTAGCTTGAGAAAAAACATGTCAAAATGTAATATTTCCTTTTTGTTTGAATATTATTTTCCTTCTGATGTTACCAATTTTATTTCTATAATCTCTTTCCATTTTGTTCTTCCATTTGCCCTTTCACTGTCCTTTTGCTTATCCAGTGGTTCTTGGTCACATACAGCATTGTAACAAAATGTCTGTCCCTGCCTTGAACCACACCAATGACACACTGATTGCTATATATTTGCTGTATTTCAGATACTCTACTGAAAGAAATTGTTAACATGGGTAAGTATATAGAAGGGAAAATAAAGGATCATAAAACCCACACTATAATAACACTACAAAAATAAAGTTATCCCATATCAGATACCAGCTAAAAGGTTAGTTTATAATTTTTCTATTCCTGTAAAGGATAAAACTACTGTGTCATCTCACTTGACAGTTATAGGAATTTATTAATCAGAAACCAAATAAGGTAAGTCATTTCATTTTCCTTTCTTTGGTTACCAAATCCACAGGCAGACAAGAGACAGCAGTAAGCGTCTCTGGCCAGGTTAATGGTGATCAGTCTCTGCTGTTGCTGTAGTTTGACTGGTTGTAATGCTCAGCAGGGAGCATGTGTTCCTACATGCTTTCTGAAATATTAATACACAAAATAGAACTGAGGTTTCTGATAGCAGCAGATTGGCTGCTTTGTGGTTTTCTGATTAGAGGTGTATTGGCGATTCCGAGAAGCCACTGGCGCCTAAATGGGTTAAGCTTAATAAGGTTTTGAAAGCTGATAGCATAATTTAAGAGGGCTCAGAGTCACAAAGCTACAGACATGGCTGACCCCAGCAAATTACAGTGTTTGTTAATGCTCTGTTATAGACATCTTCTAGTCAACCAAAAGCAGATATATTAAGTGAAAAATTGACTTGTGGTTCACAAAGATATGCTAGCCTCCTGGCTTATTTCTGACAGTTGGTTTGTTCAAATGTAAAGAAAGGCATTATAGCTTCTGTTTCTTCCAAGGACTCTTGGGAATGTAACCTTCAAAAACATTCACTTTACTTTTCTTCTAAAGAAACATAATTACCTTAAAACTTTATCATCATAATCTTGCACAATATGTACCCCATGGGAAATCTAAAAACAATTTAAGGAATGGAAGGCATGGGGAAAAAATCCTTTTACTTTGAGCACAGTGATTATAATCATATAAGCTCTAGACTCAATGTAACAGGAACATAAAGAAAGAGTGATTAAAAAGAGCACTAACATGTATATTGTATTTTCAGAATCAATGTTAATTAAATGAAGTGGTGGCCAACTAATGGTGTTTTAAAAATGAATCTTCTTAGTAAATGTTTAATGACAATAAGTCTGCCTGGGAACACTTCCTGCAATCTTTCGAGGAGAGTTTTACTGACATGTAAGGATGTTGAACCAGCAGAAGCCAAGTTTTAAAAATCCAGGAACTAAGTAGGGAATTTTCATAATTACATAAACTTATTGTAGAAAATGGTCAGAGGGTAAAGGAATTGCAAGATGTTTCCTTTTAAAATCTGTTTATGCTAACTGGTCAGTATTTTAATTTCTATATCTATAACACAAACACTATTCCAATCAAATGAAAGTCATCTAACTAAACTAAACAAAATGTCAGAAATAAACTCCTTTCTTTTGGACATAAATTGTACATTGGTAGGACTCTGGGCACTGATAATGCTTTTGCTTGTAATCTCCAGGTCAAAATTCAATAGGGGGATATATTATTTTTTGTCTTGAATATGTTGAGGACCATTAGCCTTCCTCCTCAGTTTGCTAATTGATAGATTATGTGGCCATTGTGTAATATTATCTGACTACATATACAATTGTTAAAATAAGGGTATTGGGAAATAACCTATAAACATCAGAAATCCCATCAGACTTACATGGCAATTTATTAGTTGTAGAATTTTGAGAATGGTCTTAATTACAAAATAATTAAGGGAACATACTGACAATAGAGGCATGCATTTTTTAGTCTGCTAGGGCATAGGCATCAGAAAATAGTCTTTAAATTGGTCAGAAATATCCACTGATTCTCCCCAGGCTAGCCTTCCTTTTATTCTCCAGGATATGTGGAAAGATTTGAGACCTGGCAAGGAGAATGCAGAATGAAAAATGTAAAGGGCATTTTGCCTGATTCTATGGTATAATTCCTTAGGCTATAAATTACCTGAAGTTCATCTCCCAAAAAGCTCCTTAAATCCCATTCTGCTAAGGGAATAGCACACATTGCGGCATCTGTCTCCTGAGGTCTGCAAAACTCTTATCTACACTTCCATTTATAACTTTATTACAGAACAATAGTCTATTGATGCGTATTCTGGATCAGACTGAAAGCTCCATTTCAGTAACTCTGCAGCTTCTAGCCTCTTCTTGATGATTTTCTGAGCAGGCTAATCCTTCTCAGTGGAGGCAATATCATCAAGGAGCAACTTCTGCACTCTGAATATACTGCCTCCATTGATCTACCCTGACTCCTTCCATGCTGTTTCATCTATTGTTTAAGGGATATTCCCAAAGTCAGAGAGGAACTGAAGGAGAGTTTATGAGTGGGGGCTTTTAAAAACTTGCTTCTAGAATTCCCCTACTAGTAAATGCACACCATCACTGTGCGGTAGGGCATAAGTGTCTCTGCAGAAGCCATATGTTCAGAGAACAAAACTTTCTTCATTTTATGTCACTTTTATATCTACATTTTAGAAAAGGGGAAATGAAGTGGAATGGTTAAACAAGTTGCCTGAGGTCACAGATGTAGTTAGACTGTGAGCTGGGCTTAGAATTCAAAAGTTTCTTACTCCCAGTGCTGTTTTAAAATCTTCAGCTACACCCTTATGAACAAAGGCATTGCTGGGGGGAGGAGGGAACAGGACACATAACAAATCCACTGCATCTTCATTCTCCAAAATAGCACTTTTAAGGGAAGTGGATCTGTAACATACCCCTTTGTTGTAATATATATATATTTGTCTCAAAACATTGCACATGGGCAATACGGGCAAAAACGTGTTCCCACTCAGATCAACAGTAATATTTCAAAAGCTTAAAAGTATTTACAAACCAACCTTAAAAAACAAAAATCAAAAGATTGACTCAAACTAAAAAGCATCTCAGTAATCCATAGATTGTCACTGGAACAGGTAAAAATAGAGCTCTTTCACCTATTCAATCTGGTTGTTTCTCAAGGGCTTTTTTTTATTTTTTTACTTCCACTATAAAGGATATGGATTAAATGTAAGTGAAAACTGATTACTGAAATTCAGGATTACTGAGATTATTTGTTTACAAAGACGCTGGGGAAAATACTAAATTATATGGAATACCTTAGAACCAAAATCACTGTCTTATCTATTCTCTAAACTGTAAGGGGTTTCACTAGAAACTCAACATCTGAGAGTGTACCGGAGAATAAAATGCATGTGTTGACAGCTCATTCTATAACTGGTTGTCATTCCCATAGGATGCAAATTGTTGAATCTGAACATTAAGAAGGAAAACAAGTTGTTTGTTGCCTGCTTTCAGTTTTTATAAAATAATAATTTTCCGGTTATAAAATGTTCAAGCTAAAACTGCCCTGGTGGTGATGGCAGCTCAGAATTTGGTACCACTTTGAGGCAATGTAGTACCTTCTGGTGACTATCAAAAGAAACATACAGCCTTAAATCAAATTAAAGAGAAGCTGTGTATGGTTAATGCATCAAAAACATATTTTAAATGAAGTATTTTACTGAATTATATATAAAAGTTGGTTTCATATATTCCTATCTAAAAATATTCACTCTCACTGGATGACTACAGATTTTTACCTTTGCTTCACAACCACAAAGTTGTGAACAACCATATTATCTCCAAGTAATATCATAACAAATCTAGCACTGGGTGCCAGAATATGGTGAACTTCAATAACAAAAAAGAAGGAAAAAAAGCTAAAGGGTTTTCCCAAAAATGTACAGTGTGGCAAAACCCCCAGTTTTTCTTCTTCTTTTTTTTTTAGATACATTTCCTCTCCTTCCCCAACCATTTCTGACTTTCTCTCTGCCCTCTCTATCCCTTATAAGTGATTACAAGTAGTACTAGGTAAGCTTAGATAATTTTTTGTATACTATTATTGTAACAAGCCCCTTTTTTATATATTGTAAATAGTGTTTTGTTATTTTTGTATTGATTTTTACTGTATTCCTATCATTTGTACATTGATTTTTATTGTTTCATATTAATATTGTATGGTTTAGGCCCATGTCTGTAAAGTGATGTCAAGTATCCATTCCCATCTTATTCCCATCTTGTCCCCATGCCCTGTTGTGTAAGTATGTTGCAATTCTGTAACCTCTCCCATGTAAATTGGTTTTCCGTGAATGCCTGAAACAAAGGAGTGAATGGATGAGTGAAACACAATAATAGCAGGACCTCCCCCCGCCCCGCCTCCAAATCACCCCACCATCAAAACCAATACCTTGATCAGTGACCCAGCCATTGGAACAACCCTCCGCATTCAAGAAACAAAAGATGAGACAACCCACCATTGTGCCAAGGCTGCACATGCTCAGTATGAACCTCTGCAGCCCTCTGGAACAGGGCTCACCTTACCTGGACAGACCCTCCCCATAGGAGATCAGAGGTAGTCTGCCCCATAAACAGGGGTAGTGAAGACTGACTCCTGGGGGCGCCATCTTCACCTGGATCAGACTTGCTCCACGTCATGCTGCCTATCAACCCAGAGGCCCTGCTGGCAGCCCCCTCTGGACAACACCTGCTGGAGAAAGACCCTGACTGGCCATTGAGGATCAACTCCCAGCCTGGATAGGTAGCTATCACCCCCATCCTCTCTTCAACCAAGGACTTGGACTCTGTTTCTCTTCCCTACCTGGACTCCAACCCTTCCACTGAGTCTCTTTTTCCTGCTACCATTGTATGAATGTGTGTGGGAGTGCCTGTGTGAGTGTGAGTGGGAACCAAGCTGTACAGTACAGTGTTCATTTAATAAAACTGTTATTTGGAGCCCAGAGTTGGGTTTTGTTTTACTACGGTTTGGCCCTGCTCCAATCTCTGCTCCTCGCCCCTCTAACTTCTGTCTCAATTCTCCCTCTCCTGCTTCTGGCTCACCGCCACCTCAAACACCTGCCCTATGCTCCTATGTCTCCAGCTGTCCTGTGCTCCTCTCTGCCTGAAAACCCCTGTTTCTTTGCTATTGACCCATCTCCACTGCCTTTTCCTCTGATCTCTGCCACTTGCTCTTTAGTTACCAAGCACCCCAAGCATAGGCACCATAGGCACCTACACACACACACTGTCACCTGAGTCAGTGTTTAACCTGTGTGTATATGTGTATGTATGTGTGTATTCTGTATGATTTTATGTCATTATCATTAGAGAGTGTATGTGCTTGAATTGGCGATAGGTCTGCATGTGCCTAGGCTGGTAATCTTGGATGTGTATGCACCTAATTGATTTGTGTGTTTGTATATATGCAATTGTACACCACTCCCTCCTGTCTAATGCTGTAATATTGAGATCCTGAGCATTTGGTCTGACCCCATAGGGCAATAATAGTATTGAGAGAAAACAATGCTCCTTTGTTTTGACAAAATGATTAGTCCTAAGGACATGGAACAGGAACAAAATATCCATAAAAAAAAGGGTCAGCATGCTAGACAAATCAGAAGAACAGAAGACAGTTATTGCTTATAGGATAATGCAATTAAGTTATTTCAGCACAGCAGGAAAAGCAGAATAAACAGACCATATACCAAATATCAAAGGTGGCATCTTTTGAATCTGCATAAACCAGATACTATGGCTTTCAGATCCAGTGGAGTTGTTAGGGAACTTACTCCTGAGTTTCATGTCCTGCTCATATGATTGCTTATATGTATTATATGAAACAGTATGCACAACTAGTTTTTAAACCTGGGAGTGAAATACGGGATTCTCCTTTCCCACATTAACATCATAATCTATAGAGTCTCTCTTTCCTAATGAATCTGTAATCTTTTGTGAACAGCAAAATAGCTGGAACATGAGAAGATAGAACATGCCCAATTCCTGCAGATCCCAGTATAATATATAGAGCAACCTATAGCTAAGTTAGGATACTGTGGGCATGTCCTGACAAATGCTCACGTCCAATTTGTGGTGCCTCAAAGCAGTTTGAGGAACGGCAAAACACATGTGGTGCATGAGCACCTGTTCACCATGCTGCTAATTTGCAGCACCACTGGCTATTTTGCAATGGAGTGGGAGATCCCATTGTCAAAAAAAATGCTGCTGAAAAAAGCAGCATGGTGCATGCTGCAGCAGCATACACCACCAGAAAAAGAGCTTGGATGGCTAGAGCCATGCTCTGGCTGCCAGCCAGGCTCCTAATGGCCAGCTCAGTGCTGCTGCTGGCCCAGGAGGCCCCCAGAGCTTCACATAAGGCTGCTGGAGCCAACACAGGGGCTAACCCCACCCTGCCCTACCCTACAGTCACTTTGCTGTGCCCCGGAGGATGCATGCAGGGGTATGCCCCAGGACAAATAGCAGCAGCAGAAATATGGGCTGCTGATGCCTGTCCTGAAGGAAATGTGAACCTATTAACAAGTGCGCTTGCTGGGATGTGCCCTATCGGTATATGTGCAATTAACCCATCTCAATACACTTCAGAGCTGTTTGAGCCAGAGTACACTGTTCCCAGGTGCAGTGTCTACACATCCACTCAGGACAGCAGCAATTTGAGCTGAGGTGCAGCAGCTTTGGTCTGGCAGGGGGGATGGAGGGTCAGCCCCAGGCTCCAGATAATGGCAGAGGGTGGTAGAAGGCCTGGCGGGAGCCAGGAGTCTGACCACTGGCTTTCTGGGCTGACTGGGCACAATTTGTGTTCAGTAGTCACTGTCTACACATGGGTTGGATCACACTTTATGACTCTGCCATAAGATCGTATTGTCCCCAACAGTACTATGTTACAGTAGAGTAAATTAATTTACTTGTGCCCTAATACAGGTGCTTGTGCAGACTGTGAGGCTTTGCTGCTGAGCTAATTAATCTACTCCACAGAAAAGTGTACATGTAGATGCGCCTTGTTTAGTGAAAAGGTAGATGTGGGCAACAAAAAATTAAGCTCTGCTGTGCCATATCCAAAGTTAAGTGCTGAGCTACTATATAAAAAAGCAGACACCTCTTGCTTCATTGTTCTTTTAAAACAATGTAATAACTTTCGTATTTGTACAGAACATGAGAGGTTTGCTCTGAGAATGTCCACTGGATTGAGTTCAAATATTATAAAGATGGCCTTATAAATAATAAATAAATATTTATTTATAGTATGAATATAATATATACTATATTCAGAGAATCTTCTAGAATATGGTTTCCCCATTAGACTTATGTCTGAGATAAGAGCCAAGCCACTCAGCTTTTCAAGCCCTACTTTACAACTTGTACAGAAGCACAACCTTAGGAACCTGGAAATTTTAAACAAACAAACAAACAACAATAAGAAAACCTAACAGTACCGCTGGATTTTAGGCACTTTTAGGATTAGATAGAATTGGATGAGGGTTTGAGAATCATAATTATGTCCTTAGAGATCCAAATTCTAAGACCTACCAAACAAAGGTGCTTAAGTCCTTTCTGGATTTGAATGTGAAGATTTCAGGTCATATTTTTTAAAGATATTTTAGTGCCTAACTCCCACTGAAATTAATGGCAGATTTATTTCCACTGGGTGTATCTACACATGCATTTAATGCAGGACCAGTTTACTTGTGAATAAAGTGCTTGCAGGTAAATGCTCCTAGGCAGACATCTCCAGTTGCAGGGACATGGCAGCAGATTTGCTGCTCCCAATAGCAAACTGCAGCTACTTCCTGAGGCCTGCAATGGGTCCCTGCCACCACCAGGGGAAGGTGGAGGCTTCAGCGGCAGCCACCTATGGCTGGAGGCTATCTTTAAAAGGCAGCCCCACTCCCTATTCCCTGGCCAGCTGTGTTTCTGGCCAGGAGCAGCGTGCACAGCACAGGGGCAGTATGCAGCAGCTCTCACACCACAGCCTCCATCTCCCTGTGCCATGACTGCTACCTGGGACCACAGTGCTGTGCAGCTGCTAGGCCCACACCATCCAGCCCTGCAGGTTAGTGCAGTTTCCTGCCAGCCCACAGGCCCAGCTGCAGCCAGCTCCTGGCTGCTGGGGTCATTGCCAGATGTCCACCACCAACCCCCTGGAGCCTGCAGGTGCTGCAGGGCATTGCCTCACCGTGTGGCTCCTACTCCCATGCTGTGCCCCTGTGCTGGGCACTGCAGGCAGCTACCCAGGCCCAGCAGCACAAGGACAGCAGTGCAGAGGCCCAGAGAGCTGGTGCAGGAACCTCAATGGCCTCATTGCTGATGCCAGTCACTGCCACCCAGGGCCCCAACTGGTCATAGGAGGAGACTGGCAACTGTGTGGTGCTGTGGGGCAAAGCAGAGGTGCAGCAGTAGTTCACATGGGTCAGGTGATCCCCATAGGCCATAGAACATCATGCCTATGAGGGGGCTATCAGGCCAGGTGAGGGAGTGTGGGCAAGACCAGTCGGTGTAGCAATGCCACATCAAGGTCAAGACCTTGCAAGCACAGTGGGCTGCCATCACTGAACACAGTCATCAGTTGGGCAGTGCCCACAAGTCCATGCCCTTTATGCAGCAGCTGACTGAGATCCTTGGGCCCTGTGACCAAGGCCACAGCCATGCTGTGTGCAGCAGCACAGGTGGCCTGCCTGAGCCCTGGCTCTGGCCTGGCACCCATGGTGATGTGTTACAGGGGGAGGGACCCTTGGGGTGCCAGGAGCCGTTCTCACCAAGCTCCCCACCCCCAGCCTCCACCAACAGCTTGGAGAGCCTGGGCCAGAATCTGCCTTGACAGCTGCACAGATTCAGCCCCAGCCCCAGCCACAAGGACCTGCCAACAGCACCAGTTCCTCCTCAGGGGGTTGCCCTGGCTGGGCACCTGCATGATATACCTCCCTGCCCAAGGACACTGCCTGGAACTGCATGCCATCACTGCCAACCAGGACTGACTGGAGCTGCCAGACATGCCAGCCCTGACCACAAAGTAAGCCCTGCACTGGGGGGGAGGGTCCTCCTTGTCCCTGCTCCCAGCCCTAGGCCCAGCCTCCTCTCACTGCCTCTCCTCCCTGCCAGGTTGGCCATGCTCCCCTGACCTCCAGGTTCCCCGCCACAGGATACAGGGAAGCAGGAGACAGTGCAAAACTTTATTGAGCAGCCTGTACCCCTGCAGCTAGGCAGGCATGGCCCTTTCACACTCTAACGAACGTGTCAATGCTGGCAGTGAGGGCAAAGATGTGTAGTGCAGTGACAGAGATCCCTCCAGGAGGTGACAGAGGTTGTGGGGCAGGCCAGGATTAACCCTGACACCATCAAAGCTCAGGCTCCTGTGCCAAGTGTGCAGGTTCACCTGGGGCACTCTGGCAATTGGCAGCAGCAGGGCATAGTGGGTCAGGCACTCCTCTGTCCATGCAAACAGCTCCTTGTGCAGCTCCCAGGACACATGCAGCAGGGGCACACTTTGGGAGCAGTTCCGGAGCAGAGAGGGCTAGCCTCAAGGTACTTCCCTGGGGAGGCCCCCTTCAGAGAGGATGGGTATGTGGGCATCTCCTCATCACAGTCATCTGGGAGCTCCATGTCCTCTGAGCCCATGTGCTGTGGGCTAGGCAGCAGCACAGGAAACAGGCTGGCCTATAGAAGCAGAAGGGGGGACAGTGGGGTCTGGAGCCATGGCAGCAAGTGCTACCAGAAGCTTGGCCTGTCCTGGCCTGAGAATAGAGTAGGAGAGGCAGGCTGCCTGCAGCAAGCACCCAGTGGCCTACCAGCCCCACATGAGTGAGTGGGGATGGAGAGCTTGGCCAGTGGCCACCTGGGGCCAGACCTGCTCAGTGAACTGACCATGGTCTCTGGTCACCCATGCATACCTGAACCCTGATCTGAGGTGGTACAGAACAGGCAAAGCACCTGGTATGGAACATCTTATCTGAGAAATGTTGCAACCTCTCACAAACAGCTTCTTTCTCATGGCAGCCAGGATGTGGCCTCAGGGTCACTGCAGCCCACAGCCAGGGCCCTGGACATGTGCTAGTTCTGCAGATCAAGGGCCCCGGATTGGATCATCCTCCTGGGCCAGCTCATTATGGCCTCAGAGGACTGGCAGGCAGATGCATGGATGTGACAAATGGAGATCACTGCCCAGCAGGTTAGGTGGTGGGCAGAGGACATGGCTTGCAAGGATGCATGGGACTGGCACAAGGTGGTGTGGGACCAGGCAGACCTGCAGTTCAGGGTGCAGCTCCTGGCCCTGGAGCATGAGCACATGGAAGCCCTGTGGCAGCAGGGCACGGTCATGGCCAAGGCAGTGCAGGCCATGAAAAAGGACACCATCCTGGCCCTGGCAGTCACATTTGTGCAGCCTGCTTCCCTGCCCCTGCCCCCAGACCCACCTAACCCCTGGCAGCTGTTCTTCACTCAGCAGCAGGATCCTTTGTGGGCCTGGCAGAGGTCCAGAACCACCTGCACAATCCAGGAGTCCCTGCCCCAGTCCCAGCCCCCAACACCCAGGACCAACTCCCTTTGAGCTTGTCCTGGCTCCACACAGATGTGGAGCTGGAGTTGTCTGCAGAAGGCCCAGGGTAACATGATGACTCTGTTGACCCAGACATGTTGCCCCTGCCATTGGCTGCCAGAGGGGGAGTGACCCACACTGGGGAAGCAGTGGCTGCCATCACCCCTGGGCAAGCAACCTACCTGCTAGACTCACTATGGCATGCACACCCATGGGGGAACAGCCAGAAGCTGGAGCGCTGGCTGCCTGTCCCTGGGCTCTTCCCCCTAGGCACTCCCCCACCATGGCCACCCACCCCAGGAGGGCACACAGACACACCACACTGTAAATAGATTGCATGGGGGAAAGGGTGTTTTATTATTGGTAGGTGGAGTGGGTGGTGGTGTGGCTCTTATGTTGGGGTGGAAGGAGGAGACAGACTCTGGTGCTGGGGAGGGAGGTGGGACAGATTCTGCTGGTGGTGGGGGGGGTCCTCCTTCTTGTGAAAGGCAATAAAATGTTTTTCTGAGACTGTCCACAGTGAGCATAGTGATTGGGGTGGACAGTGGGGTGGGCTAGAGCAGGGTGTGCAAGAGAAGGTGGTCCATCAGGACCTCTCACACTCAGTGCCCTGGCCCCCAGTGGTGGGTGTGCAGCTCATCCAGGGCCTCGGTGGGGAGGCCCACCACTGTTGCGGCCACCACAGCTAGTATTCCCACTGCTAGGTATCCTCTGCCTGCCATGCCTTCTCCATCCAGGACTCACAAAAGAGCTCTTCCTGGGCCTCAGATGTTATGAGCATTCAGGCTACAACAAAGACTCAGAGGATGTTGTCCTTGGTGAACTCAAGGCAGGTGGTGAGAGTGCACCAACATCCCTTGAGGTGACTGAAGGTGCACTCCACCAGGGCATGGGTCTGGCCAAAGCACTGGTTGAAGTGGGCCTGGTGGGGGTCCAGCTGGCCAGTTTAGGGCCACATGAGCCAGAGAAGGAGTGAGTAGAAGGGGTCCCCAATGAGGAGGGGCAGGACCACCATGGCACCCAGCTGCAGGTCCAGCACCCCAATGTGTAGTGGCCACTTTGCAGCAGGGCTGGCAGGGCGGAGTTCCAAAACACATGAGCATTGTGGGCACTGCCTGCACAGCTGGCAGTCATATAGATGAAGGTGCCACAGTGCTTGATAATGGCCTGGAGCACAATGGAGTAAAAGCTTCTCTGGCTATAGTAGGGGCAGTCACCATGGGGCAGGCAGGTGATGGGAATGTGGGTCCCATCCAGGGTCCCAATACACTGGGGGAATCCCAAGGCATGGAACCCTGCCACCACAGCCAAGAGGTTGTGCACATGGAGCACTGTGTGCCCCAACATATCTTGGAGGGTGCTGCACACCTCCTGGATGGCCTCCCTGTTGTAGCCTTGCCCACACTGAAGAGGTGGCCCACATAGCAGGGGCTGGTGGGAGTGGACAGATTGAGCAGGGTGATGGCCAGCTGGGTGCTGCTGGGGAGGGGCAGCTGCATGTTGGTGTGCTGCTGCTCCAGGTGCTGGCAGAGATTCTCCAGGAGGTCCCAGAAGCTGGTCCAGGTCATCCTGAATGCCTTCACCCACTTCTTATGATCCCAGGTATGCTGGATGATGTGCAGCCACCAGTCTTGTCTGGCCTATGGGCCCAGCGGTGGTAGGGCGGGAGGGCCACGAGGGCAAGGGTGGCCCCAGTGGTGGCATCATCACTGGACACTGGCAGGGATGCCAATCAGCCAGATGGATTCCAGGTGGTGGTAGCCCTGGTATAACATGGTGAGACTGGGCAGGCAGATGCTGTGCATGGGTAAGCTGGCAGGGCCCAGATGGCCTTGGGCCAGCCACTGGTTTGATCAGCCAGCAGGGCCAGCCTGGTGGCCAGCTTGAGCCCAGGATGCTGGGCATTGCTGCCAGAAGCAGAGGCTGGAGCACTGCTTCCCTGCTTCCCTGTATCCTGTGGCGGGGAACCTGGAGGTCAGGGGAGCATGGCCAACCTGGCAGGGAGGAGAGGCAGTGAGAGGGGGCTGGGCCTAGGGCTAGGAGCAGGGGCAAGGAGGACCCTCCCCCCAGTGCAGGGCTTACTTTGTGGTCAGGGCTGGCATGTCTGGCAGCTCCAGTCAGTCCTGGTTGGCAGTGATGGCATGCAGTTCCAGGCAGTGTCCTTGGGCAGGGAGGTATATCATGCAGGTGCCCAGCCAGGGCAACCCCCTGAGGAGGAACTGGTGCTGTTGGCAGGTCCTTGTGGCTGGGGCTGGGGCTGAATCTGTGCAGCTGTCAAGGCAGATTCTGGCCCAGGCTCTCCAAGCTGTTGGTGGAGGCTGGGGGTGGGGAGCTTGGTGAGAACGGCTCCTGGCACCCCAAGGGTCCCTCCCCCTGTAACACATCACCATGGGTGCCAGGCCAGAGCCAGGGCTCAGGCAGGCCACCTGTGCTGCTGCACACAGCATGGCTGTGGCCTTGGTCACAGGGCCCAAGGATCTCAGTCAGCTGCTGCATAAAGGGCATGGACTTGTGGGCACTGCCCAACTGATGACTGTGTTCAGTGATGGCAGCCCACTGTGCTTGCAAGGTCTTGACCTTGATGTGGCATTGCTACACCGACTGGTCTTGCCCACACTCCCTCACCTGGCCTGATAGCCCCCTCATAGGCATGATGTTCTATGGCCTATGGGGATCACCTGACCCATGTGAACTACTGCTGCACCTCTGCTTTGCCCCACAGCACCACACAGTTGCCAGTCTCCTCCTATGACCAGTTGGGGCCCTGGGTGGCAGTGACTGGCATCAGCAATGAGGCCATTGAGGTGGCCAAGCCTACGAAGGTGAAGCAGAAACCAGGAGTCATCTCCAGACTCTCTGTTGTTGTGCCTGAGGGATGAAAATGCCTTCAGAGTTTTAAAGGGCCTGTGGCTTGGGCTGCCCCAAATGAAGCCCTGAAGCAGGAGAGGCTCCCAGCCCCAGGGCCTGGGGCTGAGCTCAGGCTGGTCCCTTACTGGCAGGACTATTCAGGAGCAAATCTGCTCTTGAGTGGTGTCTACGTAAGTGTTACTGCACAACAGTAAGTACTTACGAATAAATTTGTTACTTGCATTGGCAGGTACCAAATTTACTAATGAGTAGCAAAGTTTTCTGTGTGGTAAGCATGTGCACATGTAGACGCAGATGCTTACTGCGCAGTAAACTATGCTACTATACAGTAAAGCATCTTGTGTAGACACACACATTGATAATAACTAGGAGTTAAACACCTATATATCTTTACAAAGGTATCTGATTCTTCCTCCCAGGAAGGATTCTTCCTCCCAGAAAATTACTGAACAGAGCTGGTTGAAAACTCGGGGGGAGGGGTCTGTTCCCCCCCGCCCTTTAAATGATTAGGTTTCCTCCTTTCCTTTCCTTTCCTTTCCTCTTCAAAAATAAAGCATTTTGTTAGTTGTGGTATTTCAACTTTTTTATGACTACTATTTGAAAAAATTAGAAATGTTCTCCCCCAAGGTTCCATGTCTTCCTTTGGCACAGAAAGGATCAATTTGAAACTCTCATCCTAATAATGAAAATGAAATTGAATAATTTTAAAACAAATTATAAAATCACTGAGTAGCAGCATACAGAGCAGATATTTTTTAAATGGGTAGCAAAGGACTCTAGACTGTGAATCCTTATCTGAAAGTATAAACAGCTTCAGAAAGGCTGAGTAAAGCATATACTTGTATTGCAAATGACAATACAGATCTCTATAATGGGGCTTCTTCTGTTCCCAGAAGAGAGCTGCAATGAACTCATTAGAATGTAACTCTGAGGTCAGTTAGGTCTGAACTGTCTTCTCTAATACCAATGTACATTCAGTACCCACTATGGTGCAATGATAATGTCTCATCAGCAGAGCAGAACTCCTGCTGCAATCTCTGCTCAATGTCTAAATATCTGTATGCAAAAGAGTGCTCCCTTTGATAGAGGAAGATTAAAAGAAAAAGTATATTACATTTATATAATATCTTTCAATCTAGGAGGACAGGATGTTTTTTCGCAAACTATGAACACTTAGCACCCATAAAATAAAATCTATTGTGAAGGTGGGGGTCAACTGCCAAACATCAAGCATTATGTTAGTCAATAGCTTGTATGTATATTAGTGATATTTAGAAAATATATTAGGGAAAATAATCACAGTGAGGGAATTCCCAAAAGCTCATTAATGTTCACCAAGAATAGACAAGAACAGACTCCCTTACTTTCCCCTATCCCCTCTCTAAGAACTATGAGTAAATAATCAGTTATCCAGGCTCAAGGGCAGGATTCAGACATGCAGGCACATGCATGTTGTGGTGCTGCAAACCTCTTTCCGGCACCACAAACTACATGCTTGCCGTGTTAAAATAAATTTGCAGTTCGTGGGCAAATTTTGGTATGAGGAAATCCTGGTAGCAAAAAAAAAAACAAAACAAAAACCCCAAAATAAAATAAAATAAAAATGCTTAAAAAACCCCAACAGTGTGGCGCACACCACAGGAGCATGTGCTGGTATACATGGAGTTTCAGTCTTTCTGGGAGATATTCTGGCTGCCAGCTATTCTTCCCTGCCTTCTCCAACATGCTGGGAGCCAAGAGGAGCAGGGAAATGGTAGTTTCCCCAAAGCAGGGCATTTTGCCCTACGTCAAAGCCCGCTTGCAGGGGCATGTGCAATGGCAAAAAAGGAGCAGCACAAATTTGTGCTGCTACTTTTTTTGCCCCTGCATATGGGGATATGCCCAGGAGGGAGAGAATAACAGTTACCACTGTCTGAGTGGCAATGTGCAGGGGTTGCATGTGTACCCCCTGAGAGGGCTGATGTACCCCCTGACTGCTGGCATTCCCTGCTTAGGCAACGGGTTGGGGGGGACAAGCAGGAGCACTGGTGCCCTCCCTGAGAACACCAGCAGGGGCATGGGGATGCCAGGAGAAGCACCGCTGGCACTTCTGGGTTGGCACCACCTCTGACTCAGGAGGCACCAGTCACCCATGTATTGTCTAGAAGGGAACCTTGAATTTCTGCCAGTCTGGAGGATAGATTCAGTTTTTGGTTACACAAGTTCACTGAGTTAGATGAATTATTCCTTACACATAATGATATGAGAATAGTATCGAAGTCTACATTGTTTTTAAACCTACAGCTTAATTCACAAAAGACTTAATACTGTTCCTGGTGCTGTCAAACACAAATCTCTCTTTAACGCCAATGCCAAAAGTTTCATTTAAGTATAATTTTCTTTCAAAAAAGAAAAAAAGATTGTAGATAGTTTGGAAATGTGTCTTTTTAAATTAGAGCAAATAATAATAATAATTAACTTATATGGGAAACATACCTTAAAAGAACATTGCTGTGTAAGGTATTTTTGGATATGGTCATAAACCAAGAAAATGAAAGTTAAGATGGCTATACTTTTCAGTACCCACAAATACGGTAAACATTAAAGTTAAAAGTTAAGGTACAACAAATTAAGGCCAAAGACCCAGTAAGTCCATTGAAGAATCCCTCAAAAAGATACTGGGTATGTCTCCATGTCCATTAATGTGCTTTTGCTATTCCACATTAATTTTAGTACTTCTAATGTGAGGTACTAACTAAATGCACATTAGGCTGCCCTAATGTGCAGTAACAAAAGTGCATGCTTTTTTAGTGAAGCTTAATGCACAGTAGCCTAATTTTATTGTGCATTAGGGCATTAGCAAGGTTTTTGCCATCACACTCTAATGTTCAGTAAAAGAGGTTACTGCGCAAAAAAGCACAGGGGTAGATGCTGAAGGAATAAATATGATCCCCAGTAGGAGCGTCGAAGGTAAACATTAACTGCTTGGCTAACTCTTTCTGTATCTGTATTATTCTAGCTAAATTTACAAATATACATATCTTAAAAGATCCATTTTATGGGTATTTATGAATATTTAAGCACTCATTGTCCTAGCACCTATGCCCAGTAATGCAAAATCTTAAAGGGATATTGTTGCATCTCTTTTGTTTAAGTGTTTTTTTGTAAAGCTAATGGGTTCAGAAGAGCACATGGATTGGATTGACACACCCCAAATGGTTCTATACAGTCTCAAAGAGGATAGTAAGAGAGCAAGAATAACTGTAAATAATAATGAGGATAAGTCAGAACATCTTGAGTTCAAAACAAATAGTGCTTCTACATAAATGCAAGAAACCTGAAAAATAAGATGGATGATCTAGAATGTCTGGTTTTAAAAGGTGATGTTGACATAATAGGCATCTCAGGGTGCCTGTACATGAACATGGAGGCTGCTCCAATACTCTGTAATTATAGCATATCAGAGCAGGCTCAATTAACTGAGTCTGCTGAAGTTTAGTAACTGCCATGCTCCAGCAGCCAACCTGTGTCCTGTGTATCAGTGCCCCATACTTCAAAATGGTGGTGGGACTGCTTGAACTAAAACTCACCAAACAAGCTTCAGTTAAAGCACCCCCACCACCATTTTGAAGTGTGGGGATGCTTATACATGAGACACTGCAGTGCTTTAATTAGAAAGGCTTTCAGATCCACACCAAATAAAGTGCTGCCCCCACCCCAGAAGCACATGTAAAAGAGCTCCTAGAGAGTTGATGGAAAGACAATAATCAATGGGATACTGTTCTAGCAGGTTTCAACCTATATAAAAATGACAGAGTAAGATGTGCAGGTAGAGGGGTGGCACTGTATGTTAAGGATAGTAGAGACTGTAACAGCTAAAAATCTTATCTGAAAGGAAAACTATCACAGAATCCCTGTGGATATAAATTCCATATTTGAATAAAAAGAGTATTAATACCACTTACCACCTGATCAGGAAGGTGAAGGTGATTATTAAATGCTCAGGGAGATTTGAGATGCTGGTAAAATGGGACAGCCATTAATAATAGGAGAGACTTTACCTATCTTCACAAAGATTGGGTAAATAGCTCATCAGGGCAAGATGTGAAAATTAGATTTCTGGATGTGATAAATGACTGCTTTCTAGAACAACTCATCTTAGAACCCACAGGAGCAGAAGTAATTTAGACCTAATCCTGAGTAACACGTAGGACCTGGTTCAAGAAGCATCTGTTTCAGAGCCATTCTGTAATAGAGACCATAAGAGTCACATTCAGCATGCTGGCAGGAGGAAGTAAGCCAAAAAAGGCAATCATACAAATATAAAACTTTTGAAAGACAAAATATACACAAATGAGGAAGGTAGCTAGAAAGAAGCAGTCAAAAACAAAAAGCATGGAGGTAACCTGGAAGCTTGGTAAAATGCCATAAGAAAGGCTCAGGAAAAGCGTATACCACAAATAAAAAAGTGTACCAACTAGACAAATAAAAACCTACACGGCTTAATATGAGAGTTAAGGAGACCATTCAGAGCTAAAAGGCATCCTCCAAACAATGGAAGGCATACCCAAATGAGGAAAAGTGGAAAGCTCGCAAACTCTGGCAGATCAAGTATAAAAGTGAAATAAGGCAGGCCAAAAAATAAATTGAAGGGTATCTAGCAAAATATGCTTAGGTTAATAATACAAACATTTTTAAATACATCAGAAAAAAGAAGCCAGCTAGACCATCAGTGGGACAATTAGGTGACTAAGGTGTAAAATGTGCACTCAGGCATGATAAAGGAATAGCAGAGAGGCTAAACAGACTCTCTGTATTGGTGTTTACTGCAGAAGATACTGGGGAAATTCCCATGCTAGATCAATCCTTTCTAGTACATGGCTGCGATGTATTGCACATTAGTAATTATATATGCAGACTCAGCGGGATTTGATTTTTATTGCTAAATGCCAATAAATGTTGATTTTACCTCATACTCACAGACAGATGGAAAAATATTTCCATTGGTAATAATCAAAATTTATAGACCGGAGATGTAAGAACAAAGAATCTGGTATGAGTGTAAGGAAGTCTGGGAAAGGGGAAACCACACGTGTATGCACGCATATGTGTGCGTACACACACACATACATATACACACACTGCAGCTGCTGTAGGCAGGGTGTAGGGTGCCCTAGCTGCACCTCCTGTGCACTGCTCCTCTGGCAATGGCTTGGGCAGCCCCTGCAGGAACTGGAGGCCATGCTGGGATGGCTGTGCTGTGAGGGATATTGGTTGCTCACTATGCTCAGTTCTCAACTATAGATCAGGCAAACTCCCACTGAGCCTGGCCTGGTTCCTGCATGCTCAGGACAGAGCATGTGGGGATGCCCCTGGGGCTCAACTGCTGCCCCCGTGCTGTCTGGAGAGGCAAGAGGCCACAGCCATTAAGGGGCTGAGATCCCCTTCCACTGGTGCCTGCCAGGTGGCCCTAAGGGGCCACCATGGAAAGTAGGAAGCTGCTACCCTTTCTGTTCCTGCGTTCTTCCAGAAGGTCATAGATGAAATCTTACAAGGTGTGAAAGGAATACAGTGCTATTTGTATGACATACTGGTTACAGGCAAAGATCAGAGCATCCCTTGGGAAGAATAGGTCCAACGGTCACAAACTCTTAGAAGACCATTTTAGGCTGGACATAAGGAAAAACTTCTTTACTGACCAAGTCCCCAGGTCCTGGAATAAACTCCCCCAAAGGTGGTGCAGGCACCTACTCTGGATTCCTTTAAAAAACACTTGTACGCCTATCTTGGTGGGATAATTTGACCCCTACTGACTGCCTGGCAGGGGGCTGGACCTGATGATCTTGCGAAGTCCCTTCCAACCCTAATGTCTATGAAATCTATGAAATTGGGAAGACCATTTGCAGAAGCTTAGCAATCTCCTGCAATGTATAAAAGAACATGAATTGTGAGTGCACAGGGACAAATGTGTTTTTTTTCAAGTTCTCTACTGAATACTTTGGGTACCTCATTGATGCCACAAAGTTAAAGAAATAACCAAAGAAAAAGAAAGCAATACTTCAAGCAATACCACCAGGGACTATTTCACAGTTACATTCCTTTTTAAGATTACTTTAAGTATTATGGTAAATTTTTGCCTAATCTGGCAACAGCATTGGCACTGCTACCTTGACTACTACCAAAAAAAAAGAAGATAAGAAAAAAAAAAAAAGGAAGGGGATTAGAGAATGAGAATGTGCATTTAAGGGATCAAAAAACTCTTAATATTGACTGATATTCTTACATAGTTTTAGGCTAGGTACAGACAGTCAAAAAGCCTGAGGCTGAATTGATTAATTCTTTGCAGGTTAATCTAAACTACAGAGATTAAATTGAAATAGGAAAGAACAAACATTTACTTTTGATTCAGGAAATACAGCCACATGCCTGCAGTGGCTCAAACCAGAAGTCAGGGGGTGCTAGAGCAAGGCTCTCTGGCTGGTTTTTTACTTCCTCTTCCTGCTGCTCCCGAGATCGCTGGGATTTGAAGTCCAGATTTACAACAACATGACTCTGCAGGGTTGCTCATCACTTCTTCCTGCTTCCAGGTGCCTGTGGGATTTTTAGTGCACAGTTATAGACACCAGCAAGTTTGAGTGGTGGAAGGATTATTTAACTCCACTCCCTGGCCCCTGTGGGATTTTTAGTGCACAGTTATAGACACCAGCAAGTTTGAGTGGTGGAAGGATTATTTAACTCCACTCCCTGGCCCCAGTCATGATTTGACTGCGGAGATTGCTTTCCCCTCACCCCCATCCCCTTCCTTGCAGGCTGGAATGCATCCCCAGCCAGGCTTGCCCCACAACCCCTTTGTCAGCCAGCCCTCTCTGCTCCAGCCAGGGAGAGGAGGGGTAGGGCCAGCCCTGCTTTCTGGAACAGATAGCCCAGCCCAGCCCAGGGCTGCAAAATGTGGGGATGCTGGAGGACTCTGATTTAACTTCAACCAGGAAGGGGTCTGGGACAGAAGTTTCATAAACTGGTTTGACCCCCATGTGTTAAGTCTGATACTACATTCAACCAGGTTTATCTTAAACCAGTTTCAGTCATTTTGAAATTGTTTAATGTGCACTGAGATTCTGTTCTGTTACAGGTTTAAACTAGTTTCTGATCACTTAGACCAGTTTAAGTGTAACTTCTGTCCCTAGCCTTAATGTCTCACTTGCACTGTATTTAGCATATGATATTTCACCATATGGAATGGTGGCAGTACTTTCCCACATTTCCCGATGGCACAGAGAAGCCAATTGCTTTTCTTTCATAAACACTGACTGCTTCTGAAATGAATTAAGCATAGAGAGGGAGGTTCTCAGTATCATCTTTGGAGTATGGGTGTTTCATACTTATCTGTGTGGCAGACATTTTACATTATTGACTGATCCATCACCAGACATTACTTTTTATTTTTAGATCAACACAAAGTATTCCTTCCCTATCAGCAGTTCATATTCAGCACTGGGCATTTTTACTTCCTGCTCACTCTTATACTATTTAGCTGATGGGCTTTGATGTCTGCCTTGTCCAAATGGCTTCTGAAAGGAAGACACCACAGAAGAAGTATTGTATTTGAATCCGATGGACAATTTCACCTGTTACCAAAACAACCATCAAGAAGAAAACTGCTAAGGATGCTGTGCTTCCTCTTGTAAAAGGAATGATTCTACAAAGTACAGTAGTAAACTACAGATACCCAGACTACTGAGCATCTTCGTGCCTCATTTAGTCATTTTGGACCACCATTGCAATTGGTGAGTGTCACAGAGCACTAAGGTGCCCTTCTCCTAGAGAGGGGAAACTGCCGGGGAAAAGAGCCCTAGCAGGGAATAGCAGTCCACCTGTGGGTTGCCAGGGCAACTGGAGGGAGCAAATGACCCACACCTGCCAGCGGTCAGCTGCCTGTAGGAGGCAGGGCCTGGCTCTTATAAAGCCCAGGGCTGAGGCTAGGCTGGTAGTGGCCTGCCAGCAGCTAGAGAGGTAGGAGCTCCTTCAGCCATGATGTAAGAAGCAGTGAGAACTGCAGGTACTGCTTAAGCAGAGTTATGAATGGTAGCTCTAGAGCGTTGGTGCAATGTGGTTTAGCCAGGGGGCTTATGTTTGGGTTATAGCTGAGAGGCTTGAGTTTCTGTTTGGTTTTGATGTTACACCAGTGGTTTGGGTGAGGCTATTAGGGGTTGGAGGAGGCCTTGTTGGGGACTCACAGAGCAGTGTGAGGACCCCGGTGCCAGTGAGGGCTCAGCTTATGGGGTGCATAGACCCCAGCCCTAGAGAGGGGCACTTTGGAGAAGCCCCAGTGAGGGTGTAGCAAGCCCTAGAGAGGGGCACTTTGGAGAAGTCCTAGCGCGGGCGTGGCGAGCCCCAGAAAGGAGGCGACATTATTGGAAAGCCCAAGTTGGGCTCCTCAATAAGGTGCTCCCCTCCCCGGGGCTTGCCGTGCCCAAGTGTGGATGCAGAGAGCCCCAAAAAGGGGGCATTATCGAGACGCCCAAGTGTGGGTGTGGCAAGCCCCAGGAGGGGGCACTATTGAGAACAACCCAGATGGGGCGAATGTGCAGAGAGGGCCCTGAGAGAGGGCGACGGCGCACAGAAGACCCCGAGAGGTCGAGGAGAGCCCCAGGAGGGGGCGGCAGCATATGTAGAAAGAAAGATAGGGACAATCTAACGTCAATTCCATCTGCGAGGCTTGGGGCGTGGTATCAGGGGTGGTCGGGGCCACGCATAGCCCATAAGGCTAGGGTGCTCCGAAGCACCCGTTTGCAAGGCAAGACCCACGAGGGGTCCAGGAGTCTACAGGACCAGAGAGTACATCAGACTGTGTCCAAGAAGATGTGAGGCAGCCTCCCAACCAATTTAGACCATCAAAGACGTGGTGGGCGAGAAATAGAGGGTGTCCTTGGGCTAACTTGACATGGAGAGGGGGCCTTAAGGAGATCACGGCCCTCCTGTAGGACCCTGCTGTTACAGTGAGCAATAATGGACCTCTGGTTAGATGAAGTTATAAATTGCCTGGTTTCCAATGAAATTCAACTATGTTATGTTCCTTATTATCCTGATACAAATAGACTAGCTGAATGAATTTTCAACCCTTTCTGAGTTCCATAATTGCAAAAAAAAAAAAAAAAAAAAAAATCACTTCCCCATCCCACTTTGCAGTACACAAAATAAAGTAATTGCCTCAAGCCCCACTTAACTTCCCAACCACCTGCCTAAGAACCTGCTTTAACTCTCCACAGCAGCAGAGCAATGATACCTGTCATGTGGCACCCATTCCTGACTTCTCCAGCCCACTAACAATGGAATTTTATCAGTCATCCTAGCTTTTTAACTTCCTCTTTATCTATAAGTTTGCCCTACCACATACTGAAAGAGGGGTACCCTTTATAGGTGATGTATTTCAATGTGAGGTTGCAAAGGGAAAATGAAAAGTATCCAGTTGCACAAATTTCTTAACATTAAAAAGTAAAATGAAAAGAAACAAAAATGAACAATTGATTTGTCTTTATAAAAGAAAACACTTCAGAAGTAGACATGTCCCATAGGCCCAGCTTCTGTTAGGATGCTAAAATCTTCAGACAAGAAGCTGAAACCTATTCTGAAAATACAATCACATAATCTACATTTTAAGTGTATGCCCAAAATATTAATTCTGCTACTAGTTATTCACACCTGCATTTTAAATATCCCAACTGGTGCCAAATATACAGGAAAAAACTTTAAAAGAGTCCTAAATTGCAAACTCTTATTAATATGTCAAATTCAACCCTAGTACTTCAGATACATGAAGAGTCTGACCGTGAAAGCCAATGTTTTAGCACTGTACAGTGTATATTAAATCATTTTCTTCAAATCAGTACTACATGAGAATGTAGTACTAAGAGACCACAATACTGAACAGTTTACTATCCTATTGGAATGCAATATTGTAGTAGCCAGTAATATGTTAAAATTATGTTTTCAAGAACAATTAAGCTGGGATTTTTTATCAGACCACAGACTTTAGAATAATCAATGTATATTTATGCTGACATAATTACAGTGATGAGATATGTACTTGTTGTTAGGAGATACAATTGAAAAAAACCCCAAAAAACAAACAGTTCTCATTATAGATAGCAGGGTCAAATGAGTGCAGTTTTGCAAAGTTTGCTATTGTTGAAAAAGAACTTCACTTCAATAACTTTTTCACTTAACAAACCTCACTGACATGCAATATAGCATGATGAGACATTGGAGTTGTACTTCAAGGGAAAGTTCAACTTGCTCACCTGAATGGATGAACACCGTTACTTTCCTCAGGTTTCAACTACAATGGGATAGAACTGTTAAATAGCAGTGCTGCATTCCTCAAAATGCCAATGTTGTACCACTTTTGAAATGATCTAACATCAAATTTTGATCTTAAACACTTATTTAAAATGCCATTAGGCTTTAATGGAAGACACAGTCACATCTGGAACTTCTCTTTTTATGTAAGCAGTAAGATAGATGGTTGATGAATTATCAAGCAATTATCAATGCTACCACAAGGAAAGGAGGGAGGGAGGAAAGAAAGTATGAATGAAAATGTTACAGATGTGTATGTTGTAGCCATGTTGGTCTAAGGACATAGACAAACAAGGTTATTTGGGTAAATTTGATATCTTTTATTAGACCAACTCAAATAGTTGGAAAAATTCTTCTTAGCAAGCTTTCGGGTTTAAACCTGAAAGCTCTTTAACCCCAAAAGCTTGCTAAGAAATTTTTTTCCAAATATTTGAGTTAATTTAATAAAAGATATCAGATTTACTCAAAGAACCTTGTCTGCTTTGAATGAAAATGTAACAAACATGAATATTAAAGGGAGTTTTATACAGATGTAGTAATCCATGTTAGTTTTGTGTTATGTTTAGATGGTATGGAAGAAATGAAAATGCCAACCCCCTCCACCGTATATAGAGAGAGTTTTATATGAGTTTTATTTCAGCTGGTTGCCTTGGTGGTGTTTACTATATTAAATCAAGGTAACAGCCACAGTGAAAAGTTATGAAGTCCCTACTGGGGCAGGCATCCACTAAATATCAGTTCTAAGCATATGATTGGTGCCTAAAGGGTGATTTAGGTATTGGCAGTGGCAAATAATTATCAAAAGAAGCTTTGAGAATCTAGAGCTAAGTGCCAAGTACTCCTTTCCAAACAAAAACAAGCAATCACTTTGACTTCAATTGTTTTTTTGCTGTAAATGAAGTCAATTTTGTAGAATTTTAACTTTGTAGAGCTTTATGTCTAAAGTCAGTAATGATTGTTGTAGCAATAATAAAACAACAATGAAATAAAATGTATAGACTGCTCCCAAATACCAAAAGTTTTGTCCAGTTTATATTCTTAGACAATATTCATATGGAACATACTTCAGATTTTGAAATCAGTGTATCTTTTTGTATATTTTCAGATGTTTATAATTTCTTAGATTAAACCACTTGGGTAAACCACATTTCACAATGGATATATATTTTTTTTTAAGTAAACATTCTTGGCTTTTAAGCACATACAAGGCTGTTTGTGTTGTTCGTTTTTTCTAGGTCTTACTCAATATAAACTGACGTTGCTCCCCTGAATTCATTGGAGCCATATATTTTATATCTGCTAATGATCTCTGCTGGATGCTTGTCAAAATATCATTTGATTTGTTTTTTTAAAGACAAGAGCATACATTGAGTAGGAGCTCCCAACAGAGGACTTTATGTAGTGGCAAATTCTGATTACCATAGTATTGATTAAAACATTGAAATTTGAAAGCCAATAAGACAGATTTAGTTCAAACAGGGGAAAAATAAATGCCTGTAATTCAGAGACTTTGTCTTGATTTGAGCAAAACACTTATTAAGAGCCAAATTGTGACTTCAACAAATACCCCAGCGAAAGGCAGACCGGGAATTATATTGCGATTCTGAAGTCAATCCACAAGCCACTATATTAAAGGGTAAAAGATATATACTTTTATTTTTTGTTTCACTTCTAGTACAGTTGCTGGAGTCCAATGACTTTGAAAGAAGATTAGAGTTATTGTCTCCCTTCTTCCTCTTTCCAAGATTCTAGTCACCACATTCACCTCAATAACAGCACTCATATTAAAGGTCCCAGCCTGGTCTCATTTAGCTTGATTAGAGTCAAAGTATGCCAAAAGAAAAAAATATAACGTATTTATTCAAGCATGTTTTCCAAACTCTGTTCTTCCACATATTTCAGAGTCAGGAAAGATATTTCTCCCACATGCATTTTCAAGGAATAATCTGCATTGGCATTTCACTCACAAAAAGAAAAAAGAAACAGAAAAGAAAAGGGAAAAAAACCCCGAAAACCTCCTTAGTGTTGCAAAACATTGCCTTTTCAATAGTATGTGCCTGTTTTACAGTTTAACATATCTTATTTTTGTTTTTTTGTTTTCCTTACTACAAGTAACTTGAAGTTGGGTTGCTTTTATATATTTTCTGTGAGAGCTACATAACAAGGGATAAAAGTTCATAATTAATACATAGGGCATACAAGTTTACATTTTTGACTTGTACGAACTCTTCCCTTATCTAAATGTCACTTATAAAAATTTTAGAACAAGCTCAAATTCAACTATACCCAAGCCATAAACATTTAATGGAAGCCCACATAAATTATATATTGAGCAAGAAAGCTCCACCCTAACTCCTACATTTCTGGTAGTTTATTCAAATAACTAATTTTCATCAATCCTGAGCTTGTTGTCTGAAATTTGTCTCAGGTCTAGTTGGAACTTTATAGGTATTAAGAAAAGAATATTCCTATATACAGAGTTTAAATGTGTTCTTTAGGAATATATATTTTCCCCACAAACAATCTGTATCATTTCTTCATTCCTCCAAACAGGAGTCAGTGGGCACATCTACATGTGCTATTAATGCTATAAAGGCTTACTGCACAGTCTTCTATACATGTTCCCTGTTGGGGGCAAATCTGCTCCCAGAAGTAGCAGCTGGATACAGGGCTGCTCCTACCCTCCTCTGACCCCCTGCAGCAGTCATGGGGTGCTCCAGACTTCTCCAGGGGCTGTCAGGGAGCACGGAGCTGGTCCCCATGTGCATGGGGCCAGAAGAGCTCTGGTGACTACAGTGGGAGGGGTCCTGATGTAAGTCAGGGAAAAATTACAGTATTCAAATAAGGGTTGTTAATCCTTGCAACAAATACCTAATGACTTTCTTCTCTCCTATGATAGGGGTGGACCCTAACTCTAACCAACCCATGGCTAGAGCCCAACTTGGGAAGGTGAATGAAATATCCTAACTAAAGACTCAGTCTCATTAACAATTAACCAATCAAGTTGTTAGTATTATAACTGATGAACTAACAAACTGTTATCAGGGAATATAAGAATACAATTAATAGACAAAACAGTAAGAAACATAAAAATCATAGAGGCTTTCTCTCACTCTCTCTTATGGCCACAACATTGTAGGCACAGTTCACAGACACTCTCACTCCACAGAGGAGTACAAGCAAGGCACTTAACCCTTTCTCTTCTTCCTCTACAGGAGTCTCTCCTTTCACAAGAATATGACCTCCTGACATATAGGGAGGGGCGATACATTACTCTTCCAAATGATCCTTTGGAATCTCTTTTCTCGCTCTAGTTCCTGCTATGATCAGGGCCTCACAGGAGGAACATCAACCCAGGTGACTCACTGATCACACATGAGTAAACAAGGAAGTGAGCAAGCAGACACATTGGCTCTGTCTCTTGCCCTCAGCTTTCCATGCAGTTTACTTACACACACACACACACACACACACACACACACACACACACACACACACAGCAAGATGGATTTGGATCCCTTTTCTTCTATACAATAGTGTTCAGCACTTCTGCGCATCATTGATGGAACTAACCATACCTTCAAGATTCCCATCAATCACCCTTCAATCCAATCATGTCTGTCCAAATGGCTGTTACTCAATGTTGAAGTATCAATTGCACACTCATTGCTTCAGAAAGCAGGTAACTACATTTCATGCCAAAGTACCTCTTGCTCCCTGTTCATACTGGGGATGCTCAAAACTAAAAGTAGGTCATTACTTAATGAAGTTGAGAAGTTCATGGGATCCAGAATCTTTTGGACATTCCACTGGGCATGCCCTAACGTACTCAAATTACATAATGTACGTGAACTACTTAAGTGAACCAACTAAGCAGGCCAGGGACAACACAAATCAACCTACCACTGATGTGCATGAGGCCAGGAGATGGCTGCCACTGCAGAGCTCTCCCAGCTCCCTGTACATGAGAACAGGCCCTGTGCTCAGTGGAGCTTCCCTGAACAGCTAGGGGCTGGCTGGGAGCTATCCCACTTCAGGGAAGCTCCCCACCCCCAGCTCCACCCAGCTTCCCACAGGGGATGAGCAGTGCCGGGACTGGGGGGTGGGGCAAAGTTACCCCATCCCAAAGTTCTTGGTTCCTGGCTCCTGGGGGGGAGCCAGGAGCTGAGCAGCACCAGGACCAGGGGTGTTCCCCATCTCCATCCCCATCCCCTCAAATTTGCTCCCGGCCAGCATCTACATAGCAGATGTGCAGTATCTAATGCACAGTTAGTTTAGTAGTAGCTAACTGCACAGTAGAATAATTTACTACACAGTAAAATGGTGCACACATGTAGATGGTGACACTCTATTATGTAATATATTAAACTACTGTGCAATACAGTGTCTCATGTAGATACACCCAGTAAGACTGCAGTTAATATGCAACTGTGGGGATACTCTAACAACACAGGTAGAATGTGAAAATGTGAAGGAAACTTTCAGACTAAACAACACCTACTGGCCCGCCCATGCATAGGGGAACCATGCACCAATCTGGACCTTAGTGAAACTACAGATTGAGCAACAATCCCTGTTTCTGGACCCAAATTTGAACATGGTGAAAGGAGATGAGAAGAAAAAGAAGACTTCTCTATTTAGGATCCTAATGTTTTTTCAAAAGGAGATGTTGGTTGATTCCAGAGTTATGGTATTTTCCTGGGATTTGGAGAACCTAAGTTTAGCTCGTTGTTGCACCACAGACTCTTCATAATCTTGGGGAAGTAATTTTTTTTGTTTGTTTCAGTAACTCATTTATAAAATTAAAATAATAGTTCTATGTCATTCAGGTGTTATGAGGTATTTGAAAGACAATGAGGCCATAGATGGCATGATAATGGGGCTTTAGGCATAGCATAACGGGATCAAATGTTATAGAGCACTCTTTATGTTAAGCCTTACCCTTGAACCTGGGGTCTCAAGCCTGCACAGTACAACCACTCATTCCAGTCAGCTCCCACCTTGACAGAGAACTGGGGTAGATACAGGCTGTCAGAATCCTTCAGTTGGGCTTAGCCACACAAAGTCCCTGCCACTGGTGTGGCCAATCAGGGTCAGCAGACCCTTCACCCTTTCGATATGAGCCCCTGACCCAAAAGAGGAGATGTCTGGTCAAAAGGCTCAATCTTGTACTTTGGCTGCCATATTCTCAGTTGTGCCTCTCTTGATTCTCTGATTGATTCTCCAGCTACCTGACCCAGCTTGCCCATGGACCCCAGATTTGGTTCATGGACCTGACTGATCTGATCTTCTGGATGCCTGACCCCATACTCAGCCCAACCCTCTGGATCTCTGACTTTGTTCCCCAGACAAATCTTCTGGCTCCTGGCTTCCCTACACATGCATACTCCCCTCAGATCCTGGCTGCTTTTCCTAACCCTGAGTGATCCCCAGACCTAGCTACCCACATATCAGTATGACACTTTATTAGGAAGGATATTAGGAAAGATATTCAAGAATATTCTTAAGTTCTTCAGCTTTGGACTCAGGTGCCAGAAGATTGAATATATTTTATCTCATGTTAGATATAAAAATAAAAGTAAAAGATTAATGGAACCTATGGATGATGGGTGCATACTGACAGAGAATGAAAATGAGCCAAGCGATACCCAACAATAGCATACAAAGGGTGCCATCTTGAAAAATGTAAAGTGGTTTCACAAAAGTGGATTTTTTTTTACAGCCATTTCTTCTTATGTTAATGCATTTTTGCATAAGGTAAAAGTCTACTTCTGAAAAGAGCAGTTTTTCTGTGCTGCTAATGCATATTCCTTTATTCAGTACTAAATCATGCATGTCCCCTTCTGAAATCACTTGAGTCTTCTATCCCAAACCTGATTATATTGAAATGTATATTTTTGTATAAATAGTCCTTCCCTGGAAAACTTATTCCATTTTGAATAAAAATGGGCCTCTGAGACATTATCCACAAATAGATTTGGATGTAGAATTCATTTGGGAGAGAAGCTACTTTCAATGATAAAATTTCCACAACCTGTTTTCTTAAGATTTTGATTCAAAATGGTAGAAATTTTGTATATTGGCAATGATACATCCTCACATGCCACACGCCCAAGACACATGCCTTGCCTCTGGAAGGGAGAATGTAGAAAAAAAATATTTTTTTCAGTGTCATGGCCAGCTATTTTGTAATATGGTAAGTCCTCCTGGAAAGAGAATGTCTAGGAAGTGTGCCATCACAGGAGACAGTCTGGATGAAGCAACAGAAACTTCTTGGTATGACAGGACAGCAATAAGGATAGGTTCCATACCTTTGCAAGGGCAATAGCAAGGGTTATTTCTTTACTCTAAGAAGTTTCTGTAAATAATTAAGTGTTGTTTCTATGCTATAAAACTCATCAACATATGGAATGCAGTTCACTTACCCTCAACCATATCAATTACTACTTCAGGTAAAAACTATTGTGCTCTAACTAATAGCTACAACTGTGAGAGGGTTAGCACAGGACTATGGCCCTTCTGCTTTCTAGGCCAGAGGTAAGAAACAGCCATCTTGGCAGCTATTAGAATACAGTGTCTCCATATACTCCTGCACATGTGCACAGAGTCTGCTCCAACACACTAGAAATCCAGCACTTCTGAGCAGACTCAACTAATTGATTCTGCTGGAGCACAGAAATTGAAGCTCTGTCAGCCTCGCACATCACGTGTATCAGTGTCTTTGTGCTGAAAAAATGGCAGTGGGGTGTTTTGAAACAAAACATATTAAATGAGCTTTACTTCAAAGTGCCCCACTGCCATTTTATTCAGTGCAGGGATGCGCAGGGATGCTGGTACAGTTGACAAGCAGGTGCTATTAATTAGCGCAGCTCATGTAAAAATGTCCTATGTTTCTGTTCCCTGCTTCAGTGCCATAAAAGAAAAATCAGGTTCCCTGCTTAAGAGACACAGCTCAGTTTTGGAGGCCGGACTCGGGAGAAACTGGAGCATGCAGTATGCAAGTAAGTAAATAAGATATATTTATATTATATTGGACCAGGTCTTAACCATATACAAAAAACAGGTTTCTTTTGATTTCAGATACAACCAGGAAAACTAAAAGGAAAGCATAGGAATATCTTCAAATCTTGAGTTGGATTTGAGGGTTTATTTCAGGTCCATTTGCAAGAATAACAAACAGGGGATTAAGGGTATATGAAAATAAAATAAAATTTTCAAAGCCCAAGGGTAAAAGTTGCCAGGCAAAATATTCATAAACACTTTGCAGGTGTCCTCTTCACCCACCAAGAACAGTATGCTTTCAAAACAGGCTATATCCAAAAGTTGTTTTTATATATACTTTCAAGTCATCTCCTATGCTAATAATGGCACATCTAAGTAACAAGCTGGCAAAGCCAGAGAGAAAGAGATGATGGTATAGATGAGTTCTGAATTAAAATCAGATAAATAAAGCATAACAGTATTTGCAAATACTATTTGTGCCTTTGCTTTGCTTTGCTCTGATCTGTGACTTTTTCAACTGCCAATCATAAAAAAATTGAATTTTTCTTTGTAAGATTGCTCATATAAAAAAAAAGGGCTGAGGATATTAGAACAAATCTTCTTGGCGGTTCTTCACAAATGGAGATGTTAGGAAGGTAACTGCCCACACTGGTTGCAGGCCCGCTGGTGACTAATCAGTCCAATTGCAGAGAGGCAAACCCTGCTGCAATGGGTACACATGTATGGCTAATAGATGCTAGATGATGGTGTATCTTTCCTCTTATTCCTCTTCCCTTTGATGCTGGCTCTGCACTGACATTTGAAATTGGCTGTTGCCTTTTTTCTTTGGAGCTACTAGGCAACACGATCTGCAGCCTGTGTTTCCTACAGCTTGTGGTCAATACTGCAGGCAGATAAGGACCTCTTCAGAGTGACCTTGAAGCACTTGTGTGTGTCCCCTCTGTCACATTTCCCCATCATCAGTTCCCTGTACAGAACAGCCTTTGGTAGGCAGTTGTCATTCATTTGGGCTGTGTGGCATGCCCACCACAGCTGAGTCTGCAGAAGAATCACCTCAATACTGGTGGTTGTGGCTCTTTGTAGCACCTCCACATTGGTGACATAATCCTGTCAGTGGATCTTGAGAATGGTGTGGAGGCAGCACTGATGAAAGTGTTCAAGGAGGTGTACATGATGGTGATATAAGACTTTGACTTTGGTACAACTCTGTAGAGCTCTGCACACCTTGACTTTGATCAGTGCCCGTAGGCTGTGACTATTCCAGACCCACTTACAGAGTCTACCAAAGGCACTGCTAGCTTTTGAAAGTCTGTTGTCTACCTCCTTGTTGACCATGGCATCACATGAGATGACATTCCCCAGGTAGGTCAACTGTTTGACAGCATTTAAGCTCAATTTCTTCAATAGTCATCTTCGGTGGCACATAAGCTTGGCTTGGAGCTGGCTGATGAAAAACTTCCTCAGGCTGATGGTAAATCCAAAGAGTTGTGCTTCAGTAAATCTGAAGAGTTGTGCTTCACTAGCAAAGCAAGTGATCATGTGCTGTAGATTATGTTGGGTGTGGGCCACCAGGGCACAATCATCTGCAAACAGAAGTTCACAGATGAGCTGTTTCAGAGTTGTTGTGAGGTCCTTGTGTGGGGCTTCTGTCTGCCTGGAAGTGGATGTAAACACCTTCCTCACCTTCCCCAAGATTGTCTGATGCTTGCTGTAGCCTCATGGTTTAAAAAATGGTAAACAAATTAGAGGTGCATACACAGCCTTGCTTAACTCCATTGGAGATCAGGAAGGGACCCGAGTGGTTGTTGTTTTACTTGACTTGTCCATGCTGACTGTCATGGAGTTGCCTGACCATGATGAGTAACTTAGGTGGGCATCCTAGCTTCTTGAGAATATTCCAGAGGCCATTTTGGCTTATGGTGTCAAATGCCTTAGTAAGGCTGATGAAAATGAAAATTGTTCTGCTCCCAACACTTTTCCTGTATTTGTCTTACCACAAATACCATATCTATTGTGCCTCTGTTTGCTATGAAGTCACAATGGCTTTCTGAGAAGACCTCTTCTGCTATGGCAGGCACCAGCCAGTTGAGGAGGATTCTAGTTAGAATCTTCCTGGTGATGGACAGAAGGGTGATCCCTTGGTAGCTGGAACAATCTAACTTGTCACCTTTATTGTTGTAGAGAGTGATAATCATGCAGATCTTGTGGAATTCCCCCCTGCTCCCATCAAGCTAAAAAGAGTTCACGGCCCATGGAGTATAGGATAGGACCACCATATTTCAGGGCTTCAGGTGGAATTCCATCAATTCCATGGAGTTTGTTGCTTTTTATCTGGTCAATAGCAGTGAAGGTTTCTTCCAGTGTAGGATGTTCATCTAGTTTCTCTTTAACAAACAGGTGCTTGTATTGGTTCATGGCAAATTCAGGTACTGTGTATTCAGCACTAAAGAGAGTTTGAAAATGCTCAGACCATTGGTCCATGACAGAGTCTTTGTCAATGTGTAGGGTCTAGACATCAGAGCTCCTCAGTGGGCTTTGGATAAGGAAGGTAGGGCCATAGGCAGATTTCAGGTCTTTGTAGAAGCTTCTGGTGTCAGCTTCACTATCAGCATATAGTTGCGTTCTTTCCACAAGATTAGTCCAATCATTCCTTTTGGATGTCACCCAGTTTCTGCTGAAGGGTGTTACATGCCTGGCAGTAAGCTGCCCCTCTCTCTTGGCTAGTTGCCTGTACTAGAAGAGCTTGATGAGTGATCCTCTTTTTTGTAAGCAGGGCTCAGATGTCTTTGTCATTTTCATCAAACCAGTCTCAGTTTCTCTTAGTATTGAACCCAGTGATCTCCTTGGTGGTCTCCAAGACTACTGACTTGATGTGTTCCCAGAGTTCACTGGGTGAGGTGTCTGCAGAATGGGCTTGGCCTTCAAGCTTCAACTGAGATATTGTTTGAAATTGTTGCTGGCAAGATTGATTTTGAAGCTTGGAATTCTTTGGGGTGGGGGTTGTCTCTGTGCTTGGGCTGAGGCTTGAAGTGGAAGGACGGACAACTTTGAGCATATGAGTTGGTGGTCAGTATAACAATAATCACTAGGCATAACTCTAGTGTGGAGGACATTCCCAAGATCATGCTGACACACCAAGATGTAATCTATCAGGTGTCAATATCTGGAGTGGGGACACATCCAAGTGGTCTTATAAAGGTTTTTCTGTTGTAACTGGGTGTTGGTTATTGTCATCTATGTTTCTGCACAAAATTCCAGAAGCAAGTATCTGTTTTCATTACAGTTTCCTAAACCATGTCTTCCAAGCAAGCCTTTTCATGCCAGATAGTCACCACTAACTCTTGTGTTAAAATTGCCCTTACTGATGATCCTATCTTTGGATGGTATTTTCTGGATCATGGAGGTCAGTATAGAACTTCAGTTCATCAACTGTCTGCTAGAAGGGTTGGAGCATACACACTGATAATGGTGGCATGCTGCTGGTCATGCAAAGGAAGGCGTAGGGACATGATGCTATCGGAAACAGCAATTGGTAAGCTTTGTAGCCTGGAAGCAATGGCGTTCCTTATCATGAAGCCAAGATCTGAGAGGCACTTCTTCATCTGCAATTTACCTGACAAGTAGAGGGTGTAACCAGCACTATGTTATATTAGGCTGCCTTGTTCTGGGAGGCACACCTCACTCAGGGCTGCTCTGTCAATATCTAGCCTAGCTAGGTCATGGGCAACCAAGACTGAACATCATTGAAAGTAGGTGCTATCTTCAGAGTCCAGCATTGTATGGATATTCCAGCATGCAAGATGCAGAGGTTTTCTTTTTTTCCCCATCTTTTGAGGTGCAAAAGGCCACTTTTAGCCACTTTGAAGATGCCTGCTGACCACAGTGAGCCAGCTGGATGGTAGGGAGATGAGCATTTCTTTAAGCCACCTTTTGTAGGCTCTTTTCCTATTTAGGAGCAAGCAGTGCTATCCTTCAAAAAGGCTACTCAGACACTCAGGGTGCTGCTGGGCCTGGACAGTCATCTCCGGGTTGTCGTCGGTATGCCCTGTACTCCAAAGCCACCTGAGTGCAGGATTGGGACTGTGGCTTCCAGTGTCTTCTTACACCTGCCATTTTTGCCCAACTCCCGGTGCTGTAGGACTTGAGGAACCTGTTTCCTTCCTGCCTGTGCATGAAGCTTTAAAGTAGTGTGCAGTTTTCACTGACTAGCCCATTCTTTAGGCCTGAAGCTTGTGCCATGGCCTAGTGAACTAGGATGGGGGCAGAGAGATCTCCAGGCTATAGATTTAGTTTCACAGTATCATTCTCCTAGGTGGACTGCCAAACCAGGGCTAAAGAGTTCAACCTACCCTAGTTATTTGGGTTGGGTCACTATTTGTCTGGAACCTTACCTTTGACCTTGCTGCCATGGGAGATCCTACCAGGATAAAATTCCAGATAACATCACTCTCAGGATCTTTGGGACACACAAGCCTCTCCACCATGACTAGGTTGCAATCCAGGGAGAAGATTAGAACAAATAAAGATGTGTTACAAGTATTAATAATAATAAAAACACTCTCACGGTCATAAATTACACTTTATTTTTTGAACTATAGTTATATCAGGTGATTATAAATGTCAGTGTAAAACAGTAAAAAGAAAAGAGACTGTTTATATTTCTTGTATTAGGCAATCATCAAAAGGAAACCATAGTATGTTACTTGAATCACCAACCATAAGGCACATATAAATAAAACCAATTTTACAACAATCCATATGGTTAAAATTTAGTCACATGAAATATTAATTAGCCAAATGAATTAAAAACATACACACACACCATAGGCGACACGTAGGGGGAGCACAGGGGGGCACGTGCCCTCCCTGACATTAGCCCTCGCCGGCCAGGGAATGGGGGATAACGGCTGCTGTCCCCCCATCCGAGATTGTGGGGCCACTGAGAGAAGAACCAATGGCACTTCCAGGTTTGCTGCCAGCAGTTTCACCAGTGGTAGCAATTGGCCACTGGGGGACCCCTCCCCTTGGTTGACGATTGGCTACTGGGGGACCCCCCCGCCCCAGTCGGCGATTGGCTGCTGGTGCCTCCCCAGTATTAGGAGGCACCAGTCACCCATGACACACAAAAAAATCACAACTGGTTAACCAATAAATTGCAAGCTAATGAAAACAGTTTTTAAAAATAAACTAATTGTTGATACTAGTTAGCGAATCTCTAATTTGGAGTGACAGCTTGACTGTCAGCAATTTGTTGAGAGGTCAGAATTTGGCAAGGAATCTGTTCTTAATTCATCCATCACAGTCTGACACCAGAGAGATGGAAGTTAAAGGGACCAAAAAAAAAATAATAATACTGTTTTTGCCCTAGGCAAGATCTATTTTGTTGCTCAGCTTGCTGTAGCATGCTTCACTTTTAATGAACTTTTTAATGAAATGTACTTCTTCTAATGAGCGATTAATTTTTTTAATCTATTAAAACAAAACATACTTTCTACTTCTGAGCTCATGAAAGCTCCAGAATGAATGAGATTTGAAGAACGAGGATGTCGCATCTGTTGAAACCCTACAATGTGTTGTTAGGCTGCAAGCTGATGTGACTTCCAGGGCATGTTTTTGAACAAAGGGCAGAAAGAGATCCCAGTGAAGTTGATAGGCATGATAGCTACCTCCCTTTTGGCTTAAAAAGGGAAAATAATGAGGTATGCTATCATACAATTCAATAACGAGGCTGGGAATTGATCTGTTGCAGCTGCAGAACTGTGTGAAAGAAACAATCATAAAGAAAGTTAAAAACCATGAGACAGAAAGCAAGCAAACAAAAACCTGCTTGTAATGCATCACTGAAAATAAGCCAAGCGAGAGCTTTTTGAGCATAGTGCAAGATAGAAAAGTAGGCTTGGAATTGTAAATGCAAAAAATTCTTCCTGTTGTTTTTAATCCTAAAATGTTCCTTAGTAGAAGAATTGATATGAATTCCTCTTTACTGAGTAGGATGTATCTCTAACACACATGACTTCGGCTGAGAACAAATAGAACAAATATAGATTTGTAATGGGAAGGGATTTATATCTTTGCAGTGCACATCCCCTGACAAGGTCAGGTACAGATGTTACATATATCATACACTAAACAGGCAGCAAGTGTTTTAAAACCATAACTGAATAAAAATTCTTGGGTCTTAGAGCACTTTAAAAATGCCAGACCCCACCCTAAGTTAACCCTGGATGGATGTGTACTAACCTAAAGTGCTTTCTGTTAGAGTGCTTTATTGAACCCCTTTATTGCCAGATCCCATTGAGAGTTAACTTGGAGTGCAATCACCACCATTCCAGGTGGCGTTGTGCAGGGCTGCACTCCACCCTTGGGCATAGCTTGTTTCCTCTGCCTGAGCCTAGGCCAGCCCCAGCCCCACCCCATGGCTGTCACTGACCTGAGTCAATGAAGGACTCTGATTCCAGCCCTATGTGCAGTCTTGTTGGGGGAGCGGCAGAGGTGGAGGAAGGGGATTGCTATCCCTGCAACTGCCCTGGCTCCACTGCTTGGTGGAGGGGGGATGATGGGGAAAGGGCTTTGGGATCTCTATCCCTACAGCTGTCTGGGCCAGACAACAGTGTGCTGCTGCTTGGTGGGGAGGAGAGGGGATGTGGGACAAGGGCTCCAAGGTCTTCCCCCCGCCCCCCTGCCCAGCAGCCCCAGCCAGGCAGTAGTGAACTGTTTCCCGGCCAGGGGTTGTGGGGGAAGCATTCCAGGATCTCTCCCCAAACAGCAGCTTGGTCCAGGCAGCAGCAAGGCACTGCTTGGCAAGGGGTAGGGCTCTGGGGGAAGGCCTCTGAAGTGTCACCGCTGCTGAGTCAACTAGCTGATGATGGCAGCGGAGCTAGGACAGGGGGCCATGATGGCAGCCTCCTGGGAGTGTGGGCAGGCTGAGAGTCCTCCCAGCCAAGCAGAGAGCTTCTATCTGTCCAGTTTGCTTGTGCTCTTATAGCACTTTAAGTAAAGCATGATAGAATACTTCCACCAGGGGCTTTTTGAGCATCTGTACTTAGCCTAAAGTACCAGTTTTGTCTGTCCATTCATATATAGTTTTAAATGGAATTACAGTTCTGTAACTTTAAACATGCTTCAAATAGGTTCAAAATTATAGTAGTTTAGATTCACTTATACCAGCATGAGAGCATACACATTAAACAATTCAGTGTTTAGATTAAAACTACAATTATTTCCCTGAGTGATAAGCTCCTCACCCTATTTAAATCGGTATAATATTACATCTGTTCATAGACAGTATCATGAATTTATCTAATATGATTCCATAAGCAAATACTTCATTTAGGTTTAAAGTCACTGCAGGTTTCACTACATTTACATTGGTTTAGAAGTGGACTGACAACACAAATACATTAGTTCAGCATGACCTATGGTAACTTGATATAATTTAAACCTGTTTGTTTTGTGTGTCTACATTCTCTACAATAAGTTTCTATCCTTCAGGAAAACAACCTGGAAAACCTTGAATTTTGGCTTAGGTAAAATGAGATAAGAGTATTTTGTGGGTTTATCATTTCCAGATACATGATGAAGTTTGAAAATATGTTGTAACAACCAGAACAGAAAGTGCAGCTTCAGTTTATTATTTGGATTCAGTTACAGGCCAACATTTTTTTTTTTTTTTTTTTTAATAAGTGCTCGCCACTTAGGATCATAGGAAAGTAGCACTGGAAGGGACCTCACAGAGTCACTGAGTCCAGTGCCATGCTCAAGCCAGGAAAATCCTGATGCTAAACCATCCCAGCCATTCATCTGTCCAAACTGCTTTTGAAAACTTTCAGGAGTAGAGATTCCACAGCTTTACTAGGTACCCTGCTCCAATGCTTGACTACCCTCAGTCAGAAAGCTCCTTCTAATATCCAACCTAAATTTCCTTGGCTGAAGCTTGAGGCCATTTTTTTTAGTCCTGTCCCTTACAGACACAGCCAGTCTCCATCCTCTTTAACACTACCCTTTAGGTATTTGAAGACATTTGTCAAGTCCCCTCTTAGTCTTCTCTTCTCCACACTAAATAACCCTAGTTCTTTCAGCTGTTTCTCATAAGCCATGCTTCCATTAGGCCTCTAATTATTTTTGTTGCTGTCTTCTGGACTGTTTCCAATACGTCCACATCCTTATTGAAGTATGGGGCCCAAAACTGAACATAATACTCCAGATGAGGCCTAGCACGTGCTGAAGGAAGCAGAAGAATCACTTACTTTTATTTGCAAGTGACCTTCTTTTTAATACAACCCAGTATGGTATTAACCTATCTTCTGTAGCTTTAATATATTTCTATTGACATACATATTTTGTGTGTTCAATTATTTTAGGCTGGTAGAATAGGTTAGCTGCAACAGACTGTACCATACAAACATACAAACTGTTGCCATGCTGAATTTTTCATGCAAGGCATTGGAAGAAAGCTGGGCTTTTTTCTAGTTATGCCTTCACCTATTATCATTATAAACAACAGCAGCCAAAAGCTTACCTTTATCCGTTCTTACACGTATTTTCAGGTGATTACAATGGATAAATGGTTTCCCACAGACTTTGGAGATCTCAACAGTAGAGTCTCCCTATGTCTGAAGAAGGATACTAGTGCCCAAAAGCTTGCAAATAACTTCCCCCATTTTTATTTGGCTATAATAGGCTTGTTGATAGTAAATAAACACCATAATTATAACAGTATTTTTGCACTTTCAGGGAAGGTGGGTCATTTGCCAGATACATACTAGATCTAATACAAAGTAAGGCTTTTGTTAGTATTTCCCAAACCCATAATGAAATTGGCCAGTTGTGCCTTCAGGATAACAACAAACTTCCTAATGTACTGTTAAATTAATGTAACATTGAAATAGGATGACCAAACAAGAGGAAAAGCCATCTACCTGTAAGCAAAGAAATGTGAGAAAGTAATTCCTCCCTTCATAGGAGACTGGTAGGGGGTGCACAGGGGTGCATGTTCCCCCCTGATGAGACCGGTGTCGCCCTTATGGCTAACACTGATGCTGTTGGTAGGACTGGTGCCCCCCCAACAGGGCTGCCGCCCTCAGTGGCTTCTGCAGGTGCCCCCCCAGATTCAGGAGGCTGTCCTTTTCTTACTTCTGTCCTTTTCTTTCTCTAATCTTCCTCCCTATATTTGACCCCTCTCCTGCTGAGTGGTTTAGAATATTTTCCTACTCTTCTGTCAGTGTGCTTTTCATTTTTCACCCTATTTCTTCATCATGTTGAAATGTTACTGTAAATTCATGTATTTAGAATCAGACAGGAAGTGGGCGTAGTGCTTCATTTCACAAGAAAATCACTAATCTGTATGCTGCTTCATCTCCTGTTAAAGTTATCATTTCTGTGATCACATTTTAGAAGCTAACAGGATCTGAGAATTTGCATGAGTGAAATATGGTTTTTGGTTCTTATTTCAATAGATTTTGTCCGTCCTGGAAGGAGGAAGCGGTCTGACCATGATTGACTGTAATTGGTCTTGTATTTCTTAAATTCATATCTAGGTTAACGATGCAGTTCAGGCTATTGGTATAGGCTAGGGACAGACATTCAAAAAACGGGAGCCTGAACTGATTCAAACTTTGCAGGTTAGTGTAATCTGGCTAGCCTGAACCGGTTCATAACCGGACAAACATGTTTCCTGGACTGAGGCAATGTGGGCACATGTCTGCAGTTGCACAGGCCAGGTGCCAGGGGGTACTAGAGTGGCCCTTGGCTGCAGGGAAGCTGTGGGGAATATGGCCAACCCAGGCTGAACTGGCCAGAGAGTTTAATTCCCTCCTCCCTGTGCCACCTTGCAGGTCTGCTTGGCACTGCCCCATCACTCCCTGCCCAGAATAGGCTCCCAGTTGTCCTCTCCACTGGAAGACAGAGGGAGAAGGAATAACCCTGTCCCTGCCCGGCCATGCATCCTCTCTGCCACTGCAGCAGGAGGCAAAAAGGCCCCAATGGGGGACAGCGACCCCTGTCATACTGCAGGGGAGTGCAAGCCCCTTCCCAGTGAGGGGCTGCACTGCGGGGCCAGCAGAGCTGCAGCCAGCTGTGTGCAGCAGAGCCAGGGTCCCAAGCGGGCAAGAGCCCTGCAAGCCCTACGCAATGTTCCACAGTGCAGACACTGCTAGGAAGGAGCTTACGCTTCAAGAAGCCGTGACAGGCTGCTGCCCCTCATGGTTACTCACTGGTCACTGCTCCAGCTGTTGGGTGGGGCTGGGCCTGACCCCCACCACTGTTCTGTGCTTAAGGCAAGCCCCCTTGCTGGCACTGGAGCACGGTTTGCCTGGCTGGGCTGCAGCCGCTGTTGCTCTGTGCTGAGGCCAGTGGCTGAATAAGTCCCCTCCAGCCAGGAGGGAGCTGGCCCCAGCAGAGATCAGCAGCAGCTGGATCCCAGCCAGGCAAACCAGCTAAGGGTCTGGGATAGACATTGCATAAACTGGTTTGAGCCAAATCAGTTAAGTCTGATACTACCATTCAACCAGGTCTATCTCAAACTGGTTTCAGCCATTTTGAAACTGGTTGACGTGCACTGAACATCTGTTCTGTTATAGGTTTAAACCAGTTTCTGATCACTTAAGCTGGTTTTTGTGTAATATCTGTCCCTGGCCATAGAGATGTCCTATGAGAAAAGCAGAAGAGCCAGCTACATAGATGAAAGTCCCTCATTGTTCTCCATCACTATGGTAGAAAGTATTTTTTTTTCACTTCTTTGAAAATTTTTACAGCTTAGTAGAATTCTCAGATTGGATGTTCAGGACTCAGATAAAATAGATGTAGCCAAAAGAGTTTTGCTAAGGAAAGGTGCTATGTTTGAACCAATGAGGAATGGAAGGCTGTTCCATCTGTTAATGGATTCATCTTATTTTGTGCAAGCCAGTTGACATATAATTGCCCAATATATTGTTGAAACTTTAATAACACATTGAAACACTTAAAAATTTGGGACATTACCCTCATCTCTGTCTTTGCAAAATCCTCTGTATTAATTGGAAGGACAGAAGAATGAACACTAACATTCTGGCTCAAGCAAACACCATAAGCATTGAAGCCAGGTTTATATGACACCAGCTCTTTTGGACAGGATGTGTAAGAAGAATGCATGAAAAATGGTCTCATACTCCCAACTGACCAATGTCACTATTCTAGTGGTCAGAAAATGAAGTGGTTTGCTTGGAAAGCTAATCTGAAGAAATGCAAAATTAACAGAAATACCTGGGAGACTCAAGCACATCCCTGATGGTGCTGTGATGTATGAAAATGCATTGATCATTTTGAGCAAACTTGCCTCACTGTGGAGGTAGATAGATGAAAAAGACAAAGGGAA
>NW_005842260.1:585780-595626 GCF_000455745.1 Alligator sinensis | reverse complement strand
AAGAGTTCTGACCCAGCATTATCAGGATTTACTCCTTCCTCCCAGAACTATTTGCCATGTCTGCAGTTGAACAGAAGGATTTCAGATTGGCCTCCTCAGTAATCTATGGATTCATCAATGATTTCCTTATTTATTGGAAAACTGTCATCTTCATATCAAGGGACTGCTGCCACTTCCATTTTAATTTTGTAAATTATACTGAAGGAAAAAGTGTGAGAGTAGTCAAGCTAAGTGGCCATAGTGATGAACTAATGGCATACCATGAGAAACAGCTGGAATTTGTAGGCCTTATAGAAAAAGGAATTTTCTGAAAGAAGATAATTTATAATTTTTTACAGATTATACATCAGAAAATATATCCCCTTTTATGCATACTTCTAAGTCATCCTCTGATTGACAGCTCCATGACAACCTGACAAAAACAGATTGGTGGTATAAGATAATTCTGACTTAGAATCAGATGAAAAGAACAACACATCTTTGCAAATAAGGAAGTTTAGGATATGAGATAATGAAGGTGGTTGATGTTTTCCATTCTGTTGCTTCTTTTTGGGGAGAAGCAGGACAGAATGACATCCTTCTTTTGATTCAGCAGTTCAAAGATTCCAGATCAGAAATTTCAGATAATGAACTGCTCCCTAATACTACAAGACGGATGTCCTGCCTTTCTCTGTTGGGTGGTTCTTACTGTTTAAGAAAGGAAGAAGTATCATTTTAAACATATGCATTTTTTCAGTAGTTTTCTTGTGTTTATTCTTTGTCTCATGACAATGCATAAAGTACATAAAGAAAAAGTTTTGTCTGCACTACTTTTCAATTCATTCCTTAATATATACTGAAATAGTGTCTATTAACTACAGTACATATTAATGTTAATAACCCTTCATCTTCATGTTTAATCACATCTGTTAAACACTGATGTTTTTATCTGTACTTTGTGGGTTTAAAAACAATAGGATTACCTTCTAAAATATAATTCACAGCTCTAGTGTAGGTCTAGTTTTAAATATGTATAAAGAGAACCATTTTCTTCCTATCCAAATTTCTATCCAGATGAAACTAATAACACTACTGTCATCTTCTGCTTTTCTTTCATGTGAGCTCATCTTATGCCCTGACATATATCTTACTTCTCCTGCCCATGGATGCTTGGAAGTCAGTGATTTATTTATTTAGTTAGTTAGGTAGTTATAAAACTTGCAAAAAAAGAAGTGGAGCAAAAGGTCATAGTGAATATTAAACATTATACACCTAGCAAAACGTCTGATAGAGTTAGAAGGTCTAAAATTGGTTGTTTACAAGAAAGGTAATAATATTGTATACTGTGTCCTTCTAACTAAAATAACTGTATGCTGTCTTGGTTACAAGTGAAAATGAATAAGTATTCAAATTCTACTTCAGAAGGTGTTTCTTCACGTTACTAGATATCTGTTCAAATGCCCATCCTTAGCTAATCTGTTCCACAATGGTTTAGCTAAACTGTTGGAAGCAGTAACGAAGGTTCAAAAGCAGAGAAATAAAATGAGTAATGTGATTGCACATCACTTACCTGCATAGCAGGCTAAACAGTGCTCTTAGTCCTGTTAGCATACCTCATATTTTTGTATGTACATACTCCTTCCCCCACCCAAAACAAAAGTAACAACATATGTAATACATATTTAGAAGAAAAAATACTTAGAATCTATCGACTTATGTTTGCTGTGAATCCTGGTAAATAATATTAGGTTATACCTAAACCTATTCATTATAAATATTTCTGAAAGATTTTTAGAGTCAGTGGAATTAATCTTGCTCAATAAGATGAAGAAACATAACTTTCTTCTTTATTTTATCCAGGTATTAGTAAAAGATTTGGAAGGAGTGATTGCTGATACATAGTTACTCACCTTTCCAGTAGATGGTAGTGCAGATGTGTTTAACAGAAGATTGCATTTGGGACTGAAACAAATAGTACATAGAAGTTTTCAAATACTGAATAAGAAGGCATTTTATCTGTATCAGATTTTTAAAAGTAAATCATGTGAAACTGTGCCATCTGGGAAAAAATACAAAATGTGACCTTTTTATTCTAGATATTAATCCGTAGCAAGAACATAAAATTTCTATTTTTTATAAAAAAAACCTCAGCTGAATTACAAATATTAATAAATGAAAGACAGGGATATGCACAAATCAATAATATCTATCAATCTGTAGCACTGTCAGTCTGAGAAGTGGCAAATGATAGTCCCATTGAATTTTGAGGTCTGTGGCAATGTAGGCTTCGTAGTGAGTCTATTATGAATTGTATTTCTTCATTTCTCTAACCATGCTTGATTTAACTATATCAGTAATGACAGGGAACAAAATTCCTTACTCCATCACCTTTTTCAAGACAAAATTCTCTCTTGTAGACTTGTTATGCTTGAGGTATGTGATGAATTTAGTAGCAATTCCCTGTTTAATATGATTCAATATCAAAGGCTTGCTATATATGTTCTAAATAAACTTAGAAAACATTAATCACATTATGATGGATTTTTTGGAGAACATTTTAAATTATTTAAATTTGCTTTATATACATTTTTAAAGTATCATAACTATAAAACTAATATATATTTTTAAACACAGGAATGACAGGAATGGGGAAGGAAAAGGGTTGCTGATTATAATGCACTAAGAACCAGAATATACAGTCAGTCTTATATAAAACACATGAGAAAAATAAAATACAGAAAGGTTTACCAGGTTTTTGAACATAATTAATTTCTAAACTTTTCTTAACAGAAAAGTATTAAAATATGGTCTATGAGTATCCCTGGAACATTTTCATTTAGCACTGCCATACTCAAGTTATGTCTGGCATAGGGATATTTTTACTATCACTAGATTAGCTCAAATCTATACAAACATAATACCAAATGCATAGTGGATCAAGCTACATGCCCTAGTAATGAGGACAGTCAGACTTCCTGGTCCCTGCTCCAAAGAATGATTTTGCTTGCTACAGTAAACAGTCATTGGTTAAAATACAGAAAAAAAATCTTGGAGCTGGGATCAGAATGCAGGACTTTGCACTTTTCCAGGTGAGGGCCTAACCCCAAGATACCCAGTCATGATCCCCCTCGCTCCCACAGACATTCTCTCTTTGACCCAATTCATTTCATATTCTTTTCTGAATAATGGCAAAACTTCAACAGGGAAAAATTGAGAGAGCACTTTCCCAAAATAGCATATAATTTGAAGGCTAGAACATTATCTGATGGGCTGTAAACCCAATTAGATGAAGCTTAGAATTGAAACTAGACCACCTTCTTTCTGGATGAGAGACTTAACCACTAGGGTTAAACTTGGACATCAGCAGCACCTAGACATTCTTGTGGCACATGCTGGCTGTTTCAAATTCCATTGTAAGGTACCTAACTGTTCCCTGTGCATTGCGTAGAAAGCCTTGCCTGTGTAACCTTTATTGGATCTAGCTCACTGCTATTTAGGCAGCCTGCCTATATTCTGATAGGCAGCCAAACTGAAATGGATCTCAAAAGCTTTTGAATGTCACCTATCACTATCAGCAAGAGTTTAGCTGGACAAAGAACTTTGAACGAAGTAATACCAATAAACAGAAAGTGAACACACTATTAGTAGCTTTAGCAGTTCTACATGAGGTCTCCTATACAGGGCTCTAAAAGGAATTGTAGGGTGGGCTGGCTTTTCTAGCAAAGTGCATTATAACTGTAAACTAGCTGCATGTCATAGAGACTGTAATTGCTTTGTGATAAAAATAGGACTCACTTGTTTTAGCACTGTCAAGTTCTTGATCTTCAGGACTAACCCGTATATGTTAAAAATAACTAATTTAACACTATAGCTGGCATACAATCAAATCAGCCATGGGCCAAAAAAAGCTATACAGTTTATGTAAATCAGCTTTTATATCTTTTTATATTTTTATAATGTAACCTATTGCCGAAGTTATTTTTAAATAACATTTTTATTTTTCATATTTTATGCTGCATTTCCTTTGTTGTACTATTTACTTGTCATAGCAAAAGCAAAACAGAGGTATGCTTCAATGTGGGAGTTTGCATTTTTATACTGGGAGACTTTAGTTAAGATGGGATTGATACATCAAAGTCTTATCCTACAGGTGTAGTTAAATATTTACCTTCATTCTTGTCCTCTACAGTTAATGCAATATATTCTAACATAAACTGCTCAATTTATATTTCCTCTTTGCTATTCTTATTTAAATTATGATTTGAAGAAACATCCATAAAGCTATGAATAGTTATTAACATTTCTTTAAAGGTTTCAGTATTTACATGGCCGAATTCCATGTTGAGTAATTACATTCTGCCTACTTAAATTCCCCATGTAGTTTCAATTAGACAAGTTATTCTTCTCCTCTTCAGGTCCTAAAACTGTTCTGCCACTATTAAACAGCTGCTGAATTTTGCCCCAAAGGTGATTGCACGATCCCTATATACAGTATACAGTATATAAAATTAATTGGAAACCTGTTAGATGGATGTTGTTACATAACTAGAAATTATTACTTATCTAGAAATAAAAAGACCCTGTTTGTAGGCCACTATGTAGTGAACAATGACAATGAAAGCTTCCTCTCACTCCACTGTTAACAATAACTTGGAAGAACTAATTCATTCTCTGTGTATGTTCAGTACATTACCTTGTAGAGGCTATCATCAGGGGTACCATTCTTGCAGTGTGGGCATTTTGTCCAATGAAAACTGGGAAACCAAATTCACTGTACTTAGGCCAATGAACAGACACACATTGATAACAATGTTATTGGACAGTTAACAGAGGGATTTGGCTAATGTTTTTTAAGTCAGTTAGGTGCCTAAAAATGCAGAGATGCTTACTGGGATTTACAATATTAGCTTATAAATGCTTAACTGCCCTTGTTACATAATTAAATATCCCTAAAAATTGTAGAATGTCTATGCCACTCAATTACGCTTAATTTTACTATAAGAAATAAATACTTCTATTTCTATTGCATGAATTGAAGCAAATGAATATGTGAGGTTCTTTTCCTTGAGGAACTCTGTTGGGCTATGCAGGGGTGCATTACCTGAAGCACTGAGTGCAGTTTCTGGTTTGGCAATGGGTAAAGAACAAGGAAAACTAAGGTTTAAGGAGCTATTCATATTCTCTCCCTTCTGTCTGTCTTCTAAAGGAGACATGCTGGAAACACAAAAGTCACTATTATCTCAAGCTAATCTTGAGCTTGGGGAAAATTTAGGAAACGTCTATGTAAATAAGCAACTATAATTAAGCCAACCTTTTTCCTAGATAGGGACAGTAACTGGGCTTCAGAGCTTCTGGGACAGGGTAAAAGAATATGAGGCAGTTATCAGAGTTTTCTATATAATCCAAATAAACCAGGAGGTGTATCAGCCAAAGGCCTCACACTACCATTTAATTTGGGCTAAATTAAATAGGAATTCTTTGATCCTTCCAAAATGTGAGATTCTAGTTAAATCACCAGAAATTAGGATATATGGCTCTCACACAATCCTTTTCCCACAAGAGGCTTCCTCTATTTGAAGCTACATTCTTCTTTTGGAAGCCTTTTGCTAAAATCATGATTTTTTTTTTTTTTTTTTTTTTAGTGGGAGAAAACACTCTGGTACCGTAGAGGGACAAAGCCAGTTTCTGTCCTCCTTTATTTCTTCCTTTTAAAGATTATTGGGCCTCTTCCCTCTTTCTTCATCTCATATGCCCCAGTTTCTCCCGCCCCACCTCCCCATCTTTGAGCTTCGACCCATTTTTCTATTATTGAACAACCTTCTTAGCCCCTCTATCTGATAGTGGAAGTTTTTCTCACTGAAGGCTTGAGGGAGGTCCCTACTCCCTTTCTAACCCTTTTCCTGTGGCTCCCTTTCAGTATGTGCTTTCTGTTCTGCCTTGCTTCTTTCTGGCTATTTTTTCTCTTCCAGTCTGTCTTTACTCCGTCTTCTTTTGTGCTGCAGCACCAGGGAGAATGTAAGAAAAAAGAAAAAAAAGGGAATTGGACACAGCAGGTGTTCCTGCTGTGTAGTGTTCTCAGTAAGCAGAGAAGCACAGGGTGAACATTCCCTTTCTTGTTTCCTGCTTCAACCTTTCCTGTGTAGCTGAATGTAGAGGGGCAGGGAGCAGCCCTCAACCACAAGCTATTGCTAGGCTGCCTACACACATTTAAATGACCTGGGAGAATTCTCTTTGGTTTATTCTTCTTGTAAAAAAAAAAAAAACTTACCCAGAGAGGCCTGAACAGACATTACAGGGCTGGCACTGAGCAGTCAGGAGATCCCTGTGCACACATCTCAGTGTGCTCTGCAGGCTCTCTCAGTCTGCCTGGCAATAGATAGCAGCAGTGCATGGGGCATCCCTGTTTGGCTGGCCCAGACTACTCAGGGTCATAGATTCATAGATGTTTGGGTCAGAAGGGACCTTAGCAGATCATTGAGTCTGACCCTAGCAGGAAAGAGAGCTGGGGTCAGATGACCCCAGCCAAGTGCATGTCTACCCTCCTCTTAAAGACCCCCAAGGTAGGAGAAAGCACCACCTCCCTTGGAAATCCATTCCAGATTTTGGCAACCCTACTGTAAAGAAGTTCTTCCTGATATTTAAACTAAATCTGCTCTCCGTCCTGTTGTGGCTGTTGTTCCTCATTACCCCAAGGGGTGCCCTAGTAAACAGAGTATCTGCTATTCCTTGCTGTCCCCCACTGATGAATTTGTAGGTGGCCACAAAATCCCCTCTCAGCTTTCTCTTGCAGAGGCTGAAGAGATCCAGGGCCCTCAATCACTCCTCGTAGGGCTTTGCCTGCAGGCCCCTAACCATACAAGTGGCCCTTCTTTGAACCCTCTTGAGGTTGTCCACATCCCTCTTGAAGTGTGGCACCCAAAACTGGACACAGTACTCCAACTGCGGCCTGACCAATGCCACATAAAGGGGAAGTATCATCTCCTTTGACATGTTTGCCATGCACCTGCTAATGCATGATAAAGTGAGGTTAGCTTTACTGATCACTTTGTCGCATTGATGACTCATGTTCATCTTGGAGTCAACAGTGACTCCAAAATCCCTTTCTGCTGCTGTGCTGCTGAGAAGGCCCTCCCCCAGCCTGTAAGCATGCTGGTAATTCTTTCTCCCTAGGTGCAACACCTTGCATTTGTCCTTATTGAACTGCATCCTATTCTGTTCCGTCCACTTTTCCAACCTGTCCAGATCCCTCTGGATTCGTTCCCTACCCTCTAGTGTGTTAACTTTACCCCATAATTTGGTATCATCTGCAAATTTGGACAGAGTGTTTTCCATGCCCTAATCCAAGTCACTGATGAAGACATTGAAGAGCACCGGTCCAAGAAGCCTTGTGGAACTCCACTGCTCACATCTTTCCAGGTCGATACTGACCCATCAACCATCACTCTCTGGGTGCAACTCCTAAGCCAACCTGTCACCCACCTGACCATGTAATCATCTATGTCATAGTCACTCTGTTTATCTATAAGAATATAATGACATACTGTATCAAAGGCCTCCCTGAAAGTGTGGGCCAAGTAGGTTCACTCTGCCTTGGTAGCTACCCCCTCCTTGCACAGCCTATATGCCTCTTTTTTGCCCCAAGGCATTCCTTGATTGCCCTGTTCAGCCAAGAGGGTTTCTTTGCCCTTTTGCCCCCTTTCCTGTGCAAGGGGATTGTCTCCTCCTACGCCCTTAGGACTGCTCCCTTTAGGAACAACCACTCTTCCTGGACTCTAATCTCACCAATTCTCCTGTTCTTCAGTCCCTTGCTAACTAATTGCCTGAGCACACTGAAGTTAGCCTTTCTGAAGTCTAGCACTTCTTCCCTACTGGTTATCTTTTCCACCCTATGCCAGATAGTGAAATCAATCAAGTGATGGTCACTGTCCCCTAGGTTACCTCATGTCAATAGATCCCCAACAAAACTACCCCCTGTAGCCAGGACCAAGTCCAGTAAGGTGTTTCCCCTAGTGGGACTGTATACCTCCTGCATTAGGTGAAGGTGCTGCAGGCAAGTTAAGAACCTACATGAACAGTTGGATCTAGCTGACTGCTCCTCCCAGCAGATGTCCGGGTAGTTTAGGTTACCCATGATAACCATGTCCCTTGACTGTATGGCCTCTGAAAGCTGTCTGGAGAATTTCATGTCCAACTCCTCCTCCTGATGTGGTGGTCTGTAGTAGACCCCCACTACCAAGTCCCTTTTCCCCCTGACCCTCTTGCATTCTGACCCACAATAGCTCAATTTGCCCCTCCTCTGATCCCATCTTGCCACTCCATTCACATAGAGAGCCATACCTACCCCTTTTCTCTGTACTCTATCTTGTCTGTACAGCCTATAGCCCTCAATGTTTACTGCCCAATTAGGGTCCCACCAAATTTCAGTTAGCCCAACTAGATCAAAGTTTTTGTTTGCAAGCAGGAGTGAGAGTTTCTCCGGCATATTCCCCACGCTTCTAGAATTAGTATAGAGACATTTGAGCCCCCACAATGGGTGCCCTTGGTGCCCCTCTGTCCTGATGCCCATTGGGCCCCTAAGTACTTATGTGGGCTGTTCCAGGGCAGGGCTCATGGTTTGTTGATCCTAGGTTCTCACTGTCATCTGCATCTGTGTCCCCCAAAAACCCTAGTTTAAAACAATGTGTAGAAGATCAGCCAACCTATAGGAGAACAGACTCTTAGCTTCTAAAGAGAGATGAAAACCATCCCGTCCCAGGGTGCTCCTTTCATGGAAGTGCAGGTCATGGTCAAAGAAGCCAAAACCTGCTTAATGACACCAACTCTGGAGCCGCAGGTTGACTTCTCTGATGTAGGCATTGTGATGCTGACCATGACCGCTGACTGGGTCAGTCTGTGTTTCTCTTCAGCACAGTGTGGGATTGGGAAGGGGATGTGTCCTGCTCCCTGGTTGACTGGATTTGTATAATCCAGCCTGAGAAATGCACTGTCTTTGGAGGCAGGGAGGGAGTGGGAGCAAATCACCTGGGGATGCTGGAGATTGTGCTATGGCTTCTCTCAGAAGGGTAAGTTTTACAGATATCCACTCCCAGGATAAAGTCCCCTGTCAGTGATTTGACTCTGGCTTTTCCCAAGTTATTTTTCTCCTAGAGCAGCCATTTTTGCTCTGGGAGAAAAATCCTGAAATCCGATTTCTCCTGGAAGAGCATTGACTCTCCTAGGAGAAACAAAATGTCTGTGTGCAGCCCTAGTCTGCTCTGCACAGCACTAGCTAGTGAAAGCAGCACATGTTTACACAAGAAAAACAGCCCTCAAGGACCAATGGCTTTAGAGCTTCAGGGACAGAGTGTAAGAATCTTGGACAGTTCCAGATATCACGGACAAGTCCATCTATGGAACAGAACAATATATAAGGTTCAATGTCCAATATTTAGATTTGGGCTCAACCAAGTGGATTTGGCAGTTTAACTAAACTGTATCAAGTATCAGAAAGCACATGGCAGTGAGGGGAGGATATTTAATCAAAACACAATTTTTTTTTTAAAGAACTGAGATTATCAGAGTGAAAATCTCCCTCCCTATTATAATATAGCAATATATAATATAGTATTTAAGGTATGTCTATACCATAGTGTCACTGCTACTAGGAATGTATACTCCTCACACTTTCTCCCCATCTTCTATTCATGCATACCAAACATAGACATCAAGGGTACAGACAGAAGTGCAGCTCTTGGGTCTAACTCACAGCACTTCACAGAAAACACCATACATTAGAGAACTCCTCCTGACCCAACAGATGTTAGTTGTTGGGTTGTCAGGGTGGGAAAACAAACTCCAAATCTGAGTTGATCCAGAGAAAAAGGCTGC
>NW_005842260.1:579530-585770 GCF_000455745.1 Alligator sinensis | reverse complement strand
TTTCCCTATCTCTGCCCCCTTCTCCCAGCTCCCATGATGACTCAGAACGGGAGGGGGAGAAGGCAGGGGAGAGAGGTCTGTTCTGGGGCTTCCCCAGCCATACTGGAGTGGTGGGGGAGTGGATTGAGGAGGCCAGGCTGTGCTCCAGAAGCCTGGCACAACAGCAGAAAGAAATCAATGAAGGTGCTCTCCCTTAGAAGCCTCATACAATGAGGGTTAATTTATCATGTAATTGGAGCACTCTTAAGCCATATTCTTCTGTTAAGGCACAGCTGTAGAGTGCCAAGAGTGCTTTGAAAGGGCCGATCATGCAACAAATGTAATTTCTGCCTGTGCCCCAAAGCTAGGGACATAAATTACACACAAACTGGAAAAGTGATCATAAATTGGTTGAAATCTGTAACACAAGAGAAGTTCAATGAGCATAAACCTCTTTTAAAATGGCTGAAACCAATTTAAGATAAATCTGGATAGATGTAGTATTAGACTTAACTAATTTAGGTTAAATCAGTTTATTGAGCTTCTGTCCCAGATCCTCTCCGGATTCAAGTTAACTCACAGTTCTCCAGCACTCCAGGATGCCTTGCACTGCCCTCCTCCACCCATACTCACACACACAGGGTAGGCAGGCTAGCATGTTCTACTGCCCCCAAATTCTTGCCTGGGCCACTGTCAGCATTCCAATTTCTGGTATCAAAAGTGAATGTCTGTTCACTTGCTTATTGGTTCAATCTATGCAGTTTGGAATGACCTGTAGAATTTGAATTGATTCAGTCTTGGGCTTTTTGCAGGCATCCCCCTAGCTGTTTTCAAGTATGAGAACACTGAGGTCTTGGAAAAAGCAACAAAGAGATCCCTGGTGTGGCTTCACAGTTAGATTTGCAGATTTGCATGTAGCAGTAGAAGCAGGTTACTGGTGTGCACTCAGGACATGGGTGCCTTGTAGTGGTTGGGACACAGTGTAAATATACCCTTAATATCTGAACTCACTAGAGGAAGACCAATGCTATGTCAAAGCAGCTCTTAAGCACTGCTATTGCTACAAAAGCTGATAGTAGTGGTTCTGCATGCTTAATATTCCCTGGCTTCCAGAAAAGCTCTGCTGCTGGTGTGAAATTAATTTAAAACCATAGTTGCCTTCTATGATTGCTCAGTAAATCTAAGACTTTAAGATGAAAGTTTGTTCAAGTTTTGCACATCTTCCTGGCAGAAAAATAATTCCATAGTGCAGCTGCTATTGTTAAACAGAAACACTTTGTTTCTTTTCACATAAAGAAGAAAACATACATAGTAAAAATCAACATTTAAGGAGACCCATAACTTTTATAAACTATCCCACTGAGGGCTGTGTCTCTTAGCACATCACCACAGCAACAGATTGAGATTAGCCACCAAAAAGAAGCTAATGAAAAAATAAATACTCCAGAATTCACTTATAGTAAAGCCTTTATACTGACAGACTCTATTTTAAACAACATTTATTTAAAGAGGAAGATGGAATGGTATATTTCATGTGGCAAGACACTAAAAGTATTTCAAATTTTGGCTTTACTACAGTGAGCATTGCATTATATTTGAGGACATTATAAATTCACTGTGTTATTTTTAGTAATCCAACAAATAAGAGCAATGGCTAGGATTTCCCAGGAGCCTGATTTTGACATTATTGAATATCAAATCAGGCAGTCAGTCTGCTTTTAGGTGTTTCAAGTTGAGCACCAAAAATCACTAATCACTTTTGAAGGTTTTGTTAGATTATATAGTAATATATTACATATTAATTATATACATAAACTGTGTGTATATAACATTTTGAATAAAAAACAGTGTTTACCCCCATCAAAATCCATATATCTGAATAGCAGGGAATGATCAGAATCATCAGAGTCACCAATCTTTTCTACAGAAGTTCTAAAAAGATTCTAGTGTACAGAGAAGAGAGAGAATGGCATGTCCAGATGAGTGTGCACATGCATCTCCCTGGGGTCAAATAGGAGTGGCACATAGTAGTGCCAGTGCTACTTGTCCCTGGGGAATGCCCCTGTACATGCATCTCTGGTGCGCAACAGATTGCCATGGGTGGGGTAGAGGAGGCTAGGGTCAGCACCTGGCCTGGCTCCAGAAGTCTTACCTGGGGGCCTCCTGGGGCTGCAGCAGTGGTGATACAGGTACACAGAGCCTGGCCAGCAGCTGGAGTGTGCCTCTGGCTGGCCAGGCTCCAACTTCAGATGGCACATGCTCCTGCCACGTGTGCTGCACTGCATTTTTTGTTGTTGTTGCATTTTTTATAATACCAGAAGTTCCTGGTATCTAATTTTGCCTCCATGATGCAACCCTTTCACATGCACTGTGTGGACTTTGTGGTGCCTCAAAAGCCTTTGAGGCACCACAAAGCTCACATGTGCCTTCATCTGGATGTGCCTGTAATGTTTTCTTTTGTCTGGAGAAATTTGGAATAAATGTTGTTTATTCCAAAAAACAGTTATTCTTTTTAAAAGGGATTTCTCTCAATACCTGGACCTAATTCATCTTCAAACTCTTTTTGACAATGCATAGTCACAATTCTTTATCTCTAAGTTATGCATAATTTTTTTGCACATATATAAGTAATTAATATAAGCAATTCAAAGTACTACATTGCAGTACACATGTATATTGCTTCACATACAGAGAAGTAAAAAATAGCCATAAATTAACGTTCCAAATGACATTCCTGACACAGAATGCTTGAATATACAAGTTCTACATTCACATTAAGACAAGACTGAAATTTCAGTCTTTCTCATGCACCAGTTCTGGCACTTCTAATAAAAAAAAGAGCAAATGATGTGTCAGACTGCTGTTCCATAGAACAATGACTTGTTGCATTCATGTTGCTTAAGTTAGACACTTCTGATCTTAAAACTGAAATGAATCCTCATTTGATGGGACCATGGATTTGGTTGAACACAATAACGCAACTATAAAACAAAATTATGATCCATTATAAATTGTAATATGATATGTTATAATCATCTATACAGAGACCATAGCTGTGACTTTGCACACTTCTAATATCATATATTAGCAAAAATTCCACTCTATCTGCTTCATAATATTAGTCTAGAAGGAAGAGAAAGGTAAGGAACTGAATATAAAACATATCAAAATCAGAATGAACAAGGACAGGTTGATCCAATCTTTCTTTCCCAATCATACCCACTAACTTATTCCCTAAACATAGGTCAGAATTCCTTGTCTACTATACAAGAAAACACATTAAGACTCAAACTGTAGGTAGCGTTTCGTCTTGCACAACACCCATTTTATTCAAGCAAATGCCTGATATATGTGTTTATTTACCTATCTTAGCATGCATGTCATTAACTAAAAAGTGTAGTGAATACTTATTTTTGTCAAAAAAGAAAAAAAAGAAAGAAAAACAAGCCTTTTTGGTGTTTAGGCAGGTGATGTGCTAGGAGCACTGCCTATCATGCTGACCAATTTTGTCTTATTTTTTTTAATTATCTTGCCCTATCCAAAAGGTTCTGTTACCAAATTTGCCCATCACTTTGGGGTGTGCTCATTTATTAGGGATACGTTTCTAGGGTCTTTGTAATTCTATCAATGTGCTGCTTGTGTACTTGTGTTTCTATGCGGAGCTGTATCTCTCCCTTCTGCAAAGCCTCACCCGCCATGGAGCTATCTTGCAGGACTCAGTTTCAATGGGGCTGGGTTCCTCCAGTCACCAAATCAGTCATACACACAAACACACACAGATTAACGTGACACGCCTGACCTGGCCGGGTTGATCAGCATGGACAGGCTGACACCCTCACATGCCAAGAATCAGTTCATCAGAGCAACAATAAATTGCAGTCAGACACAAGCACACAGGTAAACAGAATACCTCTGAATCCAGCTGGGTGTCCAGCTAACACCCTCATGGGCTAGCATTCAGTTCATTAGGGCACATCTGAGCCAAACTGGGTCAATCAGCCTGTACAAGCTGATCCCCTTATGTGTTTCAATCTTTAACCTCTTGATAAGCAGACCACACAGTATTTTGGGGCTTCACAGGGATCTTTAGTTTAGGTAAAAGAAGTGCTGCTGCAGAGCAAGTGGGGAAGGAGAAGTAGAGAAGGAAAAATATACCCAGTTACTACCAGTTTGGCTATAAAAGTTATTTATTGCTAAGTATATGAAATATATAATAGTACTAGTAGTAATAGACATACAAAGGAAAACAAACACAAACAATTACAATACTATCCTGATTTCACTAAGTATTTGGGGAAACTTAGCTCAAGCTTAACTAATACAATTCAGATGCAAATGAGACCTAGGACAGTTGTCTCCTTATCTGGAGGTCTTTAGGTGCATCTCCCACTGCATCTTCATTGTCTTTTGTTATCAGTTCTTGTTCAGTTGGTGGGGGTGGGAATTCTTTGTGAGTCAGACAGGCTGCGTCCTGTGATAGGGTTCACCAAGAACAAAGAGCTGATAGGTAACAGTTCCAAACATCTTATAATAGACAAATAACCCATAGATAGGATTTCCCAAACAAGACCACAAAACCTGAAATTTCTAACTCTCTCCATTCCCCCAACCACCGCTTTTCTCCCTAAACTGCAGTACAAGAAACTATCTGGTCACTCTCAACAATGCTTCCCAACTGCTGTGTCCATCCAGATGTAAGAAAATTCTTTCTACTTCTCCCAGCTGTTTGCCTACCCAAGCCCCTGCCTAATCCCCAAGAGAAATGTCTCCACTCTCTTCCAATGCCCTTCCAAGCCTGCACATCCTCTTGTACAAAGGGGCTATGGCTGTCACCCGTCATTCTCCAAAACACATCTTCTTCCCTTCCCTCCAACAAATACAACATTAAAGTGAAACGTACCATAACAAAAAAGTAAAAGATCCTCCATCCCTTCCTTGGTCACCACCAAAGGGCAACATCAAAGGATGTCTTTCAACAATGCCCTTTGGCAATGCTTGACTAAGGAGGCCCTCCAGCTTTTTACCTTTATGCTTCATTCTGTCTTTTTGCTTCCCCATGTGTCTGTGTTCTTGCCTTTTTTTACATTAGGACATGGATCATATATTGGTTCTGTTTGTACAGTGCCTTAAAAATGGGCTCCTAGACCATGACTAAAGCTACTACTACTACGACTACTACTGTTACTACTACTACTAAACAGTAACAATAATAATCTATAAGCTTCTCCAAAACATTGTGCTCTAATTTGGTGTTGCTCAATTAGACCCATCCTTAATTTTTTTCTGGTAGCCTTTAAAAAATACATACATCACTATATCATCTTACATGCATACTAAAAAGCAGCTATTTGTATTTTTTACCTGCATTTGTAACTCATTTAAAATAAAGACATTGTGTTAAGTAACATAACTTGACAACAGGATAAAGTGGATGCCTATGGGAATTTTTCACTGTTTTACTATTATATTATTTTAAACTATAACAACAGCTATTTTGGGCCTGGTGGTTACAGGACAGTGGCAAAAAATGTTAACAAACATATTCATATATTTCCTAAATTATTTTCATTTTGAAATATTCGACAAGCAAGCAAATTCAAATCTTTGTTTGTCAAATCTCCATTTTCTAAAAGTCTCACTGGGCTATATGTTCCTATTCAAATATGATTCCTTATGCTTCATAAAGAATGCTTACTCTGTGCAGTTCATCTTGCACAGGTCAAGAGATCCAAGCGGACCCAGAGGAGGAGGCGATGAGTGCTCGTCATAGGCGACTCCATCCTGAGAGGTACGGAAGGGCCCATCTGTCGCCAGGACCCCTCAACACGCGAGGTCTACTGTCTGCCCGGAGCAAAGATTCGGGACGTGATGGAAGTAATCCAGGCCAGGATCAAGCCCACCGATTACTACCCCATGGTCCTAGTCCATGTGGGTACTAATGATGCGGCCAGGAGAACCCCCGATCACCTGATGGCGGACTACAGTGCTCTGGGTGGCATACTGAGGGAATTCGGTGCACAGGTGGTATTCTCTTCCATCCTACCAGTGAACGGACACGGAAGATGGCATGAGAACTGCATTAGAGAGACCAACCGGCAGCTTCGGCAGTGGTGTCTCGAGGCAGGCTCCGGCTTCCTGGACAATGACCCGCACATCACGACGAGGGACATGCTCAGTTGGGATGGGCTTCACCTGTCCCCCAAAGGTAAGCATGTGTTTCTTCTAGGTTGGCGGATCTCCTCCAGCGGGCTTTAAACTAGG
>NW_005842260.1:535827-577061 GCF_000455745.1 Alligator sinensis | reverse complement strand
AACATGAGTCGGCAGTGTGACGAAGCCATCAGAAAAGCTAATGGCACTTTATCGTGCATCAGCAGATGCATGACGAATAGATCCAAAGAGGTAATACTTCCCCTCTATCGGGCACTGGTCAGACTGCAGTTGGAGTACTGCATGCAATTCTGGGCACCGCACTTCAAGAGGGATGCGGATAACCTGGAGAGGGTCCAGAGAAGGGCCACTCGTATGGTTAGAAATAATGGCCACAAGCTAGCAGAGAGCAGATTTAGACTGGACATTAGGAAGAACTTCTTCACAGTTAGAGTGGCCAAGGTCTGGAATGGGCTCCCAAGGGAGGTGGTGCTCTCCCCTACCCTGGGGGTCTTCAAGAGGAGGTTGGATATGCATCTAGCTGGGGTCATCTAGACCCAGCACTAGACCCATCTTTCTTTCCTGCCTATGCAGGGGGTCGGACTCGATGTTCTATTGAGGTCCCCTCCGACCCTAACATCTATGAATCTATGTATAGTCTAAAAGTGTAAATTCATAGAGGTGTAACCTTTGTGTACATGGGTATGTACTCCCTTCTCCAATAGAAGGGGTTGTTAGCTGGCAGGTGTGCTGAGAATGAAACTGCAGACTACTCACAGTTTCCCTCTGTCCCAAAGGAGTCAGGCCAGGACAATATGAGACTTAACTATATACAAATTTAGTATTATTTACATAAGTGGGTATTAGATTACCATAAAAATAAATATATGTACAGATATATACGTATGTATGTAAGAATATATTCAGATATATAACTATAAAGCTTATTCTCTATAAGGGGTTACCACTAGGGCTGTGCAAAATTTTGCCGGCTGTTTTGATTCGACACTGTTTCGAATCATTTTGATCTCGAAGCAACAACATTGAATTGAAACGAAGGGCTTCGAAACAGCCTCGAAAAAAAAAACACAAGGCTAGTTGAAATGTTTTTAAAGTTTTGAAACATTTTGAAACATTTTGAGTTTCGAAGCAGCCAGCAGCCAAGTGGTGGTAGACAGGGGAGAACCAGGGCTGTGCTCCCAGGTCTGGTTCTGTGCATTGAGCCATGCACCATTCACTGCACTCCTCCACGGCAGGGCTGGGAACGTGGCCGCTTGCCACTCCTAGTCAGTGAGGAAGGCTTCGGGGCTCTTTAGGGCAATGGCTCAACCCTGCTGGCCAGCTCACACCAGCTTCTTCTTTGTCCATCCTCTTCTTCATCCCTCAATGCAGCTGCCATGTGCTGGGCATGCTGCTTCTTTTATACCTTTTGGAGGCTGTGCCACTGGATCGCAAATGGACCAATCAGGTTGAAGCAAAGTACAGGCTTCAACCAGGTCCAGGGTTCTTTGCCTTGCCCCTGGTAAGGGTGGGGCAATCCCCACCCTTGGAGTTACCTGATTGGTGAGCATGTTCTACCAATCACAATGAAGATTCTCTGAGCCAGACATGCCAGGTTGTTACCGGTAAGTCTGCCACAGATGTTAGGGGCAGGAAGGGACCCCAGCAAGGTGGGTGTCAAGATGCTTTTTGAAGATTGCCAGGGTGGGTGACTGTACCACCTCTGGGGGGAGTCTGTTCCAGATTCTCAGCATTCAACTTGTAAACATTTTCTTATGTCCAACCTGAAGCAATCTTAAATCAGTGCCCATTGTTTCTTATCTTACTCTGGGGTGCCTTGTTGAACAGATGCTCCCTCAGGCCATGATGTAGGCCCCTAATATACTATATATGTACATATATAGTATATTAGGGGCCTACATCGTGGTCTGAGGGAGCATCTGCTCTCTCAGGCCCTCCTATACACACACACACACACACACACACACACACACTATATATATATATATATAATAATATGCACATATAATATATACACATATAATATATGTGTATGCCCCTATATATAATATAGGCTGCCACCAAGTTCCCTCTGAGTCTTCTCTTCATCAAGCTGAACAGTCCCAAGTCTTTCAGCCTTTCCTCATATGACCCAAGCTCCAGAACTCTAATCATGCATGTGGCCCCCCTTTGGACTCTCTCAAGCTTCTCCACATCTTTCCTAAAGTCCTAAAGTGTGACACCCAGAACTGGATGCAGTATTCCAGCTCCAGTCTCACCAAGGCTGAGTAGAACAGGAGGATGACATCCTTAGTTTTGCTCAAGATGCATCAGTAGATGCATGCCAGTGTTTGATTCACTCTGCCAGCTACAATATTGCTTTGGTGGCTTGTGTTCATTCTGTGGTCTATTAAGACCCCCAGGTCTCTTTCAGTTGTGCTGGAAAGCATAACACTGCTGAGCCTATAAGTGTGTTACCGATTATTTCTACCCAGATGGAACACTTTATATCTCTCTATGTTAAATGTCATCAGGTTAAAATCCACCCACCTCACAAGCCTGTCCAAGTCAGACTGTATCACCAGCCTGTTCTTGAGCTTGACCAGATTCCCCCATAATTTGCTGTCATCTGTGAACTTTGCCAGTTTGCTTTTAATACCCAAATCCAAATCATTGATGAACATGTTGAAACATTATTGAACCTTTGCCTGTCATATGAATACAATGGGTTCCAGTTCTTTATGACATTTTTTGTGGTAGAAATGGGCAGCAAATAGGCTGAATTTTGCCAGCGTTGATTTCTTCCAGGATTCCTCAGCTGTCAGAGATGTGTCATAACCAGCTTCTGCACCATCTATTCTCTTGATTTTTACATGAGTGGTAAGCAAGAGTTGGGAGATGATATGGTCAAAGACACTGGGAGCATCTACACATATGATTTACTATGGCTTTGGCTAATTAGTTCCAAAGGAAAGTGTCACCATCTACATGAGGGACACTATTAGGCTGGAGTGAACTAAGTAACTCTGCCATAGGATAGCACTGCGTGACAGAAGGACTATCCTGTGGTGGAGTTATTTGTTCCACCACCATGCACTGTAGATGATGACTGGCAATGGCTGGGGCATAAGGATGCTCCAATGTGGGGGGCTGCCTGGTGGCTAGTCCTGCACTATAGGACCCTCATGCCCCAGCCAACTCCTCCACAGCAGTCGAGCCATGGTGGAGCAGCTCCAAGCTAGCAGACTGACCCCCAGACTCTCTGTCAGCTCAATGTGCTGCAGTCCCAGGTGCAAAAATATTTGCTGTGCCCTGGATCAAAAACTCCAGGGTGAACTGAGCCAGAGTTTATTCAGGTGCACTAATTGTATGTGTAGATGTGCACACTGTGTCCAAGCAGTCCTTAGATGGAAACTAGCACTCCAAACTTGTTACCAGGTTTCAGAGATTAGAGTAGTTCCTAGTATTAATGCACTTGAGAATCTGGACAAATATGTTAGGTAATATACCATACTCATTCTTAGTCATGTGTGATAAAAAATTCTGAAAGCCATAGCTCTGATTTTGATTTGACACATTGTCATTGTGGGCCTTCTCAAAGGAGTCAATAATTATGGATTTTTAGCTACCTTTTAACTATTCCTGGAAGTCCCTTCAAATTAGGTGTGATAGTGCAGGATTTTTTAGTTGCCCCTGCCACTGCTGTATTGGTGTTTATTTTGGGACACTCAGTCATGCAACTTTCTTTAGAACTAAAATTTACTCTGCAAGTTTAGAGACAGAAAAAGAACAAAACTGATTTTGTCCTATGGGTTATCTAAACAAGGTTGTTATTGTGTTCTGTGTTATTTCATTAGGTTTAAATTAGAATATACAATATATCTATAAAAATAATAAAACATGTTGAAGACAAATCATTTACATGAATTTTGGAAATAGATATATACAAAATAAGAAGCTGGTTATATTTTTGGATCTAAGATGTTAGTTAATGTCTCTTTAATTATTGTCCCAGGTCACTCAGTTTTGCACTGAGCCAGGTTGTGTGCTGAAATAATGTGGAGCCATATGGCTATTATTATTTATTCATACACATTAGAGTTGCATTGTGTTTGAGTAATCTGATAAGTGTAGTGCTGAAAATTAATACTATTTATAGAATAAAAGTACTTTCTTCTAGCATTTTAAATGGAATGCATCTGATCTCCATTTGTTTGCAATGGATAAAAGGAGACTGCACAGTAAAGGATATGGCATATTTGTAAGTCAGCAATTATGGCACATACCCAGCAATTTGAAATATTTCTGAATTGGTTAGTACATCCTCAAATTGCTCATCTAATGAAAGCACATCAAAGTGTTATTATCATTGTTTCTAGTTGTCTTCCATTTCCCACTGGAGATATTTTGTCAGCTTAATACATTTTTGTTTGTTTTTAGTTCTTGCTTTATTTGTTTTGGGACTGGAATGAAAATCAACAAACGGCATGTTTCCTTAGCATAATGGACTACTATTTTTGAGCAAGACTCCATTGGTCATAAAAATGCATGATCCCTAAGTCAGACCTTGATTTATTGTTAATCTTTTGCTTGCTTGCTAGCTTGCTTGCCTGCTTGCTTGCTTGCTTCAGGGTTCTACAAAATGCAGTTTTACAAATGAATTTTTACCACATTTATACAATAAAAATAAACATAAGCGTTAACTCATTTGCTGTAGTGAAGTAATAAGGAAAGAATAATTAATTCAGATTATATATAGCTAGGGTGACCATATTATGGTTAAGAGGAATTTGGGATAGGGGGCACTGACACTATGCACATGAACACACATGTTCACACCCGCCCACCCGCTCAACTCCATGGTTTCCAGGAGTCCTGATGGTGGGGTGGGCCAGGACAGTGTGGAGGCCCATGGCTGTTCTCCATCTCCTGTGCACAGGGGCTGGACCCAGCTCGGAGGCACCCCTCCTCTTCATCACTAGCAGTTGCAGAGGTAGGACACCACAGTGGCTGCAGAGGCAGGGCACGAGACTGCTGGTGGTGGACAACCATTCCAGCTTGTCCTGCAAAGATGCCTAAGCTCTGGCCCTGGCCCACTCCTGTCCCATCCCTGGCAGGAGGAGTAATGCCCATCCCAGCCCACCCCCCACCCTCCAGCTGTTTCTCAGCAAGAGCTGCACCATGCACTGTAGGTGGCATCAACCTCTGCCTCTGGCAGCAGCTGCCAAACACAGGAATTTTGCTTCAATTTATACTAACTGGCCATGACACTATGGTGTCTAGATGGTCTATGGAATCTCAACTGTTCCGGCCAATCCCAGAGGTATGGTCATCCTATATAAGAAGTAGAAGCTTGGATAAACAACTTAGGAAAAGAATAAGAATACTGCTTGGGTATATAGGGTATGAAGTCAGGAAGGCCAAAACACAACTGGAGTTGCAGCTAGCAAAGGATGTGAAGGGTAAGAAGAAGGGTTTCTACAAGTATGTTACCAACAAGAGGAAGGTCAGGGAAAGAACTGTTTCCTTACTGAATGGGGGAGGCAATCTAGGGTCAGATGACAAGGAAAAGGCTGAAGTACTCAATGCCTTTTTTACCTTGATCTTCACAGACAAGGTCAGCTCCCAGACTACTGCACTGGGCAGCACAATTTGGGGAGGGAGTGAGCAGTCTTCAGTGGTGAGAGAACAGGTCAGGGACTACTTAGAAAAGGTGTATATATACAAGTCCATGGGGGTATATGCAATGCATCCAAGGGTGCTGAGTGAGGTGGCTGATGTGATTGCAGAGTTGCTGGCCATTATCTTTGAAAACTCGTGGTGACTGGGGGAGGTCCCAGTTGAGTGGAAAAGGGAAAATATAGTGCCCATCTTTAAGAAAGGGAAGAAGGAGGATCCAGGGAACTACAGACCAGTCAGCCTCACCTAAGTCTCCGGAAAAGATCATGAAGCAGGTCCTTAAAGAATTCATTTCTAAGCACTTGGAGGAGAAGAAGATAATTAGGAACAGTCAGCCTAGATTCACCAAGAGAAAGTCATTCTTTACCAACCTGATTACCTTTTATGATGAGATAATTGGCTCTGTGGATGTGGGGAAAGCAGTGGACATAATATACCTTGACTTTAGCAAGGCTTTTGGTAACATCTCCAACAACATTCTTGTAAGCAAGCTGAGGAAGTATAAATTGAATGAATGGACTGTAAGGTGGATAGAAAGCTGGCTGAATTGTCAGACTCATCAGATAATAATTAATAGCTCAATGTCTAGTTGGTAGCTGGTATTAAGTGGAGTGGCCCAGGAGTTGGTTCTGGGGCATTTTGTTCAATATCTTCATTAACAATCTGGAAGATGGGATGAATTGCACCCTCAGCAAGTTCTCAGATGACACGAAGCTGGGGGATGTAGTAGATACACTGGAGGGTAGGGCTAGGATTCAGAATGACCTAGACAAATTGGAGAATTGGGCCAAAAGAAATCTCATGAAGTTCAACAAGGACAAGTGCAAAGTCTTGCACTTAGGACAGAAGAATCTCATGTACTGCTACAGTCCGGGGACTTACTAGCTAAGCAGCAGCTCTGCAGATAAGGACCTAGGGGTTGCAGCAAACAATAAGCTGGATATGAGCTATTAGTGTGCCCTTGTTGCTAAGAAGGCTAGCAGCATACTGGGGTGCATTAGTAGAAGCATTGCTAGCACTTCAAGGGAAGTAATTATTCCACTTTATTCTGCTTGGGTGAGGCTACATCTGGAACACTGTGCAATTTTGAGCCCCCTACTACAGAAAGGATGTAAACAAATTGGTAAGAGTTCAGTAGAGAACAACGTAAGTGTTTCAGGGTCTGGGGCATGTAACTTCTGATGAAAGGCTAAGGGAACTGGGCTTATTTATTTTGGATAAGAGAAGACCGAGGGAAGATTTGATAGCAACCTTTAACTACCTGAAAGGTGATTCCAAAGAGGATGGGGCTAGACTGTTCTCAGTGGTAACAGATGACAGAACAAGGTCTTAAGTTCCAGCAAGGGAAGTTTAGGTTGGATAATAAGAAAAAAAATTCTCACTAGGAGGGTGGTGAAGCACTGGAACAAGTTACCTAGAGAGGTGGTGGAATCTCCATCCTTGGAGGTTTTTAAAACCTGGCTTGACAAAGCCCTGGTTGGAATGATCTAGTCAGGAATAGTCCTGCTTTGAGCAGGGTGTTGGACTGGATGTCCTCCTGCAGTCCCCTCCAATCTTTATTGTCTATGATTCTGTAATTCTACATATAGCAGCAAAAGTTAATATACTATATTTGTAAAATATCTAAGCACAATAGGGGTCCTTGCCTGTGCTGAGTGCTCCTTGGCACTATTACAATATAAGCAAGCAAACAAAGATTTAAAAACGCCTAGTGATTTTGAAGGCACTAATTTGGGTACTCAATATGAGAGGCTTTCAAAGAACACACATTTCAGAGAATAAGTATTCAACCTTTTCTGAATATCTAACCCGTTTAAAGTACCTCAGGCTGGCCATCCAAATGTGAGATATGCAAAAACATTCTTGAAAATTTTAACCACAGCCTTGTAGTTTATGTTGATGACAGTTAAATTAGGAAATAGCAGTCATTTGACTGGACCACTTGATATTATTTATATTATTTGTGTGTTTGCTTGCTGATGATGGGAATAGTATACTTTCTATTTTTTCCAGGATTATACAATTCTTATTTTATAAGGTATAAATTTAATTCATACACATTTTACAAATGTTTTAGTTTTCTTCTAACTGTAGATTGTTGATATTTAGAAGAAATCATATTGTTTTATCTTATGACGTAAGAAATAAGTGGGAATAATAAATCACATCTAATTGATGTAATACAGTGTTACAAGGCTTTTTTTGTTTGTTTGTTTGTTTTAAAGAGTTCCATTTGTAAAGTTCCAGGACTGGTCATTTTTAATAAAGCAATGGTATTTGTGATAATTTCCAATTTTGCTTGTTTATTTTTGATTCTCAGTTGTTTTCTTCTTTAAAAGATGTATCCCATTACTGTGGAATAATATTAAAAAGAGTACAAAGTGAATCATTAAACATGCAAAGTATTAATAAGAACTAGGGACAGTTTCACCACAGACACAGATCCACTCACCTTTTCGAATAGTGTTGATCACCCCACACATCATATTTCTAACTTTGTGATTCTGTCCTCTCTCTTGTGGCCTTACTGGAATTTCCTTCAGCATCTCATTTTGTAGTTCTTAAAAAGTCCCCTCTCTATCCTTCTCCAGGTTTCTTTTTCTGAGCGAAATTTAAGGTACTGATGCTATTTTATAAGTCTTCTAATCGTTTGAGCTCTTTCTATTTAACAATTGGTTGTGTATTCAGTTAGTGGTGTAGTGAAACAGTTTGACACTTCCAAATACCAAACTGTTTCATTGCAACACAAATAGGAAACTGCTTGATTTAAAATAGTGGTTTCACCTGGCACTGATGCAGATGCCCTTAATTTTTTTTTTTAATTAACCTAGTAGAATAGTTCAACTATTAATTAATGTTATGTTATGCCAGGTCTGCAGTACTAGTACTTTTTCTACAATATTTTTTTGAATGCCATGAATCAATGTAAAATAAGAAAAAAAATATAACCATGAAAAATAAAACAAAACAAAGTTCTTAAACAAATTTGAATGACATTTTGATTTTTTTTTTCCAATTTTGAAGTTTTTAAATTTGCTTTCAGGTAAAAAATTTGAAAATAATCTCCAAACTGAATGAGAATGAAAAAAATATTGGAATGTCAAAAATTCCGATTGAATAGAAATCCTGAGCTTTAAGCAACTCTACTTGTTCAGGTTCTAAGTAATGTCACATGGCATGGGAAGAATTCGGATTAACAACCAAAAAAGTTTTGAATTCCCTTATGTTTGAAAACGGACAAACAAGCAGGATTTCTCTTTAGTTATATTTCAAATCCACAGGCTCTCTGCTAATTCTAACAGAATATTAATTATCTTAAGTAGGTTTTACAGTTGACAGAGACCTTTGCCAGGTAGACAAGTTTGACATGGGCAATTGAAACTTAACTAATGAAGAACACTGACGCCACCTTTGAGGAATGTTAAATAAGTACTTTGCTTTTTATAAAAGGTACGTCTTTTACATGTAAAGTAACCACAGAAATGTCAATGTTTCATTCTGCTGAGGGTTATCAAATTATCGTAAGGTTTTCCTGTTCTTTAATTATATTTATTCATACAGCATTCCCTCACAGTGAGGCTCAGTGGGCCAACCATGAAGTAAGGCTGCCACACACGCAACATTTATCTAACACAGCTTAATCAAATAAGGGTTTTTACTGACAACCACAATGTTTCAGAAACTCCTTCTAGCAAATGAGATATATGCAGGTTTGAAAAATTATACATTTGCTCCAGGTGTAGAAGTTCAGGGGAGAAAAGGGTTGCGAGAGTTGCTTGTGTGGCTTAGTTAGTGTCTATGGGCACTTATAGGCGGGGAGTCTGCTTCAATGCACTGGAAATCCAGCATGTCAGAGCACATAAATTAACATGCTCTGGCAGCCTTATGCATCACATGTATCAGCAGTGTAGCGCGCCTCTGCATTGAGAAAATGCCAGCGGTGTGCTTTGAATTAAAGTGCATTGGATGTGCGTTAGTTCAAAGCGCACTGCCACCATTTTCTCAGTGTGAGGATGTGCTGTGCCACGGATACACATGAAGTATGGGAGCTTTTACTTAGTGTGTTAAAAGTGCCCAGCACCACATCAGAACCACATGTAAATGTGCCCCAAAACTCCAAATAAGGAAACACTTAGGACATGTCTCTACTCCCTCAATGCCCTTTCCTCTTCTTCATATTCTACATTCAAATCAAACCCACAACATGAGACATAAACTGCCACCAAGCACTGGTCTTAGGGTGAGGTTACATGTTATACTTGGACTATACTAAATCTAAGGAATGTCAATCAGTGTTGAAGTGAGAACGTGCACATTAAGGTTTAATACAATTGCATGCCTTCACAGCTCTTACTGGACACTAGAGAGCTGGCAGGCAGGGGCATGCCCAGCAGCCAGGTCACCTGGGCTCCATCCTTACTCTTGAGGGGAGAGGGGAGGAGAGACTGGGATTGGTACATTTATCACTTTCTCTATCCATCAACTTTCTCATGAGTTGGTCACTTTCTCTATGTATTGCAAAGCTGGCAAATCAGTCAGCAATGCAGAAATCCTCAGCTTTAGGAAAGCTGACTTTCACAAGCTCAGGGGGTTGGATGTTGAGGCCCAGAGAGACCATGATCTGACAGGGAGGGGAGTCCACGATGAGTGGTCACTCCTTAAGGATGTGACCCTAAAAGCAGAAGGGAAGTCCATTCCAGCCCATAGGAAAGATCAAAAAAGGGCTAGGTAGCCCCTAGGCTCAATAGGCAACTCGTGGACCTCCTGAAGTTGAAAAGAGAAGCTTATAAGGGGTGGAAATCAGAAACTAGTGGGAAGTCATAAAAAAACCCAAGGGCAACATTGGACCCTTGCTGAACCAAATGGGGCAGCTGACAACTGACACCAGGAGAAAGCTGATCTCCTCAATGGTTACTTTGTGTCAGTTTTCCACCAGCCCAAGGGGATCACCCTGCCTGACAGGATACAGGACTACCAGGCTAAGGGTGATCATATGCTTATAATTGGCAAAAATGTTGTGAAGGAACAGCTTGAGAGGCTGGACATCCACAAGTCAGCTGGCCCAGATGGAATGCACCCAAGAGTGCTAAAAGAATTGGCTGGCATCACAGCATGATCAATAGTGAGGATATTTCAGAATTCGTGGCTCTTGGGAGAGGTTCCTGAAGACTGGAAGAGGGCCAATGTGGTGCTTATCTTCAAGAAAGGACAGAAGGAAGATCTAGGGAAGAGATCAGTTGGACCTCAATCCCTGGAAAGATCTTGGAAAAAATCATCAAAGAAACCATCAACAACAAGCTAATGGATGACAACGTTCTGAGAGATAGCCAACATGGCTTCCTTGCAGGTAGGTCTTGTCTGACCAACCTCATTTCCTTCTATGACCAGGTGATGCATCACCTGGACAAAGAGGAAGAGGTTGATGCCCTATATTTAGATTTCAAAAAAGCCTTTGACTTGGTGTTTCAAGATGTCCTCATGGTAAAATTGGGGAACTGTAGCCTCGACAACCTTATGGTCTGATGTCTGGGGAACTGGCTCCATGGTCAGACCCAGAGAGTGATAATCAATGGAACTGAGTCAATATGGTGTATGGTGACCAGTGGCATCCCCCAGGGCTCAGTACTCAGACCAGTACTCTTTAATATATTCATAAATTATCTGGATTCGGGTGTCAGAAGCGGACTGCCTAAGTTCATGGACGACACCGAATTATGGGGAAGTACAGTCACTCTAGAGGATAGACAGGCAATTCAGGCCAACCTAGACAGACTCACAAGGTGGGCGGATAAAAACCTGGTGACATGCAACATGGAGAAATGCAAGGTGCTCCACCTTGGGAGAAAAAAACTTACATATTTATAGTCTCGGCAGTGCTACACTCACTAGCACCATGACCAAAAGAGACTTGGGGGGCACAAGATGAACATGAGCCACCAATGTGATGCTGCAGCTGGAAAACCAAATAAAACCCTGGCTTACATCTACCAATGCATCTCCAGCAAGACCCAAGATGTCATCCTCCCACTTTACTCGGCCTTGGTGAGGCTGCAGTGAGACTACTGCATCCAATACAAGTTCCATGATTTAAAAAGGATGTGGAGAAGCTTGAGAGAGTCCAGAGGAGAGCCACGTGCAGGACTTATGAGAAGAGGCTGAGAAGCATGGGACCCTTTAGCCTGGAGAAACAAAGGCTCAGGGGTGACTTGGTGGCAGCCTATAAGTATACAAGGAGTGTGCACTGGGAACTGGAAGAATATCTTTTCACCAGGTCACCCCGGGGGTAGACAAGATCTAACAGTCACAAGCTGCTGGAATACCATTTCAGACCGGACATAAGGAAAAACGTCTTTACCGTCTGAGTCTCCAGAGTCTGGAATAGACTCCCCCCAGAAGTGGCGCAAGCACCTACTGTGGATACCTTTAAGAAATGCTTGGATGTTTATCTTGCTGGGATTATCTGACCCCAGCTGACTTCCTGCCCGTTGGGCAGGGGGCTGGACCTAATGATCTCCCAAGGTCTGTTTGAGCCCAAATGTCTATGAAGTTTATGCAGTCATTTTGGAACGCTAGAGGAGTGCAATTTCTCACTTTATCTCCACTGAGCAGAATGAAATTACCCTAGCATAAAGTAGGCAGCATGACTTTGAGATGGTCAGAGGGCACTTAGCATGAGTTAACAAACTTTAACATGCAGATGTTAATGTTTTAAGTGCCCTTAGTAAGTCTATATGCAATGTGTAACTTCACTGTTAGGCTTTCTGTTTCTGGAGAACTTACTGCCACACACTCCAACAGCTCTGAAATGGCTCATTGCCTTTTTATTTAGTATGCATGGAGCAGGTTTGGGCATGCTTCACTGTGTTTTTTCGGCTTATATAAACATGCCCCTAGTATCCTGTGCAGTGATTTAGGGCCAAACCTTTTTGTAGTTAATATAAAAGGTAGGTTCTTTAAAGACTCCTGAAAAAAACAGACGAAAATCTTGTAATTCTCCTTGCTTGTTTAGATCATGAACTAATAAACACTCAATAATAATAGCTCCTGAAAAATAGTGCTGTTTAATGTCATCATTATCTCTGAATATGTAGTTCAGGGAAGCTGTAGTGGAAATGATCACTTAAAGATATGTACACATGTAGCATTCTCCCATTGTAAAGGAGAAAGCACATATATAGACATATAGAAATCTGTCAGTATCTCCTTTTTCTTTAAAACTGGAGAAGAAGGTTTTGCATTTGAAAGCTTGTCTAATATTATCCCAACTGTACAGTTGGGACAATAAAAGGTATTGACCTCCCAACTCCTTGCCTCTTGCATAATTTCTGGACCAGCGTGACTGCAATATCACTCTGACACTATTTAAAACCATAAAAATTTACAGCAGCTTTACAATGAACCAGGGAGTAAAGAAAAAGAAGATCTTAGATTTAAGAACAATACTCTCCTTCTTTAACTAAAAGGTTTTATTGTTTGCTGTTATGAGGTTGTGACTCTTACTGTGCTTCTTGACTATTCTCACTTGAGTGCTGCCTACACCATCCAAAGGTTCACATGATGTTTCTTGTCTCACCTAGCTTTCTTGTGGATTGAAATCCCTTACTACTTTTAGCATTTCCGTATCATTATAGATTCATAGATTCATAGATGTTAGGGTCGGAAGGGACCGCAATAGATCATCGAGTCCGACCCCCTGCATAGGCAGGAAAGAGTGTTGGGTCTAGATGACCTGAGCTAGATGCCTATCTAACCTCCTCTTGAAGACCCCCAGGGTAGGGGAGGGCACCATCTCCCTTGGGAGCCTGTTCCAGACCTTGGCCACTCTAACTGTGAAGAAGTTCTTCCTAATGTCCAATCTAAATCTGCTCTCTGCTAGCTTGTGGCCATTAAGACATGTACTGTACACACACAAGCGAGCATTACTTAGATGATATAGATTTTCAAAGACTTGTAAAGCCTGAAAATGGTTTCTTTCCTCATTATTCAGAGTTTTACTGAAGAGTCCAACTGGAGAAGAATCTCTTTGAAGATAGTTTAAAGTTGTTGCTATCTCTTTTTTGGATTATGTCCTACATGATAGTTTCAATTATTTACTATAAGGCACGGTAAAAAAGTGTTAATTAGCAAAGATGAAAAAGACTGACTCAATGGGAGCTCCTGTAAAGGAGCTCTTGTTTCTAATGCCTGAGGTGACCAGTAATTTACAGCTTCTGATAGCTGCATACATGGTGTATAGAATAAATTGCTCCTGAATTCTTTTTGTACATCTTATCCATTGAAGTTTATTAAGATGGGTGTTATTATTATTAATATTATTGCATTATAATTCTGTTATCTATTGTACTGAATTAAATGCTTTTAAAATATTCTGAATTAACAACCTGGAAAGCAAAAGTACACAGAAGTAGAGAGCCATGGGAACTAGCATTAAATGATTCTCTCCCTGTGGCTCTGCAGAGGAAACTTATCCTGAACCAGGGGTTACTTCTTGTCTTAATCCCCTCCCCATACCCTTTTATTGTGTACAGACAGTAGTTGTATGAAAAGTTTCTCTTCTCTTCTCTTCTCTTTTCTCTTCTCTTCTCTATAGGAATGGTTTTTGACTTTTCAAATATTTTCTATATACATAATGATGAGACAGACTTTTGTTGAGTGGACTTTGTTTTTTTGTTTTGCAAGCCTGCATGTTTCTCTGTGCATCAGAGAAAAAGAGTGGGAGGAGGACAAGAGACAAAGCATAGCACCCTTGAATAGGAAATAGTCCACTGGTTAAGATATTCATCTGTGATGTGCACAGGTTCATGTCCCTGTTCTGAGGAACAGTTATTTATTCATACTAAGAAAATCAACTCCAAGAAGAGTGACTAAGGGTGCTTGCAGACATTATAGTTAGATCAACCTAAGTAGGACTGGGTTGAGCTAAATGCAAACTGTAGACTGAGTTGGCCCAATCTAATTTAATTCTCCAAAGGAGGTGCACTATCTACTATGTAGACTGGGCTAATCCATGCCCAATCTATGCACACATTTGGAGAGCAGCCCCACCCAGTTGCTTGCCCTGGGACTGCACTTTTCCTACTCCCCAACCCTGACTGGGCTATATTTTAGGGTTGTGTGAAATTTCACTTTGTGTTTTGTTTCAAAGCTGTTTTGAGCTGTGTTGAGCTCAAAACAGTAAAATCAAAACAAAACAAAAGAATCAAAACAGCTTCAAAACGAAATGAGGGCACTCCAAAGTTTTGAAACTTTTCAAGTTTCGAGGCAGCCCAGTGATGTGAGGCAGGGGAGAGCCAGGGCTGGACTCTGAGTAGCTCCGCAGCCCCATGTAGCTCCGCCCAGCAGGGAGCACAGCCCTGGCTCTCCCCACCTCCCACCACCAGGCTGGACTCTGATCTGCATGCCAGATGAGAGGAGGCTCAGGCTGCAGCAGCAACAATCTTGTCCAGTGCTGGGCACAGCCCGTGCCCGGCACCAGTCCCAGGTGGGAGAGGCAGCCTGAGCCTCGTCTCATGCAGGGAGCAGATCCAGGGGCTCGCATCCCCCAGGAGGGCTGCTGGGCTGTGCTGGACTCCTCCTGGGAGTGTGAACCCCTGGATCTGCACGCCGGATGAGAGGAGTCCCAGGTGGCAGCAGCAATCTGCTCCAGTGCTGAGCACAGGCTGCGCACAATGCCAGTCCCAGGCGGTAGCAGCAGCCTCCTCTCATCATCTCATTCTCTATTGTCTCTCCTCAGTTTTATCCATTCTACTTTTCCCAATATATATCATACAACTCATCACGCATGCAATCATTACACTCATTTCTTATACCTACCAGTAGGCACACTTCCTTGAAGAACTCACTCAGACCTTTCTAAATTCTTCATGTTCAGATCTTGCAAGCATTTCAGATTTCCTTCAATTAACACCTTTCTACTTAGCCTATTTTCCTTGTTATGCTTATGTGTTCATTTTGTTGTCGTTTTCTTTATTAATGAGGTATTAATTGTCAGTCTCTGTGATGTTTGTTATGCTCTAAGCTTTTTTTCATCTCCTGCCTGAGCTTTGTCTAGAATAAGACAAGACCAATGAATATTCTCAGTGTGAAAGATAAATGAAAAAGAACTAAAAGGAAAAGGAAAAAAAAGCCTACAGAAAAAATGGAATAAACAGCTACAGATGAAAGATTACCATGACAGTGCTGTTGTCAGCCTTTCATTATCACTACCCTATTAGTCAGAGACAAGGTGTGAAAGGGCAGAGAAGACTAACAAAGTTAGAATTAAAGGGTGAAAATAACTGAGGAGCTGGCAGTACATCCTAAATAACTGTTGGGCCTGGGACAATCAAGAGCCAGCCTTCCATGTAAGTACCAGCATAAACAAGTTGACAGCACTCCACTATTTAGACAGACAGGCAAACTACTGTTTTTCAATTCTGAAGCACATTTGCTCTTCCTCAACAACTTCAGACTTTCTTGTGGCTGTGACACTGCCTAGTTTTATCATTTGGATTGCAGAAAGAAGCCTGTGTTCAAGAAAGGGATGCTTTGAGTTTAACTCAGTAGCATAAAGAGGCATAGGTGACTAGGACATCAGCTTCAGGTGCCCATTTAGAGGGGGTGCAAGAATGAGAGCCACTGTTGGTGCCAGAGCAGCCGCAGCTTCAGCTATATAGCCACAGTCAGCCGAGCCCCTGACTTAAGGAGGAAGATGCTGCCTGGCAGGGAGGGAACAAACCCTTGCATTTCAATGATTATTGTGCATTTTTAGGGGTGGATCCAGGATTTCCCTAAGTGGGGTGTCGAAACAACAACCTGCAGTGCAGGGGTCATTGTACCCCCTCTTTGCAGCCTCTTTCACAAGCAGAACATGATGCAGGAGCCTCTAGGGACATTTTTAAGTCCCTAAAGTGAGTGGAAATTCCCCCTTTCTTCCCCTTCTTGCTAAGAGGCATGCTCCCTCCCTTCTCCTTCCCCTCTCCTCTCCCACCTACCAATGCTGCTTTCCTTGCTGTTCTGGGGCAGGAAGTACCAGACCCAGGTGGCAGCTAAACTCAGCTGGGGATGGGAACAGTGACAACAGTGGAAGAATAGATCCCCCACCTCCTACCATGTGCCCCAGGAACAGGCATAGGGAAAAGGACCCCCCCCCCTCCCCCCGATCCCTGTTGCCATTTTCCCAGTGCAGCAGCCTGGCTGGAGTGAGAAGATATTGCTCTGGTGCTTCCTCTGTGCCAGAACAGCCAGGAAAGCAGCAGCTGCAGGCAGGAGAGGATGGGAAAGGAGAGTGGTAAGGAGAGAGGAGGGGACATGCTTCTGAGCACAGAAGGGGAAGGGAAAGGGGATTTTTCATGCTTTAGGGACTTTAAAAAGTCCCTGGAGGCTCCTGTGGTTCATTCCCATGGTACACTCCAATCCATACCACTGCATCCCCTCTGCTTCCACCACTGTTTATTTTATATTATATGGTCTTCAAAGAAATTCATAAACACCATTGGGAGCAGGAAGTGCTCTACCTCCTTCAAATGCCATCCCAGTGAGAGTACAATATATGCTATTATTGGAAAGCCTTCTAGTGGCAGTCCCTATTACGGTATTTCTTAATGTAGAAAAATATATAAGACAGAATAGGAAGAAATGTGAGCCTCTGTTTGGAGACAGGAAAATGAAACATAGTGGATTCGTACTAGTAACCTCAAGGCTCTGAATTTACTTTCAGAAAGCAATGTGTAAAGTATTCAGCATTCTTCAGTCCTAGCTACTATCTCACTCTACCTTCTGGAAAATAGATTTACTCTGCCAATTGTCAAATCACTCTTGAATTCACATGTCTCCTGTGACACTCAGCACCACCCATCTACCTTACACATGGGCATACTAGTGATTGGTGAGCAATTTGATTTCAAACTACCCTGTGCATTGCTAGCTTGAGTCCCCGCACACTTGAATCCATGTAGCTTTATGTGCCACATCCTGACTTTTGTTATTAAAGTGGAATTCAGAATAGTGTCATGACTTACAATAGCATGACTCCAGATTTGTATCAAAGGAATTGATGCATACGGCATTAAATATTTATCAGGTAAAATACACAAAGAGCCTTGGCACAAGGGGCCAAAATCCAGGACTCCTTCCCTTCCAAGACCCATTTCTTTGAGCCATATGTTTAACTCTCATACTTGACCTCCTTCTGGCCCCATGATATTTTTTTTCTTGCTTCTCCAGAGGGACATCTTCAATGGACAATGGATAGAGGATGTTATAAGCCATGCCTGTCACACGTCCTCTAAGACAAACATTCTGTGGAATGAAATTCCCTGAGGCTGAGTGGAGCCCAGATTATAACTGGGGCAAGTGCTCTAAACAGTAGGGTTTTGAGGGATGGATTTGCTTTAACTCAATGGGCATGTCTTAGCTGAGTTAGCTACGTATTGAAGAAACAGGTGAACTGTGTGTTTGAGCCTGTAGTTCTATACATTGTGTGTATACACAGATGCACACATGGGTACATACATATAGAATTATATACACACACACACACACATATATACACACACACACACTTATACTGTATATGTGTGTGCCTTTGTGCATTTGTATATACATTTTTTTTTTCCAATGGTGGTATTTTTTGTTTATATAAAACTAAAATAACACTTAAAAGCAGAGCAAGAAGGTCACTCTTACATGATTGGAATTATTGAAGTAATGATAATCTTACCCCTGAATGTCCTCTAGGTATTGCTATTGAGAAACAAAGCTTGTGCAGTGAATTTTTAAACACCGTTGTATGAGTTACTGCTGTGGCTTCTTTCACCTTCATCAAAAGTGCAGTACACCTCTCAGTTTGGAATGCATAGCTTATTTCTTTGTAGGTGCAATTAAGGTAATCAATAAGCCAGAAATGCCAGGAGCCAAAATAAACAAACAAAAAGGCCACTATTTCCAGTATTTTTGGCTTGTGATTGTGTTGCAAGGTTTTAGCATAGCATGAAGACCAAGACTGCACAGAGACAGCAATCAGAGAGCTGTAATGTGCTTGGAACATTGAACATTTAATTGTTTTTTTAAGCAGTCTAGTCCAGATCCAACATCAAAAATGCTTCCTTGTATGCTCCACTGGTACAAAACAATCTCAGAGCTAGCCAAAGTAGTCATCTGGGGATCCTGATGACATAATGGAATCCTTGGGTGGTAAATAGCAGTTTTAGTTGCCCCAGCATAAAAGGTGTCCTGGGAAACAAGGTGTGACTACCCAAACATATGCTACTTAGGCAAGCATTGATGCCTGCAATGGCCCCTTGCAACCATAAATATAAGCAACTCTAAACAGCAAAAGCTACCTATGGTTCCATTTCAGCCTCAGGTTCCACATGGACATGACGGTCAACAGCTAATGGTTTTATATACCCAAATGTGTAGACTGACTTATTTTCAAGATTAAAATTCTTACCCAGTTGTATAAATGCATCCCTATTATCTCTTAGGACACACATTTTCAGCAAGCTATTTCCTGAAAAAATCATACAGTTATCAAAATTGTGACAAACTTCATTTTTGGCTTGTCTATTCCAGGCCTTCAGGGCTAAGATGGTAAAGAAGTTTTTCTTTATGTCCAGCCTAAAACAGTCTTGGAGGAGTTTGGGACCATTTGACCCTGTCATCCCTTGGGGCACTCTGGTAAACAGGTGTTCCCCCAGATCCTGATGTACATCCCTTATATACTTATAGGCAACCACTAAGTTACCACTGAGCCTGCGTTTTTCTAGACTGAAGAGTCCCATGTCTCTTAGCCTCTCATCATAAGGCCTGTTCTCTTGCCCTCTGATAATGTGTATGGCTCTCCTCTAGACTCTCTCAAGCTTTTCCACCTCTGTTTTAAATTGGGGAGCTCAGAATTGGATGCAGTACTCCAGCTGCGGCCTCACCAAGGCCAAGTACACCAGGAGGACAACATCCTGAGATTTGCTTGAGAAGTATCTATGGATGCAAGCCAGAGTTTTGTTTGCTTTATCAGCTGCAACATGGCATTGGTGGATTATGTTCATCTTGTGGCCAATCATGACCCCCCAAGTGCCTTTCAGCCATGGTGCTAGTGAGCGTAGCACTGCTGAGCCTATAAGCGTGATGTGGGTTTTTATCTCGAGGTCGAGCACCTTGCATTTTTCTGTATTGAATGTCATCAAAATTTTAACCACACAGTTTCTAAGCCTGTCAAGGTTGGCCTGGATCTCCAGCCTCTCCTCAGGTGTGGACACATTACCCCAAAGTTTGGTCTCATCAGCGAATTTGGCCAGTCCACTTCTGACACCAGTGTCCACATTGTTAATAAAGATGTTAAACGGTATAGGCCCAAGGACGAGGCTTTGGGAGACCCTACTGATCACAAAGGACCATGACAATTCATTTCCATCAGTTACCACTCTCTGGGTCCGACCTCAGAGTCAATTCCCCAGCCATTGGACTGTAATGTAGCCGAGACCACAGTTGGCCAATTTTTCCGTGAGGAGATCATTGGACACCAGATCAAAGGCTTTTTAAAAGTCCAGATATTTGATGTCAATCTCTTCTCCCTTGTCCAGGTGATATGTCACCTGGTCATAGAAGGAGATGAGATCAATCCCGCAGGACCTACCCGCAACAAACCTGTGCTGGCTGTCCCTCAGGATGTTGCCATTTGACAGTTTGTCAAGAATGGTCTCTTTGATAATTTTTTCCAAAATCTTCCCAGGGATTGAGGTCAGGCTGATTGGCCTGTAGTCTACCGGATTTACTTTCCTCCCTTTCTTGAAGATAAGCATCACAATGGCCTTCTTCCAATCTTTGGGCACTTCACCTGGGTGTCATGAGTTCATGAAGATCCTTGCCAGTGGCTGGGCTATAATGCCTTCGAGGTCCTTAACTATCCTGGGGTGCAAACTCAAACTGTCAGGACCAGATGACTTGAAGGTATCCAGCCTCTCAAGGTGTTCCTTTACAAGGTATGCACTGATGTAGAGTATAAATTCACCCTGGCTGTCCAGCATCATGTTAGGCAGGGTGGTCCCTTTGGGCTGGTGAGAAACCGACACAAAATACCCATTAAGCAGCATGGCTTTTTCCTGGGTGTCAGCTATCAGTTGTCCTATTTTGTTTACCAGGGGTCCAATATTACCCTTAATTTTCTTCTGACTCACTTATTTGAAAAGGGACTTTTTTGTTTTTCTTGATACGTGTAGCCAATTGGAGTTTGGTTGCAGCCTTAGCTTTCCTGGTTCATTCCCTACAGGTCTGGACCATTGCAGAATACTCCTCCTTTGTGGTGATTCCTGTCTCCCATCCTTTATAAGCCCCTCTTATAAAGGGGCTTTATAAGAGGTCCACGAGTTCTCTGCTGAGCCATGGGGTTGCTGTGCCCTTTTGTTACCTTCCCTCTGAGATGGGATGGACATCCCTTGTGCTTTAAGGATTACTCCCTTAAGGAGCAAACACTCATCCTGAACTCCCCTTCCTGTCAAGCTGTGGTCCCTTAGGGCCTCGACAACAAGCCTTTTGAGCTTATCAAAGTCAGCTTTCCTAAAGTCAAGGACTTCTGCATTGCTGACTGACTTGCCAACTTTGTGGTAAATAGTGAAAATGATCAGCTCGTGGTCACTGTCCCAGCTTTCTTTTGATTCTTAGGTCACTGACTAGATCATCCCCCTTGGCCAGTACCAGGTCAAGCAGTGCTTTACCTCTTGTCAGTGCATAAACTTCTTGAGCCAAATAGAGCTCATCCATGCACGTGAGGAAACTTTGTGACCATTCAGATTTGGCCATGTACTCTTCCCATGAGATGTCTGGGTAGTTGAAGTCTCCCATGACAACCATGCACCAATAGCATGCAGCCTCAGACAGTTCCTTGGCAAATTCCTGGCTAAGGTCTTGTTCCTGATTAGGAGGTCTATAGTAGACTCCTACCATTGTGTCCCCTGTGCCATGTTCCCCAAGTATTTTAACCCAGAGGGTCTCCAGTCATCCTCCCTGGGTGCCAATGTCAGCTTGCAGGGATGTGTAGCTTTTCTTGACATAAAGTGCTACACCCTGCCCCTTTTTTCTGCATGATCTCTCCTGTACAGGGTATAGCCATCTATACCTGTAGCCCAGTCATAGGTGGAGTCGCAGCAGGTCTCTGTTATCCATTTGAGATCGTAGTTATTCTTATTTAGCAGGAGGTCCAGCTCCTCCTGTTTGTTCCCCAAGCTCCTGGCATTGGTATACAGGCATGTAAGTGTTCCATTGGAAGCCCTAGGCTTCCTTGCACTCCCTGGTGGACATCGTTCCAGAGCTGGGGTAGGAGTGGATTCCCTTGAGTGCCTTATCCTGCTGGTTATGCAAAAGTTGCCCAGTGGGCTTGCTTTGGCAGTTGTCCACCTATCCCCCAGTGGGCTTTGTTTAAAGCCTGGTTGAGCAGGTCAGCCATTCAGGCTGAGAAGACCTTCCTCCTAAGTGAAGTGAGGTGAAAGCTGTCTCTTCCTAGCAGACCACTACCTCTCTTACCAAAGAGCAGACTGTGATCATGGAAGCTAAAGCCTTCACAATGACATCAGCACCACAGTCTTCAGTTGACTACTTCAATCTTACTCTCTGTCTTCAGCCCATGACCCGAAACTGGGAGAATCCAGGAAAAGAGCGCCCATGCTCCCAACCACCTAAGCCCCACTCCCAAAGCCCTGTAGCTAGTCATGACATGGCCAGGATTGGTCTTAACTATGTCATTCATGCTCATGAATGGAATGGAAATGGAAATGTAGGTCAAGAAAAAACAGCTCATTAGATGGATAAAAAGCCATGCTTCTACAACCAAAAAAGAGGATAACTTTGGCCACAAGCCATTCTAGTTCAATGAGGTGAAGGCAAGCATTAGAAGTAAAACATCATTGTGCAAGAAATGGAAATATAGCTAGCAATCATTATAAATTAGAGTTATAATAATATTTTTTTAAATGAAAGAAACTATGGACATTGTGAAAATATCCAAAAATATCTGGGATAAGGAGAAATAGAAAATTTTATATGTATTAGGAAGAAAGGAAATATTAGAAATACTATAGGCCTACTACAGATTGAGATTATTACATTTTCAAATAGTAATAATGAAGCGGAAAAAGAAGTAATCAATATTTCTACATTTGGAAAGGAACTCCATTATATGTTCCTATCACATGGAGGTGTGTGAAGAACTCAGATTGGCATCTTGCACTAACATATTCACTGTTAATATTGCCCATGCTGCTAACCAGATGTATGAAATCATTCCTTCAATTGCAGTATATACTGGTAGGCAAGGATAAGTAAATACAAATATGTTTTTTTCCCCAGTGAGGATGATTAACTGTTGGAAATATCAAGAGAAATTGCAGATTTTAATTATGAGTAGATGCTTTTTGAGGAGCTAGATTTCAGACAAACTCAATGCAAGGAACTGGATGAAATGTAATAGCCTGTGATATACAGGAGATCAAAGTAGATAATCTAATGCTCCCTTCTGGCCGTAAACTCAATTAATCTATTTGTACATAATTTAAATGACATATTAGTGCATCATTTGCTACCAGTAGCATTTTTGTGTTAAAATGACATGTTCTTCCTGTTCATTTCTGTTGTTGTGTGTTTTGCGTATTATGTGCAAGAGGTGTGGCAGCAATTTTATGGCTCCCCAGGTGTAATATTAGGGCATAGGTTTCTATAAGGCACTAACTAAGCAATATAATACATTCCTTTATCCTGTCAGTACAGATTTTCTGTATTTATATACAAGCCTGTGGAGCATGTTATAGTACTTTAATGTCAAAGTAAGCCATTCAGAATGACAATGTTTAATGCTGTAAGCATATAACAACCTTGATATGAAATTTAAGGATTAGAGTGTCTGAGGATTTCTTTCAAAGTTACTACTGAAGGCTTATTTATCTAAGGAGAAAAATACAGAATAATCTAGATAATGACCAACATTTCATTGTGAAGATAACTAGCTCACGTGTTAATTCTGTCTTCTTTGTTTGCTTTAAAACTGAATTTCCAGTTATCATGATGATATTTCCTTATGACAGGATGCCTAAATAGAATCCATTTCAATCAGGCCAAGTAGGAAAAGTATAAATATTTGAACTTAGCAAATACATGTAATATTTAAAATTAAATTTGAAGACTGGAGACATCCCCACTGTATTCCTATATTTCTATGTTATTACTGTACAAAGATGTTGGCTCAGATTTTCAAACAAGACTAATGACTTTATGTGCTTTAATTTTTTCATATCCAATTTAATGTAGGTTTAGGTGACCTGATTTTCAAAAAGTTGTGAGCAGTCACCCACTGAAAATCAGGGTTCTCTTAAATTGTCTTAGTTTGATGCTTAAAATATGAAGGATTGAATACTAACAGTCACTTTTGTAATATTGTACATTATCCCTAGCAATAGAACTGCTTAGTTATTTTAAATATCACTAGAAAGAGATGTGATTTAGCATGAAATAAATCTGATAGAAAAACAGACCTTTGGCTTCTGTCTCTTAATTGACCCCATCGTGATATTTAAATATGTGTTCTAAACTTAAGGAATACACCCAACAAGTTAGTACGCACTACAGTCAACATTAGAACCGACACCTTGTTGCATCTCTATCTTTACTCAACCAGCATTCACAGTAAATTCAATCAGACTTCATTTAGCATTCTATATGAATGAGACGATAAGTTCAGGCTCTGGATTGGGTCTTTAGTTGTACACCTACTAGATATGGAGTTGTATGGTCTAGCAGACAGGAAAACAATGAGGAAACCTGATTTTTCATTCCCACTGACCCATTCATGCCACTGGTAAAATTTTTGTCCTGGACATTTCACTTTACCAATTTTTGCTATGGTTTCTCCACTGTAAAATGGATGTTATGCAATGTGAAGTTTCATAAAAAGCTGCAAAGAAAATGTGTAATAATGATATCATTTTGAAATTTTGAATTCTGAAACAGAACTGCAAGAGCACCCCTCTGGAAAAGTCCAGGAAGTGGCGAAACACTAGTCACATCCTATCATGTATGTTCACAATGAAAAGCAAACTAATGCCTGGTTTATGTTCTGCCTGACTTACTAGTTTATGATCTCATTAAAAAATCAAGACAACTGGGAAGAAAAAAAAAAAAAAGATTTATACTTCATGATCAGTTAGAAATGCCAGGACACTACATAGCAGGTTGTTCTCTCTTAATCATGAACATCTATCACTACAGCTTTCTGAGTCTCCTACCAAAGAGGCAGTTTGTGAAATACTCTAACCTGTCTGGCTACTGGCATGTACTCCTACAAAAGCCTGAGTTATCCAAGAACACTTTGCAGATGTCACATCTTACTATCTGCCCAGAAAGTCACTTTTAAAGCAGTAAAATCTCTCAGGAGTAATGGAGTAATAACAGTCAGCATTTGCCAAAAAGTCAAACTCTTCAGGAAGTTGCACATGCATGAGTGGAATGTGCTTTAATGTTGTAATTTCAAACTTAGAGTGAATATTGTTTCAAATATGATATAAATCTCCCCAAGCTGTTTTATCCACCAGGCTACATCAATACTTTTCATCTACTTTCTAGATGAAGACTTATGTCTGGATCTTGTGAGTGTTTCAGTGTTTTTTATAAGGTAGTTTAAGTTAAGGGGATACATTCCCAATGGATGTAAATCACTGTCACCATTGTAGTCAACAGCTAAGCCATTTTATAGGAGCTAAGGATATGGCCCTTTCAGTGGAAGGGACACAATCTCCTTTAGTTAAACCAAAACCATAAAGGAAGAAGAGATCTCTAAAGATAAGACATTGATTAAAATATCAATAGATTTTCACCAATAAGTTGGTTATTGGATAAATACCATTGGCTTTATGATCTGTGATATGACCTATGTGACCCATTTCTTACAATAATACAGAAGGTTGGTATAAATTTTATAGTTTTATGACATTGTACTAGATATGCTCCCTGATTTGGACACCTTCATTGTGTGAAGTCCAGGCTGAACAAGGAATTATTGACTTTCTGTCAAGGTAATTGCTTACATAGTAATATACTTATTGACTTAATCAGAAAATGCAAAATGACTGTGCTTTATAATACTTAGTGCATCGTTAGACTCGGTATTTTCCTTCCGACATATTAACCTTGCTACAATTATGGCAATATATAAATGTCAGGATATTTTTTTTTAACTAGGATGTGAAGTTCAACATCTTAAGGTTGGCTTTCAGTGGGCTGCTACATTGGGTTTTGTTGGAATTGTTTTTTGAACTGAACAGTTTGGTTTAAGTTCCAATATCTTTTTCCTGGACTCCTAGGAATTAAATGTATTTCTCATCATTGTTTCCCTGCCGTTTTCTCCATCTGTTTTCCTAGGAGCTCCAATTTCCATTAGGCAAAAGATTCCGAAGTATAAACCATACATCTAGAATTTCAAAGTAGCTTTAATTTCTTCTGCTGTTAGGCTTCTCCAGAGAGACAGTAAAAAAATGTGTGTGTGTGTGTGGGGGGGGGGTTGCCTTAAATACACAGAGCTCTGGCATTTTGTGAGAGCCTTTTCTTGTGCAAATGTATTAATTGGGTATTCCTTAAGACTTCTTACTGAAATACCTGTTTCCTCATTTATTTTATAGGTAAGTGGACTATTATTTTCTTATCTCAGTAGATATTGGATCAGGTCCTCTGATGTGGTTTAGAAATCTGGCTCAGCTTCATACAATTCTTAGAAAGGTGTCCTTCCATGACCTTGAAAGCTCAGGTGGACAGCATCTATATTGCCACCCTTCTGACTCAGTGACTGCTACTGAGGAACAAACCCTGTCCACTCTGAGACAGAGTATTTGAAAGTGGGGTGCCCATTCAGGGCTACTTTAAGCCATCCTTTGCAATTGCAGAACTTCAATGCACACAGGGGATGTTTACGTGAGACACATTACTGTGCAGGAACCTAGTTTACTGAGCAGTAAGTGTGCATATCTACACATGCTTGTGCTTACTGCACAGTAAAAACCCTTAATTGTGATTAAATTTGCTACTTGCAAATGTAGGTAACAAATTTAAATGCAGTTCATTACTGTGCACAATTGGCAGTCTAGCCATTCCTGGAAGACCATGCCCTTTATGCAGCAGCTGACCAATATTTTGGCACCCCAGGCCCCAGGTTACAACCACAAGGTTTATACAAGCACAGACAGCCTTCCTGAGCTCCTGCCTTAGCCTGGTCCCTCTGGTGACACATCATCAGAAGGACCCTTGCGTGTGCAACACCCCATTCCTGCCCAGCTCCCCGGCTGCACTTTCTACCAGCAACTTGGGGCAAGCCTGCCTTGCCAGCAGCACAGACCCAGTACCAGTCATGAGGAATGGCTGTCCATAACACTGCCAGCCACCAGCAGCACCAGCTCCTCACTGGAGAAGGGGAGCGGGGGAAGCCTGGTGCCTGCATGCCATGCCCCACGGGCCAAGGACACCAGCCGCAGCTGAACACCTTCACCAGCTGGGAGGACCATGCTGAGCTACCAGCCATGCCATACCCAGACACATGGTAAGCCCTGTGCTGGGGGAATGGCCATCTCTGCCTCAGCTCCCAGCCCCCAGCTCTGCTCCATCACCCTCTCTTCGCCTGGCCTGTCTGCACTCCTCTGGCCCTGGGTTCCCCCTGCCCCGAGCACACAGAGAGGCAGAACACAGTACAAAACTTTACTGAGTAACCTGTGACCCCAAAGCTGGGTGGGCACAGGTCTCTTACACTGTAAGGAATGTGTCAATGCCAACAGTGATGTCCTCCTAGGCTCTGCGGGGCAGGGATGTGTAGTGCCACTGCAGGTAGTCATCCAGGTGGTGGCAGAGGTTGTAGGGTAGCCTGGGCTTGCCTCCCACATTGTCAAACCTCAGGGTCCCAAACCAGCACCTAGCAACCCACCAGCCCCAGGAACTGTGTGGGCATGTGGGGCTAGGCCAGCAGCCACCTGGGCCTGGACCTCCCCGTCCCAACTTACCACAGTCCCTGGACATCCATGCATGGCTGACCCCTTATCTGAGGCTGGGCAGTGTACAGCTCCTGGTACAGAGCATCTGATCTCTGAAATGTTGCAAACTCTCACAAAAGGCTTCCATCTCATAGCTCTGCAAATCCAGCATCTGGATGCAGGGAACAGACCACAGATGTAAGGGGGGATGCCAGTTCAGGGTTGCCAATGCTCACTGCTAGGCCCCACAGATGCACCACTGTGCCAGAAGTGCACCATGGACTTGTCCCTCCTCCTCCTCCAACAGCTAGTAGTTGTGGCGGAGGAGCAGGAGCAGAATGCAGAGGCCTGCAAGGTGGGGGGTTGGGGTGGAGAATATCACCCATGAGGATATGTGAGTCCAGCATGAGGAAACATAGGACTGAGCTGACTGGAAGTTCCCGGCCAAGCTCCTGGCCCTGCATGAGTAGATCCAGGTTCTGCAGGAGCAGAACACCATTCTGGGCCAGGCAATGCAGGCCACAGATGATAACTGTTGGGTGCTGGATGCTGTTCTGGCCCTGGCAGTCACATTCATGCTGCCCACTGCCTGGCCCCCATCCATAGCCCCACATGCTGCCCCACAAAAGGCCCTGCTTCAGCCTGGGAGGAGGTCCTCTACCACCTCCAGCCAGAAGGAGACTCTGCCCTGGGTCTACCACCACCCAGCCCCATTTCCTGGGCCCAGACCCACTGCTCACCCCATCTCCATGCAGGTGCAGAGCAGGAGCATCCACCAGCAGGGACAGGACCCTACATTGGCCCCGCTATTCATAGATAGCATCTGGCAGAAGGGAAGCCACCCACACTGGAGGACCAGTGGCTGCTCTCACCTTGGGTTGAGCTCCCTGCCCACCACATACACCACAGCATCTGCACCCACAGGGCTGGGGTGTTGACCACCTGATCCTGGGCTCTACCCTCTAGATGCCCTCACCCCATGGCTTCCTATTCTGGGACACACACACACACACACACACACACACACACACAACATTTTGTGAATAGTTTGCACAGGGAAGAGGGTTTTTTATTGTTGGGAGTGAAGGGGCTCTGTTTGATGTGGGGAGGGGACACTGCTTGTGTAGGAGTGAGGGGAGGAAACTATGTGTGCTGAGGGTGGGCAGGGGGTAGGGGGATCTGTGGGCAGAGGGGCAGGGAGGATAGAGTGAGGAGTGCTGGAAGAGGTGGTCAGCTAGAGCTTCCCACACCCAGTGCCCTATGCCACACTGGTGGGTGAGCAGCTGTCCTGGAGCCTTGGCAGGGGGTGGGGGCAGGACACTGCTGCTTTTTCAGGCAGTGCTTCCACTACCAGGCATCCTCTGCACGTCATGCCTCCTCCACCCAGGCCTCACAGATGTTATGCAACACACCAGCTGCAACAATGACCCAGGGGAGGTTGTTCTTGGCAACCTCAAGGCAGGTGGTGAGGGAGCACCAGTGGCCCTTGAGGCAGCCAAAGGTGCACTCTACCAGGGTGTGACTCCATCCCAGGAACCAGTTAAACTGGGCCTGGTGGGGATGTAGGAGGCCAGCTTAGAGCCACATCAGCCATGGCAGGGGTGGGTAGTCAGGGTTCCCAGTGAGCAGAAGCAGGACCACCACTGTGCCCAGCTGCAGGTCTGGCACCCCCAGCATGAAGCACCCACTCTCTCTCCACCAGTCCTGCCAGGCTAAAGTTCCAAGATGTGAGAGTCATCTGCACTGCCCACCCAGCTGTCACTGATGTGAGTGAATGTACTGCAGTGGTCCATGACAACCTGTAGGACCACAGAGTGAAATCCCCTGTGACTGTATTACGGGCAATCTCCATTGGGTGGTTAGGTGATGGGGATGTGGGTACTGTCCAGGGCCCTGATGCACTCGGGGAATCCCAGTGCATGGAACTCTGCCATCACCTGCAGAGGGTCATGGATGCAGAGTATAGTGTGCCCTACTGTGTCCTGGAGGGCCCCACACACATCCAGGATGGCCTCCCTGGGGGTGACCTTCTCCACACCAAACAGGTGTCCAATGTACTGGAGGCTCGTGAACATGGTCAGCATTGCAAGGGCCAGCCAGGTGTCAGCAGGGACAGCTGGGTGCATGTCAGTGACCTGCCACTCCAGGTGGGACTGGAGCCAGTGGAGCAAGTCCCAGTAGGTAACTTGGGTCATGTGGAAGCCATCCAGCCAATGCTCATCATCCCAGGTCTGCTGGACAATGTGCAGCCACCAGTGTTGGCTGGCACAGTGGGCCCAGAGGTGGTGGGGCTGGAGGCCTAGAAGGGCAACAGTGGCCCCAGTGGTGGTATCATGGTGCCCCTTGTCAGCATCCCTGGTGGCAGAATCTGTGTGATGGTGACAGTCCTGCACAGCATACTGCAGGAGGGCAAGCAGTTACTGGTCTTGGGAGAGCTAGGCAAGGTGAAATGGCCATGGGCCAGGCAGCAGTTGGCACAGTGGGCCATCAGGGCAGTCACAGAATGCAGAAGGATTGCAGGGCACTGGTTGTCACTGCCAGGGCCATGGGATAGAGCAGCCATAGCATGGGGAGGTAGAGTGGCCATGGAGAAAGCTGGTACATGCTTTCTCTGCACTGGGCACGCTGCTTCTGGGCAAGGAAGAGGCTAGCTAGGAGCAGAGAGCAGGGCTGGCTTTTAAAGGGGGCTGCTGGCAGCTGAAGCTGGAGACTAGAGCTCCCCCCAGTGATTGCAGGGGTACATTGCAGGGCTGCAGGGAACTGGGAGCTAATCTCCCTAATCTCTGCATGTGTAGACACCTACCCAAAAACCCTTACTCTGCAGTACCTTAGTTCACAGTAAACATAGGCTGGAGTAAATGTATGTGCAGATGCTCCCAAAGAGTAGAACTAAGTGGGTGGGATTTGTTTCTCAGCTGTTATCCCTGGGTTGGGTGGACAATAGTATAGGTATGACCATAATGCTTTGGTATAGGCTAGAGATGTCCAAAAGCTGTTTTTCTTTGTGCCAGCTGCCATTAGCTTGCAGGGACTTCCAGAATGCACCTGCTTGTATCTCTGCTGTCTGCAGAGAAAAAATGTAGAGCAGGATATATTATGAAAGTTCTCTTTCACTCAAGAACCTCCTCCTCTTTCTCCTCTTCATCCACTCACAAAAAGAGAAATACTTGAAAGTCTGATCACGGTGTTGTGTGTTGATCTTTGTCCTGGTCAAGGAGCATAAACCAACTGGATTGATCTTTATGCTACACGTATTTACAGCCTGATTTTAGAAATGGCCTGAAATTTTGCTCCCATAAATACCCAATGAATTGTGAGGTCCCTTCCAGCCCCTAACAATTATGAAACTATGCACCTGGAAGAATAAACATATAGACAAACTTCATAGTATTTAACTACATGCATACATGGTTTGTTCATGTTGCAATCCAGCACAAAAATCATTGCTGTTATATACCCAAAAACTTTAGAACCAATAAAATTATACCTTCAACAATTTCCAGGTTCAAATCTCAGTGAAATATCTTTGAAAGATCTGTAACCATTTCCTTTGGATGTTAGGAATTCTGAATGAGAAGCAAGGCAAGGATAAAATAAGAACCAATCCTGTATTATTGTCATGCCGAAGAAAAATTGTGCCATTGTATAGGTCAAACTAATGGACACAGATTGAGATGGAGTAGTTCCCTTCCAAATGGGACTAATGACTAACCAGCCACAATTTCTATGGTGAAAAGAAAGACAGGACTAGGTAGTCACTAAATTGATTCCTAACTATATTTCAAGCCAAAGTTTCTTTACAAATTTTAATAAAATCTAAACTGAACCTGTAATTCAAAATCATTCAATTATTTTTTCTCTTGATTTTTTGCTTTCAGCTAGAAGAGGAAGCAGAGATATAAGAGAACAATGAGACACTATTTTATTGTAGAACTTGTTGCCCCGATGAAACCAGATAATGTAAGAAACAGTTACAAAAAAGTAGATAGGTATAAAATGAACAGATTGAAAAAGTTTAAATAAATACATATTAGAAATTGAATTGGGAATGCATACCTCAACTAGTAATGGATGCATAGGTGAAAATATGTACTTCATTTTCTTTCTTTTTTTTAATAAACATTTTTTTTTCCCCAAGATTTTTCCCCCTATTATTTCCCCTTGCTTTTTCTTGCTCCCTAAAGACTGCTTTTTCATATGTTTCCACCCCCTTACCTACAAATGGTAGGTAATTCATGGCAGCTAGAAATAGGGTGTAGGTTATTCAGTCTTGTGTCAATACACCCAGGCTACACTCCCAGTACACTGGAGGTACTAAAACATGGTGCAGTAACTGTTCCTACTGTGTTGTGTGCACGGCCCATGTTTAGATTTCACCACTATGGCAACATAGCTGTTGATCATGTGTAGACCCATGTGATCACTACATCACCATAGCACACCATACAGCAATGTAGCATGTCACTACATCACTGTAGGGCAACATGTAGATGTACCCTAAAGGTATTTTTTGGAAGCAATTAGGTGTGTTTTGTGATCTTTTCATAGCACGTGAGCAGCAGTAAATGCAACACAAACAGATATTGATAAAAAGATTAAATATGTTTGCATATTCTGTTGAACATTTTGAAGAACAAAATTTATTTTAAAAAATGTGCTTAAGGATAATTACAAACTGAAAAAAGGCTATCATTTTTAAATAAATGCATTTTAAGTAGTTCTTTTACAGCTCTACTTCCAATTGCAAATGTACTTAGAAAGCATATCTGCATCAGAGTTGTATAGTTTCTATCAAACAAGGATTTGCCAATTCTGAAAGTCAAAATACTTTTTGTTCACACAGAAAGCAGAAAAATTTAAATTGAGGAGTGGACATTTAGACACATTTTAAGATAATGTAACTTGTCCAAGAAAAGTTTAAAAAGCAAAACTTCATTGTACAGTTTGGTTATTGCTTGCTTGTTTTAAGATATTAACATATGTTTTAAATTATTATACTCATACTTTGGTTTATGGTAATTGCATACTTACCCCATTTTTATCAGCTAATTGAGAGTAATTATTACATCGCTAATTGACCAACAATAACTACTACATTGTTTTGTTAATTAAATGCTTGTTTAGAAGAATACTTATTTTGAAGTGAGTATTCAAAGTAAGTGAGTAAGTATTATTTTTCTTGGGAAGCAAGTCAATATAACTTTATTATTATTCTATCCATATAAGGCAGTGCATTGCAAAACTGCTAAGAAGATTATGTCTAACACCTTATATCTGCCATAAAAGGGCTCAAATAAAGCTTATGCTATTGTTAAATGATTTGTAAAAGGAATCTGTAACAAAGTTTCAGCACAGGAAAAACTTGAGGAAGTAAGGTGATTTTTTTACTGTAACTAATAGGTTAGGAATCACATTTTTGGTTACCATTGAGATTATGTAAAAAATAAATGTATGAATGTTCCTGGAATTCAAAATAAGGTGATGAATAATCAAACACACCAATTCTTTATCCGTGATGTGCAGGTAACACTTACTATGAGCCAACACGAAACCTTTACACTTCTGTCTTTGAGACAAATAATTTTGAAAGATAGACTGAATTTGATGCATATGATGAACTAAAAGGTCTCAGCTAACAGGAATAATTATTAATCCAAGCATTTAAGTTTCCAGCAATATCTGTCATTTTGAGAGACAGAATAGTGGGCCTGATGAAACTGTCCTTTCACTTGGTATGGCATTGATGCTCTTAAAGGTAGTGATACAAAATAAAGCCCAATAAATCATTAGCAGATGCCCAAAACAATGCCCCGCTATCTATTTATGGTGGCTATCCTGAGCTAGCCTGAAACCTTTTTGTTTAAAGCATTTAAAAAAAACATTCCAGAACTGTGTGAGCTGCTACTTCATACATGATGGCAACCATATTTTCTTTAAGACTACCATTATCAAATGTATTCAGAAGTCTGTAGATCTGTCAAAACTATGTAAGAAACATAAATAAGTACTCTCCATGACACTCCATTGTAGTATACTATAATATCAGTGCATCATTTTATAAATGTTGAGAAACTAGATAGAGACATCATAAGACTGGAATTCAAATGCAAAATTTTCTGGCTCCTAGACTTCAGTTCCGTGCTCAGTTAGCTGAAGACCACATTACCTATTTTTTTTTTATCTGTTAGCTGAGGATCTGTGACTACCACTGTTATGAACCAGTTTGCAAGACTTCAGATTTCACATAACTCCCTGATGCAATGGGATTTATGCAAGCTCATTCTGGCTGACCAAAAAAAAAAAAAAAGGGCTAATTTAGTTCCACAAGGCAGTCTGAGGAATTTACTAACTAAGCTTATTAAAATATAATTATTGATGTATAACAGGGTCCATCTACACATGCACTCAACTGCACAGTTGTTACTGCACAGTCATTTCATACTTGCTAAAGCACGTATTAATGGTGGTTACAAATACTAAATGACTGTGCAGTAACCACTGTTACTATGCAGTCCCGATGGCACACAGGTCACATACACACCTACTGTGCAGTAGCATCAGCATCACAGTTCATGCCTGCCAATGCTATGTAGCCATAGTCATGAGCTACTCCACCATAGCTTGTTGCTACAGCAACATAGCCTCTTGTATGGACATGCCGGCAGTGAAACAGGAATTTCAACCCTAAATTGTTTTTCATAAGTAAAAATCAATCTGTAAGTTTAAACATAACTTTTATATCTCAAGCTAATTTTTCTACTAAAAAAAGAAAAAAGATATTGCTCTCTTATACAAACCATGCATAAGACAATAGGAAATATTGAATGGGGGATGCAATCCACATAAAGTTGCAAATATTTAAGTTGTGCAACATGTAGTGTAATAAATACACTGACCTTTTATTGCAAAAACTGAATTATTTTCATCAAAATTGAACGTTTCACTGATTATAAGTGACTGGTGTTTTCTGTGAATGGCTGCACCTTTACATATCCCGTGGCTCACATTTCTACTTTATTTGTAGTGATTCCCTGAATACAGGAATAGATTTTCTGCCATTCAAAAAATGCCTCTCTCTTTCTCTTCAAGCACAACTCAGTGGTAATATGCAGGGGCTTTTCAGTGAAGAAAACCCAGTGAACTGTATTTGGTTCTTATCGTCTCAATGTTCCCAAAGTCTTTAGCTTTCAAAGTTTTAAATTCTGAGGCCTTTAAGAAAATGATCAACTTATAACTGGGGCACTACAAAAAAATAGTCTGAGAAGCACTGCATTCATTAAAAGGGTAATTAATCATTGATTATTATTTAGCAGGTTTTTATATAATAAAATATATGGGGTACCTGTTTTCTCCATGCCACTGATGCATGATTAAATGGAAGTTTCGGCACCTGGGAGAGGTCACTTGTGTCTCTCTGTACACAGTTTTGCTGTGTAAATGCAATGTGCATATCAAAGTTATTTGTCTTCTTAGGAATATATCCAATTTGTAGTGGTTTGGCTAGTTTTGCACATCAGGAGACACAGCTTTTGTATTGTATCTTATTGTATTTTGATATCTCTTTGGTCCTGAAGATTTCCAAAAATGTGTAAATACCTTGAGCTAATCGTATTTCTAAAGACAAAGGAGCAGGGAGTCTGGTGTTCTGAGAAAGGACTTAAGAAAGGCAATGTACTCATTATCCTTCTTTTAGATCCTTCTAAGCTTTAAAACCTGTTCTGCCATGATGTTTAGCTACACAGGATCATCTTCTATTTCTGAATAAGGAGGATAAATAATGTTTCAAAAGCAGCGTAATATAAAGGGCTACAGAGCATTTTAACCCTTCTTTTAGCTGCTTATTTGTTGGGTTGTGTGAAACAGCACCGTTCCGCTCTGACTTCCATTTCAACCTCTGACTTCCATTCCATCTCCCAGGATCCACACCCCGGGAGAAGTCTGGCACAGCTCCAGCAGCCCTCCTGGTGGGCCCCCGAACTGCCTGCTGGATGACAGGAGGCTGCTGCTGCTGCCTGGGGCCAGCGGCAGCACCAATCTTCCTGGCGCTGGGTGAAGGCTATGTCTAGTGCCAGTCCCAGGTAGCAGGAGCAGCCTTCTGTGATCTGGCAGGCAGATCAGGGACGTGCACCCCTGGGAGCAGTCTGGCAGAGTCTTACAGCCCTCCCAGGGGTGTGGGCAGGCCCCAATCTGCCTGCCGGATGACTGGAGGCTGCTGCTGCCACTTGGGGCCAGCGGCATCACCAGTCTTACCGGCACTGGATGTGGGCTGTGCTCAGCACCAGTCCCAGGTGGCAGGAGCAGCCTCCTGTGATCCAGCAGGCAGATTGGGCCCAGCAGAGCACCGTAGCCCTCCCAGGGAGATGCGGGCACCCTGATCTGCCTGCTGGATGATAGGAGGCTGCTGCAGCCGGCTGGGACCGGAGCTGGGTGCAGCCAGCACCCAACACCAGGAAGATTGGTGCTGCCACTGGCCCCAGCTAGCAGCAACAGCATGCTGTCATCCGGCATGCAGATCCGGGGGCCCGCATCCCCAGGAAGGCTGGAGGATGTGCCAGAATCCTCCTGGGAGGCACGGCCCCTGGATCTGTGCTGGATGACAGGAGACTGCTGCTGCCAGCTAGGACCAGTGCTGAAGCCAATAAGCCCGGCTTTGAAACTCAAAATGTTTTGAAAGTTTCAAAATGTTTTGTGTGGCCTTGTTTAATTTCAAAGATGTTTCAAAGGCTTTTGTTTCATTTCAGTTTCACTGTTTTGAGCTCAAAATGCATTGAAACATCTTTGAAACAAAACACCTGGTGAAATTTTGCACAACCCTATTATTTGTAACTATTATATTTATAAATTTTATGTTATAACAACTATGCTGGAGGACGTCAACGTGGGTGGAAAAGCTGCAGACAGTGGCCACAATTTAATAAAACAAAAGCAAAATTAGACAGATTTGAGATAATCCTGCGCTGGAGTTGGGTAATATTCAGCCAAATAAAGAGTGATTTAAACCACTTAAAAAGTTTTAAGTTGCAGCCAGTCCAGGGGTTAATAACTCCAGAAGCTGCCTAAAGTTGCCATGTAATAAGACCCTAGGTGACTACTCCCTATTTTCTCTGTACTCCATCATTTCAAGAAGGTTTTACCATTTCCAATACACTGTAGGACACAAAGGTCATAGCTGTTTAATAGGTACAGAACTTTTAGGCATGGACAGGTTTGAGTGTGTACTCTGCAGAAAAAAACAAACATCTAAAACATAGAGATACCTCTGTTTACTAAAATTAAAGTTACACTAGTATGAAGATAAATAGGGATACTTACTGAAGCTTATAATGCTTAAGATCTTAGAGAGTAGGAGCAGCTGATTTGAATATGCAAAAGCTTTTAAAAATGTGTAATGAAATTATATGTGATTGTATGACAGCACTTAGAAGCCTTTTTTGGTATAATGTTTCTCCTAGTAATTATTTTAGAACTGAAATACTAAGTAGGACTCAAATTACAATTTATTAAAAAAGAAGCTGAAATAGTAACTAGGAGCCAGAGGGGCAATATATTGTAATAAATAATGCAAAGAATACTAATGAAAGTTGAGTAACATTTGTATTAGAGACAGGTAGACTAAATCCTAAACCTAAGCAGAACTTGAAATTCAAACCAAGTTGGGCAAAAAATCAACATTTCACAAATGATTTCAGTGAAGTTGGGCAATTTTTCTAGTGAGCCTTAGTTCATTTATGGTCTTGCATTTTAACTAAATAAAACTTTGATTTTATTTGGTGCCTGGTATAAGGTTGTTGTCTAGAGTTTGAACTGTAGGATTTATTCAACTCCCAAACTAGAAATGAATCTGCAGAGATGTAAACCCATGTGAACTGAAGACAAAGAATGTGTTTGAATGCATGAGAATCAACATACCTACCTTCTGTTTTTAGCTATCAGGTGGTTAGGGTTAACTATGGACTTTTTATGACATGTGTGTATTAGAAATAATCCCTATTTTTTTACACTAAATTCACTCAGGTTTATTTGCTGATACATATTTTTTTTTTTAGTTTTGCAAGGCCTGCATATAGCTAGCTAAATATACATATATATGAATTTACAATGCTGTCTTCCTTTCTTAACCAAGGAACTACAACTATTAAAATCCATGCTAGCTCTGAAGGTTCATGCTACCTAGGTACATATTTTCCTATTTACCTCTTGAGTCGAATACAATTGAATAAAATGTATATTGTAGTTTTAACACCAAGAAGCACCGATCTCCCCACATATTCAAGCAAACAGATTGACTTTTGCAGCATAAAGCTGAAAAATGGGTTAGTGTGTGGATTTGTGACTTCAAATCAATATTCATGAACGTTTGCATTTAGTTCAAGAATATCAGAATGAACTTGTTTTCCTGCTCAAGGCATCAGTATGTTTGAAGCTCTACACCACACAGAAGCAGTGGTGGGAAGCTAAGGGAAAATGCTTTAATAAATGAATAGCAGCTGGTTGTAGTTTTGCTGCAGGTATCTAAATTCAAACCATTTGAAGCCTTATTCTTTAGGTATCTCTCTACATGGGAATTCACTTAATAGTTACTATTAATTACCCAACACCTGAGCTGGCCAGACTCAGGTGTTGGGCAGTGCATGCTGGTGCCATGTGTGCCATGCCACTTATTTCTCTGCTTTTTTTTTAGATACTGGGATTTCCTGGTATCTTATTTTGCCTCTGCACTGCAATTATGCAGTGCAGAGAACCTATGAATGTGTGCTGTGTGTGTTTTGAGGTGCCTCAAAAGCCTTTGGGGCATCACAAAGCACACATTCCCACTTGTGGGGACATGGCCACAGGGTAATCTAATCCAGTCCCTTGCTCAAGTCAGGAATATCCCTGACTACACCATACCAGGCAAACGTCTGTTTAACATGCTCCTGAAAACTTCCAAAGATGAAGATTCCACAATTTCTCTAGATAGCCTGCTTGACCACCCTCATAGCCAGAAAGTCCCTCTTAATCTCCAACCTAAATTTCCCCTGCTGAAATTTAAGACTGTTGTTCCTACTCCTGTTCCCTACAACCACAGAGAAAAGCCCACCTCCATCCCCTCAGTAACCACCCTTCAGCTTTTGAAGACAGTTATCCAATCTCCCTCAGTCTTCTCTGCAGTCATGCAGCCTTGGCAATTATTCCTCAGTATTTGTGCATACAATTATTCCATTTTAGGAGCAGGGCTTTTCATTTGTTCTCATAGAATCTCATTGATTGATTGTGGACCATTTCTTCAGTGTATCCAGTTCATTCTGGATCCTAGCTCTGTGGAGTATCTGCAACTCCACCCAACTCTGTGTTGTTCACAAATTTGCTAAGCATGCACTCAATCCCATCATCCAGGGCAGACACTTGGGGAACCCCACTTGATGTCTGCCTCTTAAGATTAATAAAACACTCCCTTGACATAAAAACCTAACTGTTTGTGACGTAAAACAACCAACAGTGAGAGACCATTACTAGACTGAGATTCGCTCTAATAAGATTTCCATTTGTGCAGGTGGTGTTGGTCTTTATTTGGACAGAATATGTTCTTAGAGGAAGAATGAGATAGATGACTTACATTACTATTCATGGTCTTGTTTGTTCTTTGAAGAAAGGATAGGAAAATGGATCTTTCCACTGACTGGAAATTTTAAATTCTGGGCTTATGAAGAAAAAACAGTCAAGTTTCTCTCTAAGAGATGGGAGCCTGTCCTAAATTGGAGCCTGTCCTATATTCTTTAGGTGTATTTGTGTTACTCACTCAAAGAATAGGGTCCAGTGTAGCAAAACCCCCAGTTGTTCTTTTTTTTTTTCTTTTAAAATGCACTCCCTCCTTTTCCCCAACCATTTCTGACATTTTCTTTCCCTCTCTATTCCCTATAGATAAGTATAAGTGAGCTAAGACATAGGATAAGCTTCAGCATTTTATTTCGTAGCAAGTTGCATTTGTTTTGTTCTTTCTCCTTCTTTGTATTGTATAATTATTATGTTTATATTTTCATAGATTTCATAGACATTAGGGCTGGAAGGGACCTCGGAAGATCAACGAGTCCAGACCCCTGCCCAAAGGGCAGGAAGTCAGCTGGGTTCATAGGATCCCAGCAAGATAAGCACCCAGTTTGCTCTTGAAGGTGTTCAATGAAGGCGCTTGAACCACCTCCGGTGGCAGGCTGTTCCAGACCTTGGGGGCTCGGACAGTAAAGAAATTCTTCCTTATGTCCAGCCTGAAACGGTCTTGTAGTAGTTTATGACCATTCGACCTAGTCGTCATCCCTTGGGGCGCTCTGGTGAACAAACATTCCCCCAGATACTGGTGGTCACCCCTGATAAACTTGTAGGTGGCCATCAGATCACCCCTGAGCCTGCGCTTTTCCAGGCTAAAGAGCCCCAGGGCTCTCAGCCTGTCATCGTAGGGTCTGCTTCCCTGTCCTCTGATCATGCGCGTGGCTCTTCTCTGGACTCTTTCAAGCTTCTCCACATCCTTTCTGAATTGTGGAGCCCAAAACTGGACACAGTACTCCAGCTGCGGCCTCACTAAGGCCGAGTACAGGGGGAGAATGACGTCCCAGGATTTGCTTGAGAAGCATCTATGGATGCAAGCCAGCGTTTTGGTCGCTTTACTAGCCGCCGCATCGCATTGCAGGCTCATGTTCATCTTGTGGTCAACGATGACCCCCAAGTTACTACCTTATAAGCTAGATGTGAGAGTTGACAGTGGATAAATTATTCATTTACTTTGTTGAACAGTCAGAACAAGGCAGTGGAGATGCTAAAAGGGATTGAATGGTATTTAGTGATGGTGCAGAAAAGATAACAGAGCACTACTCAGCATGCTTATCTTGGGTTTGCATCAGTTTGGAAGGTGTTTCCTTCAGGGTACTGTATAAGGAAAATAAAGACCAAGTAATACATATTCTACAGTTTCAACATAGTTCTGGGTATTTTCAGTACAGTCAAATACAAGGAAAGTACATTTTTCTGGCAGTAGCCAATACTTGTCACATTAAGGACTGTCTTAGAACTAGGGATTACGTCTGCATCTGGCAGTATTTAATCTGTATGCAGTAAATTACTGTAGTCTGGGAAGACACAAAACAATTGAAGTTCTTAAAGGGTGGAAACTTATCACTGGTGAGTGTGCATCAGTTGACCTGTTTATGTGTCGTGTGTTGGTTTCTACTTTGTGTGCTAGAAACACTGTTGAAAAGATTCCTTTTCCTTAGGAATATGTTAAAGAGTGTTCTGTATTTTAAAACTCTTTCTACAGGGTTCGGCATAAGCAAAATAAGTATCCGGTGTTGTTTCTGACCCAAGGAAAATCTGACATTTATCCAGACCTTATGGATCTCAGGAGTCGTACAACTTCTATTGCAATGAGTTTTGCACAATTTGAAAATTTGCTGGTAAGTTGTTACATTTCTTTATTCGTCAGTGAAATGGAACTAGTTTATTACTGTATTCTATAATTGCTGATATTGATGACTGGATACAGAAACTGAATTCTAAAATGAGATGATCAGCAAATTATTAGTACAGGAAAGTGTTGAGAGTCTGCTAAAGTGATACATTTTCTTGGGTGCAAAGTAGGCCGGCTGACACGTGAAGCCGCCCCAGCTCCCATGCAGTGCGCAGTGCCCTGCTGAGCTACACTGCACCCGTGCCATGGAGCAGCTGCTGCGTGGGTGCCAAATGGTGGGTGGGGGGGAATCCCTGTTGCCCCGCACTGTG
>NW_005842260.1:516754-532564 GCF_000455745.1 Alligator sinensis | reverse complement strand
ACCTGGACTCCAACCCTTCCACTGAGTCTCTTTCTCCTGCTGCCATTCTGAGTGACTGTGAGTGCTTGTGTGTGTGTGTGTGTGTGTGAACCAATAACTTCATGGGGCTGTGTAGTGTGTTGTCTGTTTAATAAAACTGGTATTTGGACCCCTAAGTTGGGTTTTGCTTTATTATGGTTTGGCCCTGCTCCAATCTCTGCTCCTCACCCCTCTAACTTCTGTCTCATTTCTCCCTCCCCTGCTTCTGGCTCACTGCCACCTCCAACACCTGTCCTGAGCTCCTCTCTGCCTCCAAACCCCCTGTTTCTTTGCCACTGTCTTATCCCCACTGCCTTTTCCTTTTCCCCTGAGCAACCAGGTTTCTGCCTCAGTTTCTTTCCTGGATGTTTCCTCCTTGCCACCACTTATCTGCCCCCCCACAATATCTCTGCTGTCTGCCTCAGTTTCTAGCCCCAGTCTACCTTAAGTAAACCCAAGCCTCAGTTCCTCAGCCAGCTTCTCTGTAGTCCACCGGTTCTCATTCTGGTTCTGGCAACTTTCACGCCCTACACTTTAACTCTCTCTCTCACCTGAACCTTCCCCTGAGTATCCCAGGTACCCCAAGCACACACATACATACCATGCCATCCAAGTTAGGACCTTACCTATGTGTAGGTGGGTTGTATGTGTGCGAACTGGTGACTCTGTGTGTGTATATATATGTGTGTGTCATTGTGTGTGTAATATATGACTTAGTGATCTGTGTATGTGTACTGAGTGTGTGGGTATGGACAATTGATTTTTGTCTAACTTTTGGGGTGTATATTGTATGTGCTTGAATTGGTAATAAGTATGCATGTGCCTAGGCTAGTTTGAATGTGTATGTGCCTGAGTTGGTAGAGTGTGTCTGTGTATGTGCATCCAATTGATTTGTGTGTTTGTATATGTGCACTTGTGTCACACAACCCTGTCTAACAGCACAATATTGAGTTCCTAAGAGTTGGCCTGACCCCACAGGGCAACACCAGAATCAAAGAGGCCCTTTGTTTTGTTATTATTAATATTGTTATTATTATTGTTATTATATCATCATATACTATTTTCTATTTTAATTTTGTTTAAACTGGTAGCATGGGAAAAAAACATGTATGTTTTTAGCAAAAATTATAAATTACACAAATGTTGTTATTTTATTATATACCATATTTACTCAAATGCATGACAAGGGTTTCCCTCCACCCCATTTAACATGGGAAAAAAGCCCCTCAACTTGCATTTGAGTATGAGGCAGCAGGGGGCAGGCAGCTGCTGCAGCTCCAACTCAGGGCCCAAACTGGGGTAAGGCCAGAACTACACCTTCTGCCTGATCCTCTGCCACTCTTGCCCCTATTCCTCTCCCCACCTGCCATGGGTGGGTCCCCACTGCCTCTCCCTGTCTTTCCTTTGCCACAGCTCCCAAACCTGTCATCTCTCTCCCTCCCTCCTTTGCCTACTTGCTCCCAAACCCCAGCGCTTACCCTTGCTCCAGCTCTGGCAGGCTCCAGCCCCAGCCTAGCCCAGTAACAGAAATGATGGGGGAAGCTCCAGTCCAGCCCCAGAATTGAGACCCCTTGTTGCCATGTCACTGTCACTGCTTCCAGGCCAGGCCTGGGCCAGAAAACAGAAAAAAAACATGTGTCCTGTGCTTCAACTACAGTGGGGCTGTAGCCTGCTGGCACCAGTGCAAGAAGTGGCTTGTGAGGGCAGGCAGTGGGGGAGAGGTGTCGGGGGGCAGGGATCAGGGGGCAAAGTGTGGCAAAAGGGTCAGGGGTCAAGATGGCTCACCCCCACCCATTATCTCCCTCCACTGCCTCCTTTAACATCTGCCCCCAATGCCTGTTTTGGATTTGGGTATTATGGTACTCAATATATGGTAAAATTTTTATTGTTCATTCAATTGTACTGGTTTAGCAAAAGCTGTTGTTAAACTGCTACTACAGCAAGCAAATAAAGTATCATCTTGTCCTTGTCCTTACAATGGGCAAGAAAGTCTTATAAAAATAGTCACATGATCCCATGGTAGCAATAAGACCCACACCTGAGGCTTCCCTCTGAGGTGATGGGATAACTTCATTTAACCAAAATGCCTCTGCACAGCAGTAGAAACACTGTGCTGCTAGCTGAGTGATATATAATAAATAAAATACTGATAATAGAGAAATACAAACCTAGATTTGAGTTAAATATGGATAGGAACATATTTCAAAAGCAATCTTCAGCATGCTGAAAAAACCCATGCATCCTCACAAAATATTTATTTTCGACATAAACTAAAACAAGATTAGATGGAAAATTGTTAACAGTATAACTGCTTTTGCTAATTTCACAGGTCCTAAATTAAACAGAGTAAGATATGGAGAAACCCACTGCACTTGTAATACCCATCATCTTAGAATGCTAAGACTATATCTGGACCCAACATTTGGATACAGATGTGTAGTCCTGTGCGATCTGTGGTGCCATAAACCTCTTTGTGGTACCACAAACTGCATACCCAGCAAGTTAAAACATGCTCAACACTGCAATTTTTCAGTGTGGGGGCAAAATTTGCTACTGGAAAATCCTGGAAACAAAAAAAAACAAACCCCAAAATAACCCACATAGTATGGTGCATGCCACAGAAGCATGTGCTGACAGACATGGAGGCTCGGTCCTCCCTAGAGATGCTCCGGCTCCCCATCTTTAGTTCCACCCCAACTCTTCCAACATGCCTGGAACTGGGAGGAATGGGGTAATGGCAGTTTCCCCAAAGCAGGGCATTTTGCCCTGCATCAAAGCACATGTACAGGAGCATACACAGGACCAAAAAGTACTGACAAAAATTTGTGCTGCTACGGTTTTTACCCCTGCCAAGTGCATGCCTCTATATGTGGGGATGCTCCCATCATGTCTATATATTTAAATCTCTACAGCCTGAGATAGAAAACCAGGCTCTCTGAGAACAGTAATAGTCTGGTATCTTCCATGGGCCAGACAAAGAGGGGGATGCATAACACAAACTTACACACAAAATTCATGATGCTGGAAGAATACCTTCTTTCCAGGTATTTAACTTTCCCACCAGATTATATCTGGTAAAACAAAAAAACTTCATTCCTTCTGATTGTGCTTTATTTCTCTTCTCCTTGCTCAACTTGTGCTAGATTAAAATTTCCAAAGAAGGCAGAATACTTTAAACACACGTATTATGAGGAAGAATTAGCAATCAAAGGAAACAAATGGATGTGACAAACAAAGTGGAATAATTCATTTGTAAAATGGATCTCACTGGAAGTTTGGAAAATGCTATTATATGTAGCTGATTTACTGGTATGTGAGAGTTAAATCTTTGTGGGGAGTGAATACATTTATTCACTCCCCACATTCATATTTAGCACAAATTCCTTTATTGCCCAGACTAGCATTTAATTGCTTACTTTCACATTAAAGGCCATGGTCTGACCTTGAATGCATATAGAAACCTTCCAATGTCTTTTATAGGAAATGCACATATATATCTAAAGATACAACTTGTCCCCAGGGGCAGATTATTTTCTTTAAAATAATGAAATAATGTTTCAATAATATAATAATGTAAGCTGCTCTTGTGCATCCTAAATAAATAGGGCAGGAGGCTGTTTTGCATACTTCTACTGGGTTTTTTAAAGTTATATTATTACATTTATAATTATTTTTAAGTTATATTATTAAATTTATAATTATGCCTGAGGCATAAAGAATGTCTAATGGCATAAATATAGTCCTAGAAAGAGAATCAGAAGGATCTTTTTTAATTCTTTTTTTTTCCTGGTGGATGTAATCTGCGTCCTTTATCCCACCTTGACATTTTTATGCAGCTTCCATTTTAATTCTTATTCATTTAAAATCTGTGCACCGCTAGTGTTTCTCTACCAAACTTCCATATGATGGTATATGTTGAAAAGCAGCCAAGTTTCAGTATCATCATACTTAAACATTCACCCAGAGGCATAATTGTTCTAATACACAATTTTCCCCCTGTAATTTAAAGGCAGTTAGTGAATCTTTTTTCTTTCCAGCAGTTGTTACAGGCTTTTCTGTCTATGTATGACAATAAGATCTCCACTCTGTTCCCATGAAAATGAATAGTAAGGTTTTAACAGACTTGTACATAGACCAGATAATTAGGACCTGATCCTGTTTGCTGCTTAGTAGGGTTTTTTTTCCTAAGATCAATGGAACTGTTTGTAAGGCAGGGACAATCCAGTCCTAATATTTGAAGTTTGCAGAGAACTGAAATGATGGACTAGTTGAGGAGAATATAAGCATAGCGTAGGAATAAAATAAACCAGCTTATACCTTTGAGGTTTCCTGATTGTGTGACATTTTGATTAGCCTGGTTCTTCCTGGCTCATCTAAGAATAGCACCAACTTTATATATGGCAGCAACTATATATCATCAGATATGGAAATATTGGTCATGATCCTTTTCTCCCTGTCTCCTGCATCCAGGAGAGTAGGGAAGCCATTATATTAGCTCTATAGCTTCAGGAGAGGTCCTAAGAAAAGGGAAATTCTCCAGGAGGCAGATAATTTTATAAGACTTTTACTCTGTTTAAGCAAAATGAAGGCACCCAAATACAACTGAAGATCTGATATTATATATTTTAGTGGACCAATGAAATAACTGCATGAAGCTATTTTTGGTGACTGAAACCAAAATATAACTGCCTGACATTCAATGCTGGAAAAAATGACTGAGTATTTTCCAAGAAGTTGCTTTGAAAGATTTACAAAGGATGAGCATCATATCCAGCATTATTCATAGAATGCTGTAACAGCAAGTTTTTATTTAATAAAAGGAAATTGAATTTGTCAGATTTGCCAATAATTGAAAGGTATGTAGTTGCTCAGAATCAACCCAGTAGCAATGCTGTTGATTAGGATGGCAGATGGTGGCAGAAAAACTAATTGAGTCTCAATCAAATAAAATGACTGACTTTTCAAAGAAATGTTATTCAATTATTGATCATATACAGTGTGGTCAGAAACTCGACTAGCAAAAATTGGCACTAACTGCCTTAGGGCTGTTTCAGGTTTTCAATATACTATACACTTTCCCCCCCCCACCCAAATACAATTTTCTAGAAGTGACAGAATCCAGGACAAAGCTTTGTAGAATTTTACAGAAACGTACAAATTTTATTCTTTTCCTGAGATAGACCTACCTAAGAACAATTTGACTGCAACCCTATTTTAAACTGTACATTCTCAGATCTCAGTTCTAACTTGTAAGTCACCAAGATATATGTAGCCTGTTCCAGCTGTATTTGACTGAACTCACTACTATCCTTCTCTAAAAATATGACAGCTTACATCTTTGATGATTCTGTAAATTCTTCATAAGCATATTTCTTTATTACTAATTTGTCTAAATACCACATCAACACCATCATTTCTAGGATACACATGTAAAAATGAATATCTCTTTCCATGAAAGTTTTTGTAGTGAACAATTTCTTGGACAGGGTGTTCAATATGCAACTGATATGTATGATTTTTGATTTAGTAGTGACACCCTAAAAAGGACAAGCAGATGAAAGCAAGAAAACAATATTATCCTCACCACTTTGCTTGGATAAAAAAAAAGATCCATATTATATCTTCACTGCTTATCTTGATCCTTATTGTCACTTCTTATCTTTCAGCAGACAATGTCAACATCACCTATACTAGTGTTTTAAATAGTTGGAAAAGGTCTATAATGCATTGCTTCATTTTTATGCCTTGCAACCAACAATGGAAAAACCATGCCATGGATTTAGTGTGCCAGTCATGTGGCTTTGGTTTTAGATTCCTGCCACTAAGAATATAGGGCACCTATACATGAGCAGCAAGGCTGCTCTGACACACTAAAATTAAAGTGACCCTGCCACCATTTTTAAGCATGGGGATGCTGATACACAAGATGTTCTGGGCACTTTTATTAAAGTGGCTCTCGGAGCCACTCAAATTAAAGCACTCCCCTCCCCCGTTTCTGGAGCATGTGTATAAACACCCATAAAGTCAAACTCAGACTTGATATAATTTTCTTTAAATTCAGGAGTTCAGATTATGTCTTTAGGTTTTGTTACATGTTTGCTCGGTATGCATGGTTCTTATAAGTCTAAAAAAACCAAAGTGCGATAGAAGATGTTGGAAGATCTTGAATCATAACAGCTCTAAAAGACAAGGACCTGGGAGTATGAAGAGTTACTCTACTTATTCCAGATGTTTCAAAAGCTAAATAAAAAGTTTAGATTTTGGTTTAAGATTTAGATTGATTCTCTCTCTCTCTTTCAACTCTTCTGAATTAACTAAGCCCCCTGTCTTAATATTTTTAAATTTACTAAAAATATTAAAAACAAAACAAAACAATATAGGCCTGATACTGGACAATAATTAAAAGAAGTGGAAATGTTATGACCTGATGTATAAATAGAAAGTTTAATCACTGCCATTTTTATCATAACCAGATTGGCTCTTCTTCCACACTTTACTTAAAAAGAACTGTACTAAGTAAAGATTATAATGTTGCTAAGTGTCATTTTAAACACAAACCACAATATTTTATATATGTAATTCCAAATCTTCAATCATAAAATCCTCTCAAACAGTAAACAATGGAAATGAATGAGGTACAATTTAGCTTTAAAACTATGTATTAACATATAGCCAAGAATTACATTTTTGGCAACATCATATAAAAAAAACCTTTGCTCTGCACTCCTCTAATCTCAGTCTTACTAGTTACCTTTATAATTAGAGATTATTCCTTTAAACTAGTGCTTCTGAACCAAGGGGCCACTTTTAGAGTCAAGTGACCCCCTTGATAGACTTGAATCACCATCAGAAAATGCCAGGTCTTAGCTTTCCTTCAGACTTCACTTAACTTTGACTATAGAACAAAAATAGAGCTATCCTTTTGTTGCAAATAATTAAAAAAAGAAATCATAACAGGTCAGAATGTTTTTTGACACTAGAGGTTCCTATTTGCAATCTCTGAGTTTACCTTGTGAATTGTGTTTTCACACTTATAGCTGCTAACATTACATGGTACCCTACAGCACCCTTGTTAGGATCTCAAGGCACACCAGGGAGTTGCAGCATCATGGTTGAGAATCACTGCTATAAACTTTAATTTATATAATATTTGGTTTCTAAAACCTGTATTTTACAAAAGATTTATTTTTTTTTTTCTTGAAGAGGCATAGATAGTCATAAATGCTATTCAAATTAGTGTGATTATACTTACAGAATGTATTTACTCTTCTCTAAGAGAACAAAATTTGTGAAGCAACAAACCAATTGAAAAAGCATAAAAGAACTCATGCAAATGTAATGCAGAATTTAGATTGTCCAGTGTTCATGCTATCTTTATATCTATAATAGAAGGCAAAAAATGATGTGACAAAATAACCAAACAGAAAAATAATAAGAGCATATTTCTATACTGCTGTGGTAGCCTTAGTGTTAAGTTAATTGACCATGATCTCAGCCTATGGATCCATGCCCTAACTAATTAAAAAATCCCAGTAATGATTTTTATATATACACACACACGTATACCATATTCACTCACATGCATCATTTTCCCAAAAGCCAGCCCCTTAAAATTGGGGTGCATGAATGGAAGCTGATTTTTCTCCCTGGAATAGACGCACTACATTTGATTCCTGTTCCACTGGGCAGCAGCAGTGGCATTTCTATTCAGGCAGCCAAGAGAGTCAGTTGAGTTAAAGATTCATTGTTCTTCTTTCCACAGGTGTTAACAGTTGTCTTTCCTTTCTAATGGTTTTGATGTTGCACTAATTAAGCTAACCTTCCTTCAGGCAATTTTCAGTCTACCTGCTCCTGGTCTCTCTTCTCTTATTTTACAGCCCTGGTGATTTTGAAGCTCTTCAAAATCATGGATCTACCCACGTTTGAATTCAGATCGGGGCATGCAGAGACATGGCTACACCTACAACCCAGTTTCAGATTTCACCACAGGCACAGCAGCTGAGGACTTTATTTAAATCCCCAAACTGGGTAAGAAAGCTGTTCTTAGCAGCACATCCCCTCTGCTTATCCCAGTACCTCACAATCAATGTTCCTGGCTGACATGGGCGGGGAGAGCCTCAGAGTGAACAGGGTCTGGGCTCAGCTGAACAGAGCATCAATGGCACTAGGTGGGTTGTTCCTCCATGCCCAGTTCCCCTGGGTACTTCTTGCCAGCAGGCTAAGGGAAAAGGAACATGTACTACTGCTACAGCTGCTGTTGTCTTCACCTGAGCCTAGTTCCTTGAGTCCCATTCCCTCCCTGTATCCTTAGCTGCAGTGGGGCATGAGTGGCTGGGAAAGAAGTGGCAAGGAGGGTCCAGAGGTGAAAGCAAAGATGACTCTGGCGTGCCACTACCCCAGGTTTCAGCTGCCAGTGTCCAGGGACAGTAATAGTAAGCGGGGTGGGGAAGAATGCCACTAATCATGAAGCGGGTAGAATTCTTACCTGTTTGACACATTTAAAAACTGTGTCCACCTATTGCTTCCACAGCATGGCCTGCCTACCCGGTAAAGTGGGAGAGGTTGGGAGCAGTGAATACAGGCACCTCTGCAGGGCTGGTTGCTGCTCCAGCACCCCCTTTTTTTAAGTCCTGGATCTGCCTATGGTTCCACCCAGGAAGACTGGTCTTAGTTAGCAACCAAGGTATAAGCTTTAGTTAATCAAGGCAGGGAAGGTGAGCTTGCTAGCCTAAGATTATGAAAGAAGCCAGCAAGGTCTCTATATTAAACAAGCACAGAGGGTTGTTAGGCCTCTTAACCTGTTGGTTTAATTTTTGGCAGGCCAAAAAGGGTCTCTACTCTGGGTATTGACCTACGGCCTGGCCCCCACCTGAAGGGCAATAAACCAATAACCAGGATAAAAATCAAATGCAAGTGTATATTATAACAAGTTTAAGAATTTACACTAATACTAACAATAACAGCAAATTGGAATAACACAAGAAATCAGTATATACAGTATTTACAAGAGAGAATCAGACAACACCACCATACTACTACTAGACAGCAATACAATACACTCAAGCCTAGTGTGGAAAATGAGAATGCTCCTCCAGCCTTCACTACACTCATTGAGGATTTCCCTGCTGTTCCCAAACAGGCAGTGTGCACCTCAAAACTAAGGGTGAGTGATATGTTACCCTGGCAAGGAGTGACAGGTGTACCAGGCAGGTGTACCCCCGTACGGCAGGAGTCATTGCACAGGTAAGTAATCCACTGGGACTTAAACACTTCACTCACAGAGACACCTTTTACCAGAAATCCAACAATGCCCACTCTCTCAAGTATATACACCACTGAATTTCACAGACTCAGTCACGCAACACATAACACAAACCAACAGTCACGTACACCTACAATCTCGCACACACACTCATGCACTGCGGTACTGACTCACATAGGTTTTATATCACTCAGATCAAGCCACTTGTCAATCATGTCTTTCAGCCACTCATCAATAACATCACTCTGTCACTTGCCTGTCCATCATTGCTGGACCACTCAAAATACTCAAAACTATTTTCACCTCACACTTTGTTAACATACTTTCCCCTCCACAGCTGTTATATAATTATGAGGGACTGTGCATGCTCAAGGCAAATTAATGCATGTATCTGGGTCATGACATCTTTGAGGGTAGAAGTTCAGGCTTACTAGGATCTTCAGACCCTCTAGTCATGCATGCATGTGCAAATCATGTTATGACATAATTACACACCACAGGCCAGTACCTGGGATCTACAGTTAAGCTTTATCCCTGCTCTATGCAGTCATAACTCTGTGAAAAAAAAATCTTTTTTCTTCATTATGTCTTCCCAAAAACAAGGTGTATTTTATTAGGGGGTGTAGCAGAGCACCGAGGTGCTCTGCTCCTAGAGAGGAGAAACTGCCAGGGAGAGAGAGACAGAGCCCTGGCAGGTCATAACGAGCCCAGCTGAGGGTTGCCAGGGTAACAAGCGCAGCTGTGGGTTGCCGGAGCAACTAAGGGGAGCCAGCTGCCTGGAGGGGGCAGGGCCTGGCCCTTATAAAGCCCAGGGCTGAGACTAGGCTGGCAGTTCCCTGACAGCAGCTGGAAAGGCAGGGGCTCCCTCAGCCAAGACATGGGAAGAAGCCTGACTTGCAAGTACAGCTCACGATAGCCCTGAGAGGTTTGGGCACTATGGTTTAGCCAGGGGGCTTTATGTTTGCGTTACAGCCAGGAGGCTCTAGTTTATGTTTGGCTTACATATTATACCAGAGGCTTAGGTGAGGCTGTAGGGGTTGGAGGAGGCCTCATAGGGACCCCAGAGAGGTGGGGTGCCCTAGCACCAGTGAGGGTGCAGCCTAGTGCCAAGAGGGCACATTATTCTCATAGGGACCCCAGAGAGTGTGGGGTGCTCTAGTGCCAAGAGGGTGCAGTGTCCTCATAGGGACCCCAGAGGGGTGGGGCCCCAGCGAGGGCGCAGTGCCAGTGCAGGTGCAGCTCACAGTGAGGAGCGCAACCAGTGGGTTGCGGGCGGGGAACAAAGACCCCGGGTTGTGTGTGGGGTACATAGACCCCAGCCCCAGAGAGGGGCAGCCTTGAGAAGCCCCAGCGTGGGCACAGCCAGCCCCAGAGAGGAGGTGCTATTGTTAAGGAGCCCAGCGTTGGCACAGCGAGCCCCAGAGAGGGGGTGATATTATTGAGAAGCTCGGCGCAGGCATGTATGGTCCCCAAGAAGGGGGAGACTGTTGAGGAGCCCGAGACGGGCGTAGCAAGCCCGGGTAGTGGGCTAGTGCTGCAATAGACCTCAGACACGGGCAAGGTGCTGTGGTGGACCCCGACGACAGGGGTTAGCAGCACAAAGCCCAGAAGAAGGGCAAGGTACGGCGGTGGTCCCCGGCAAGAGGGGATAGCAGCACGGTGCACCCGGAGGGGAGAGGTTAGCAGCGCGGTGGGCCTAAAAGACCGTAGGGCTCGATACGAGTTCCCAGAGGGGATAAGGGTCCCTGAGCGGGACAATACTATTAGAGAGAGCCCAGAGTGGGCTAGATTACAGAGGAGGCCCGGGAGAGCGGGCAAGTTGATTTGTGACAGGACAACGTCTATCCCATCAGCGAGGCTTGGGGCGTGGTATTAGGGGTGGTAGGAGCCATGCACAGCCCATAAGGCTAGGGTGCCTGGGAAGCACCCATCATACTGGGAGACCACAAGAGTGCGGGAGAACCGCGGATACAGAGGTCCCGAGTAGCCGTGCCCAGGGAGTCATAGGCAGCCTCCCAACCTTATTTAACAGCAAAGATGTGGCGGGCAAGATTCGAGGGTGCCCTTGGGCTGAATTGGCATGGGGAGAGGGCCTTAAGGAGATCACAGCCCTCCTAAAGAACCCCACTGTGACAGGGGGCATATGATACATGAGAAAATAATGGGGGGAAAGTGTGTGTGTGTGTGTGCATATGTACATGTGTGTGCATATTTCATATGCATAGATACTTTATATAAATTGTATTTAAAATAAATAATTAGGGTTTGATAAAAATAAATGCTGCGCTTCAAAACTATTGTCTTGTCAAAAAAAATCAGGCTGAAATGTCATGATAGCTACTATTTGAAATATCATATTCAAACTTTCATTAGGTAAACTAGGCAAAACTCTTGGTTAAATAGCATGTAAAACTTACTAAGATGTATCTAGGTATATGCATCCTCTCCTAGTCCAATTCAAACAGATCAAGATCAGGACCAAACCAACTGCTTCAAAATCATGAAGTAAATGAGGGATATTGAGCAATGCTGGAACCTTTCCTCTATTTCTCTAATATTTTGAGGGGAAATGCAAAAATTATGCTAGTTAGCTAACTTGTAAATCAAGTGAGTGCGAGAACCAACTTGTGGTATACCTGTACGCATTTTAATTCATAGAATAATAGAATCATAGGATCATAGAAAATAAGGGTTGGAAGGAACCTCAGGCAGTCAGCTAGTCCAACCCTTTGCTCAAAGCAGGTCCAGCCCCAACTATACTATCCCAACGAAGGATTTTTCTAGCCAGGTCTTAAAAACCTGCAACAAGGGAGATTCCACAACCTGACTGGCTAACCTGTTCCAGTGTTTTATTACCCTTCTAGTAAGGAAGTTCTTCCTAATATTTAACCTAAACTTGCCTAGATGCAAGTTCAAACCATTGCTACTTGTTCTGTTATTTGCCATCACTGAGAACCATCCAGCTCCATCCTCTTTGAAATCGCCCTTCAGGTAGTTAAATCTGCTATTAAATCTCCTCTCAGACGTCTCTTCTTTAGACTAAATGGGTATCTTTACACACACTCTGGGGTGGGAGGGGGGGTGCTTTAAGTAGAGTGAGTCTTGGGATCCACTCGAATTAAAGTTCCCACAGCATTTCATGTATTTAGTATCCCATGCTTCAAAATGGCAGTGGGCACTTTAACTGAAGCTAGTTTGATGGCCTTTAGTTAACTCACCCCCACAACAACTTTGAAGCATGGGGACACTAAATACACATGATGTTGAGGCTGCTGGAGCATGCTAATTAGCACTTTTGGGGACAGGCATCAGGCATTCTCATTAAGCCCAGTCCCCTCAGCCTCTCCTTAGAAGTCATGTGCCCCAGCCCCTAATCATTTTGCTGCCCTCTTCTGGACTCTCTCTAATTTGTCTACATGTTTTCTGTAGTGGGGCACCCCAAAACTGAACACAGGACTTCAGTGCCGAATGGACGGAAATAATCACTTCCCTTGATCTGCTGGAAACACTTCTACTAATGAAGTCAAAGTTATCCTTCTTTGCCACAAGGACACACTGTTGACTTGTATTCAGTTTATTGTGCACTGTAATCCCCAGGTCCTTTTCTGAAGAACTGCTGCTTATTCAGGTGGTCCCCAGCCTGTACAGGTGCATGGGATTTTTTTTTCTAAGTTCAGGACTTTCCATTTGTCCTTATTGAACCTCATAAGTTTTATTTTGGTCTAATCCTCTAATTTGTCCAGGTCCCTCTGAATCCTAACCCTAGCCTCCAATGTATGTGTTACTCCCCCCCAGTTGGTGTCATCTGCAGACTTGCTGAGGGTGAAATCCATCCCATCTTCCAAGTCACTGATGATGACATTGAACAAAACTAGCTCCAGGACTAATACCTGGGCTACATCATTTGATACCAGCTGTCAATTAGACATCAAGTCATTGACCACTATCCTTTGACGCACCGATCCAGTCAGTTTTCTGTCCACCTTACAGCCCTTTCATTCAACCCATGCTTCCTTCACTTGCTTGAAAGAATGTTGTGGGAAATGCACTGATGTCTTAATAAAACTTTCCGTGTTTTATTTTTTTGCTAATGTCAAGGTTTATCGTGTCCACTGTTCTCCCACATCCACTGAGCCAGTCATCTCATCGTAAATGAGGGTGGTCAGGCATCACTTACTCCTGGTGAATCCAAACTGACTGTTCTTAATCACCTTCTCCTCCAATTGCATAGAAATGCACTCCTTGAGAACCTGTTCCATGATTTTTCCAGGGACTGAGGTGAGGCTGACCAGTCTGTAGTTCCCTGTATCCTCTTTCTTCCCTTTCTTAAAGATGGGCACTATATTTGCCCTTTCCCAGTCATCCAGGACCTTTCCCAATCGCCATAAGTTTTCAAAGATGATGGCCAGCAACTGTGCAATCACATCAGCCAACTCCCTCAGCACCCTTAGGTGCATCCCATCTGGTCTGATGGACTACTTCAACATTTACAGTTATTGGGATGTTTTATTTTTGATGAGATAGTAAAACTTTCCTTGTTTTATTTTTTTTAAGACATCAATGCAGTTTATATGGGTATAACTGTAGCTTACCTATAATGTATAGGTAAGCATGAAGCACAAGAACAAGAAATACAATTTAGAGAATTAAATCCTGACCCCATTCAAGTGAAAGTAGTTTAACCATTAACTTCCATCTGACCAGGATTTCACTAGAAACTTTTGTTATTGTTTTAACAAAAAAAGTCCCAAGTCAGTTAAGTTCAGGTGCTTCAGAATTGTATAGAATATATGACTCAAAAAAGTTTTGTTTGTTTAAATAACTGCTATTAGCAGATCCCTGTTTTCAAGAGCCTTGTATTCAGAGAATATTGTCTACCTGGAATTTTATCAGCATATCTCAACATATGTAGCAAAAAATAGAAATTCAGTTCCAGGTTCAGATTATTATTTATCTAATAAGGTAAAGTCTGCATTCATTTAACTTTGAGGAGACGTGCAAAGTTTTCGTAAAGAAAACATAAAAGAAATGTCTTTCAGTTGCATTTTGTTTCTGAGGGTTAGGTAAATGTCAAGATATCTCTTTAATTTTATATTCTAAAAAAGAATGTTTTATGGGGAAAGGAAATCAAGTAGTTTATATCTAATTGGAGATTTTTGAAGGTAGCTCCCCCTTTTCCTAAAGATAACACTGAAATATCTATAATGATTTACAAGATTTTACTGCAAAGTTAGATGGCTGAAACTCCATTAATTATTCAGTTCTATTTAAAACAAAATTAAGAAAATGACCAAATTTAGGAAATAAGAGAGTGAAAGAAAATCATTATTTTCCGCTATTTGTTTAGGTGGTATATCTCCCCAGAATTTTCAAATGAGAAAAAAAAAAAAAAATGGATGAGCAGTTTCACTTTTAGAGAGAGAGAATTTTTTTTGCCAATGTTTCCATGTTTGGAAGAAGAAACTTAAAATGCGTATGCTAGTCTCTATATTAGAAATTATTAATGAAAGGGTCAGTTGTATTTTAACTCTGAATTTTGTTCATGGCAAAAAAAAAAAGTGGATGCATGGAATTGTTTCATTTCATTTACTGCAGAGGATGGGCACTGTGGCTATCATGGTGCCCTCAAAAAGAAAAACTTGCCCTCTTATTAAAGCTGCACCACTTAATACTTAAAATATTAAATAATAAATTATTAAATATTCATGGACTAGACAGAGAGCAGGAGTAAAAACAAGAAATTTACACATTTCTTAAATATTTATTAAATAATATAAAAATTCTTGGAACATGTACTGGAATTTAGGTCTCCTCTGACACAGTTGAGTGTTTAACTACCCTAGTTACTACTAGGATAATAGAATCATACTCGCAATCTATCGCAATAATTCTAAAATCATACCTACACAGTAAATGTACTGTCCCTGATAGCAGTGCCTTCACACACACCACAATGGCTGCCTCCTGAACTGGAAGGAATGTAGCTATATTCATTGAGGTAAGCTAATTGACACTGTCACTCAGTGTGGCTGTCAACTACTCTGCTTCCAGTTTAGGATGCAGCCCTTGCTGAACAGCATGGTATGTTCCATGGTGGGGATGCCTGGTATGCAGAACATGCCATTTAGGTATGGATGAATTCTTTCATACAAAGTGGAACTCCCTCAATGAAGGAATACCTAGAACTATTCTGCTTAAGGATGTGGGTTTGGATTGCTTCAGGCAGACTATATAAACATACTTGCAGAGGGTGCAGACAGAAGTGACAATTTTCCCCTAATCTGGCCACAGAAAGCAGTTTATAGCTGTGACCAAACAAGTGCACAGCTGCAAACAGCTTAAAAATGGCTGATTGGGTGAAAATCTGATCCCTCATTGCATGAGGTATTAGATAAAGATGTTACCAAATGTAACATTTTTTGGAGCTTGAATCTGCGAAGCTCCTAGCCTATCACATTTTTCAGAATGGAAGAGGGGAAAGGGAGCAGATGGAGTTCAGTCGGGGGGGGGGGGGGTTCGGCACCCCCCCA
>NW_005842260.1:501165-516744 GCF_000455745.1 Alligator sinensis | reverse complement strand
GCCCCCCCCCCCCCCCCAAGGTGGTGGGAGAGCTCCAATCTACCCACCCCATACTTCAGCATCAACTGGGGAGACCCAAGAGTGAGTTCCTTCCACTGTCTTTCCTGGTCCCATTCTGAAAACAGCAAGCACAAGCAGAGACCCCTGGCTATTGCTATGGGAAGCTGACTGCAGAGTCCCAGCAACAGCTAGATTCCCCTGGCTCCTGGAACCAGCAGTGAACTTCTGTTTGGTCTGGGACCACCTTGTAACTCAGAACACTTCACAGAAAACATTCTGAGTTACAGCTGGGAGCTGCATTTCGGTCTGTACCCAGACTTATTTGGTGGTAGATCCCCTCTAGCTGAAATTGTTAAAAAAAAGACACCGGTAACTCTCTGTAGGAAAGGGTTCTAGTTTGTGAATCTGAAGTGAAGCAAGTGATCTTTTTACCTGTAGCAAATTATAGGATGGATTTCGTGTTATTGGTGCTTTGTCATTGTGATGCATGAGAATTTCAAATCAATGATTTTTAGAAATTGAGTTGCCTGTAAATTATAGGGTGCTGGACTCAGTGACTTGTGAGGCTCTCAGGATAGTTGTTGTTTCCATGTGGCTCTTTGCTGAGCCATTTTGCTACCTGAGACCAAATACTTCCTGTCATTGTCCCTGCATTGGAGTACTTTGAAATAGCTTACTGCTATAGGCTGAGGCTTAATGCTTCAGTTAAAACCTTAGGGCAATATCTTCAGCTAATGTAAAATGGCAAAGCTCCATTAACTTCAATAGAGTTGCATTGATTTGCTGAGGTTCTTTCTCTCTTAGAGATCTTCAATTCCTTGGGGACACCATCATGAATGTCTCCATGTACTGTATAGCCAGACACATTGTGAGCACACAACAAATAGAAATATGTTTATGTATCAAATAAGAATGTTTAAAGTACTTAAATCCATATTTTAGGAAGCTAAGTGCTTATTTACTAACATAAGTCTCAGAGATGCTGAATACAGATTTGTAGCCCAAATTACAGGTATTCAAGCTGAAAAAAGTTTGTCCTAGTAATAACAAATATGGATCAAGAATTCAAATATAAATTGGATTAAATTATAATTTTGACACCACAGCTAAGGCTGGTTGGAGTTTTATAATCAACGCTATATTCAACTGAAAAGTGAAAATGATATTGTTTGAAAAACTGTCAGATTTTTTGAGAATTTAAACTTATTTCTAGTAAAACAGGAAATAATTTTTCATTCAAAACCCAAGAATCTCTTGGCAGAAACTGAAATATTTGTGGCTTTTTTTTTTCTTTCAAAAATCAAACCAAAGCAAACAAACCAATCAATAAAAAAAAAATACAACCAGGCCCATGCTTGTCATTCTTTTTTTTTTTTTTTTTGGCAAACATTACCTGCAGATGTTCTAATTAATTTTATATATGGAACCTAATCCCTCCCATTTTCTGACCATCATTAGACATAGTCAAAACCTTAAGCAGGGAATGGTGAGGAAATAATACTACATCAAAGGTTGTTCAGTGGACACACTCAAATCTAAGTCCTCCTTGCCCATGGGAATAGCAAAATTCACTCCATCTATTAAAATAGAGTAGGTTGTTCATCTGTTTCATATGAAAAATGGCATTATGGACCATTTCCTCTCTGCCTCTATTTAAAAAAAAAATCTAAATAATTATATTTTCTTTACAAACTAAAGTGGGGAAAAAATGACATTAAAATGACATGTTACAACATCAAGCAATAACAGTTTAGAAAATGCCAGGATTAAGTTTGTCTATTCAACTTTAATTCAGACCCTTTGTGTGTAGGCCTTATTGCATATTATGTGACCACATGCTATTTTTTCCCAAATAATTCCTGACAGTACATGGGATGCATGATAATCAGGGATCAGGTCAATGTTGTGTCCTACAGGAAGCTGATGTCTAAAGAACCTTTTCCAAATCTTGCAGAAATAAGAATATGTAGCAAATGAAGCATTTGTAGGAAAAGAAAGAAAAGCCTCACAGTTTGGGCATAGGAATGCTTCACTGAAATCTGAACTGTATTCCAACTTTTCTGAAGTGTATTGGTGGTTTTTATTTTTTTTCATTTCTGATGCCCACGGGGTTTTTCACAATGAGAGTGGTCAGTCTTGTATATGTTCAAAACACTTAAACATTAATTTCAGTTACAGTTCTGAGTGCTAGCACTTCTGCAAATATGACCATGGTATGTCAACCTGGATACACAGAAAGTACAGGATATACAATCAGTGGCTAGAATCAAACCGACTGACACTTTCTACCCATATTGCACACATCCTATTCCTTTCCCTCTCTGTTATGATCTTCCCCCCTCTGTGCTATGAACCTATTACATTTTCCCAAATCTTGCTTTCCTCCTTCCCTCTACTGGCTAAGCCCCAATGTGGGAGGGAGGTCTTCTGGCTGCAGGGGCAGCTGATTCCCGACCATGTGGGGATTGGGACCTGTCTCAATATCCATGTGATTAAGACAGCTGTTCTGGCAACTGGGACTGCTGTGTCCCAGCAACATGAGGATCAGGTCCTGACCCAATCTCCATGTGGCTGAGGGACAGCAGTCCTAGCTGATAGGCCAGCTCTCTCCTGCCCTGTGGAGATTGGGACCAGCCCCCCTGCACTCTGCCTGTCTCAGGCTAGCACCCAGAGGAGCCTGGAACCCCACCTCCCCCCCGTGCTTCAGCAGGGAGGTAGAGTAGGAAGTAGCAGCCATGGAGTGAACTGTTCCCATCAGGAGCAAATTTGCTCCTGATGGGTGCATGTGAAGAGGCACAGTTTAATGAGACTAAATTTTCTGCAAAGAAAGTTCAGGTGCATTAGTTGTACATGTAGACATACCCACAGAGGAGCTATTACAGGAAACGTCCAAACTTCAGGGTAAGCCACCAGAAAAAAATTGAGTTCCATACTCCAAAACAGAGAAGCTACAGCATAAATGACTGCAGGATATGGGCAAATGACACAATTATCACAACCCATTAGAAGCAGTTTAACAGCTTTACTGAAGGTTTAAAAAACATCAGCCTGAATCAGGAACACAACAAGGCACATGTGGACTGAAATGGTTTAAGACTTGTAACTGAAAATAGCTAAAAGGTTTAGAAATGTTAACAATAGAAGTAATTAACAACCTCACTGCTCACATTCTATAAATATTTACCCGGGGAAATATATACATACCCACAGGGAAACAAATAGAAATTCTCTCAGTCAGGTCTCAGGATTGGGTTCTGGGCGATAGCAAACTTTTTTTTTTTTTTTTTTTTTTACCTTTAGTTTTAATTTTAGTAATGACCAAAACATGGATAAGAATATAAAAGGAATAAAATAAGAAAAATTACCAATGACATCTCTGAATGTAAAGTGAGTAGAATGCAAACAGTAATTACAAAGGATTTAGTTGTTGCCTGCATATATACGCTCTTTGAACAGTTACTGGTAATGCAGTTAAGCAGTAGTGACAGTGTTAAGGCTTAGAAATATGGCTGAACTTGACAAATAGTCCTCGTTAATTAAATCAAAAGTAATCCTATATAAAGTCAGAGATTCACAATAGAGGTTCTAATTAGTATGTTAGGTCTTGCCAGACTTTTTAACAAAGTGTCTGGATTTCCCCTTTCTCATATACTATCTAGGGCCATGTGTAGACAAAATGAGAGGCGTGTGTGCACGACACTTTAAAGTGGGCTAAATGCTTTTGCACTGCTTTAATGGTGTTGGTGTTTGCATGCCTTGGTGACATATTGCACATTAATTCCAGCTGCTGTAGGAAATTTGGCAGCATAATGTGCCTTAAATGACTTGGGGTGCGGCAAACTAAAACTCCTTTGAGCACTGGACGCCATGCTCCTTTGAGGAGTTTTAGTTTGCTGCCCCTACAGCCATGGAGTAAAGCACTGGGCTCTGTGCAGCTCCATGACTCTGCAGGAAGCCCTGCAGGCAGCCTGACAGCAGCTCAGGAAAGCAGATCTGCCCAAGACAAGTGATGAGCCTGATCTAGCTCCCCCCACCACCCCAGAGCCTGCCTGTCTGTCTGAGCTACATAGTGCCCAGTGCTCTCTTTCCTGGGGTGCCCCCCGGGCCCACCTGAGCCGGGTGCTGCCTGTGGAGGGGGAGGGGACGCCGCTGCCACAGAGGGAAGCATCAGCTCCCCTACAACCCAGGGATCACTCCCCCCACCAGCAGCTTCCCCTCCCCTCCCCACAGGAGACACAGGTAAGTCAGTGGGGTGTGTACACAACACAGGGCTTTAATCAGCCCTAAATTGAAGTGTTGTTTTTTTAAAACCCACTGCTTCAGTTTAGAGTCCCCATTTCATCTACACACGCCCTAGCTTTTTGTCCATCTATCTATAGTCAGTACATTTTAAGGCCAGATTCTACTACCCTTTCCAATGTATGGATGACAAAATCATTTCTGGTATAACATGCAGGACTTTTCTCAGTAGAAACTAAAAACATGCTAAAGTATACTAAAATTTTGGATTCAACAAATCTTTCAGTATTTGAACAAATGTACTCAACTATACAACTTTCACTGTATCAGCATCAATGTATCTGTCTAAACTGAGTTTAAATCTAAATTTTAGTTCACTGGAGCACTTGTAACTAGTGGATGGAGTCCCTGTACTAGGGACTATTCCATTAAGGCAAAGAAAGGAAACAAAAATCTTGTGGGCTTTAATCAGAAATTCTACAAGGCAAGTTTAAAGTGATCACCCTCCAGCTGAGATGGTTGCAATGCTAATTTAGTTTCATATAAAATATATTATTTCTTGTCATCTTTCTCTCTTTAATGCATCAGTCATAATGCATCTATCTGAATGCTAAATAATATTAATGGATTATTGTACATTTTATCAGGAGACTATATCTATACTGTTTACATGTGTGGAGTTAGCTTGTCTGAAAGTACCTATTACTATCAATCTAATAAAAATATAAGATCAGTTCCTAAAAGAGAGAGTTAAAATCAATAGTATGTATGACCTATTATTCTGTTTGACAAGCACCTTGAGCAGTCTGTCTATTGAAGGTTACACTATGAAACTTAATTAAAATAAGATAAAATTGATTACCTATATACGTCTTGAAATTGGAAAGATACGTTTAATAATTACTGATATATTGAAAAGTTTCATTTATCTTCTGCTAATTCATATTAGTAGAAAAAAAATCTGTTTGATAAGGACCAATCCATTACTTTTTACTTAGCGTTTTATTACAAAGAATGTACATTTTCATTAACAATAACTGATTAAGAATAGATAATTCTTTCTCTTTCTCTTTTTTTATGCAACTGTAAAATGTATATCAGTGAAACTAGTAAAAATAAAGCTAACATATTCATAGTAAAATAAAAATAATTCACACTACTACAGGTTGAATTTTAGCCCTACATTAGAAGTTGTATGAACTTTCAATGCCACCGCAAACACAAATAATTACTTCAATTCTCATTTCAATTTAAACTTATTTTCTAATAAGGATTGTGGGGGGGGGGAAACAAATGAGGCAAGTACCTTTCCTACAGACAAGATACATTTTCTAGATGCTTTTTGTGTTTCTTGGTTAACACCTGAACTAGTGATCATCATGGATAGGGACAGAAGTTACACATAGACTGTAAGTGATCAGAAGCTGGTTTAAACATGTAATATAACATAAATTCAGTGTGCATATAAACCAGTTTCAAAATGACTAAAACTGGTTTAAGATAAACCTGGTTGAATGTAGTATCAGACTTAACAGATTTGGGTCAAACTGGCTTACAGAACTTCTGTCCCAGACCCCTTCCCAGTTTAAGTTAAACCAGAGTCCCCCAGTATCCCAGCATATTTTCCAGCCCTGGGTTTAGCTGTGCTGTCTGCTTCAGCGCAGGGCTGGACCCACCCCTCTGCTCTTTAGCCAGAGCAGGGGTGGAGGCATGGCACCCTAAAGCAGAGGGGAATGAAAGGGGTTTATTTCCCCTTCCTCCCCTCTTTCCCCCCCCCCCCCAGTGGACCACAGCTTGGGTCTGCCTGCCTAGGGCAGAGCAGCTCCTGTCAGGGTCCCTCCCTTGCCACTACAGTACAAAGGTGTGGGCATGGCCAGAGCTGGCCAGCCTGGTAAAGGGGGAAGGGAGGGGGTTTATTTCCCCCCTGCCAGTTCTTTAACATCCGCATGCCAAACCACTGCCTGCACAATAAAGGTAACTAACACCTTGTTAAAATATTAATCCAAGACCCATGAGGACTACAGTATGGGGCTAACAACTTTGATTGTTTTTCAATTATTGACCCACCTACCTAGTATAATGTGTTTTCCTATTCAGAGACTTATTGGAGAAAGGGACAAGATAGGACCCATCTTAAGAAGGCTCCACCCCCTCCCACCTCTGGCAGAGACTAAAGCAAGCAGTTGATAATGGGAGGAGAAGGGGGAGGTGGCATGATTCCCCTCAGCTCCCTCAAGCCACGGGGAAGAGGGAAGGCTGGAAAACTGGGCTGGTTCCCTGCCAAACATGAGCACAGAGCCAAGCCCTAGAGGACCAGACTGAGAGGATGGAGATGTTGGCAAAGGCTTGGCACAAACATCACATGTATGTGCTGGAGATGGAGCTAAGGGAACAGGAGAGGGTAGCAAACAGCTTGTGCTGGTGTGACCAAGGAATGCAGAGACCTACATTTACATTATAAAGCAGAACCTGTAAAAGGTGGGAGACTGGAATAGCTGAGCCAGGACTTTCTGAATACTTGGCTGTAAGAAGACATTCTGCACTTATGATTATGTCAGACTTATGAAAGGCTTTCTCTTGCCTTTTTGGTTTATTACATTCCACTCTAAGTTAGACTGTTTTGTGTGCTCACTGTGTTTTACTGGGCTGTATCTTAGCTTAGGTGAAGGCTTTGGTGGTTTTGTCATGTGACTGAGGTTGCAAAGTGCTGTGTTCAATACATGCTTGCTTCAGAGAGAGGAATATTGTTGTTCAATCATTTATGAATTCAATACCATTATCTTCCCCCCACCTGCAGTTTGGCAGCAGCTGCCCCCCGCCCCCCCACTCGAGCTGGTGGGGAGGGCAGCAGAAGCCTGGCAGGCACTGCCTCCCCACATACGCAGACCTGGGCTGGAGTCCCATGTGGGTCAGGGAGGGGATTTAAACCCCCACCCTCCAGTGTGTTAGCCTTAGGCTAGTGCCTGGCCATGCCCCCTCTGCTCCAGCAGGGACAGAAAAGAGCCTTGGAGGGCTTTCTCTCTTCCTTTCCCTTTGGCAGTGGCTGGCAGGCATGCTCTAGCACCCCCCAACTTCTGCCTTCAGCCACTGCATTTCCTGAACCAAAAGTGAACGTGTGTTCATTTGCTAATAGGTTCAATCTGTGCAGTTTAGACTAACCTGCAAAGACTGAATCGATTCAGCCTCAAGCTTTTTGATGGTCTGTACCTAGCCTAAAACTATGTAAGAATATCAATGGAAGCAGAACACCTTACAATACTACTCCCAGCATGATTCTATTACCTCCTATGTGGACTGTGAGCTTATGCTGCTATCTAGCCCTTACTTTCATTTTCTTTGCCAATAAAAGTATTCTCTCATCAAAGTATTCTAACAAGTATTAAGAGATCAGAAATCTGGTTCCAGCTCTAGCATTGAGTTAGGATGTTACTGTTGATGGGTCACTTTACCTCAGTCCAACTCAGTTTCCTTATCTATTAACTGGTATAATATGAACAATGCCTACTTTCAGCAGTGTAGGGATGTGGCGGGGGGCAAAGAAGAAGCAATGACTTCCAGTTGCTGCCACAATGGTGAATGTGAGCACACAGCTTGCTCTCCCTCCCCTTTCTTCCCCTTACTCCCACAAGCCAGTGTTTAGTCCTTCCTAACCACCTCCTTCTCAGGTACACACCCCTGCCTACATCTTCATTATGAATATTATTATGTTAATATATTTAATATATTTAGAATATTGACTTTAATATATTGCAATATATAAAGAAAGGTTAACATCAAGTCATAAACAATGCCGTGAAACTAAAAAGCATTATTTTACTTAAAAGGATAAAACCCAGTACCTTATTTTCTGCTCAGTTAGATCAAGTTTATATAAGTATAACTTGTTGCTTTTAGTGAAAATGCTTTCTGTATCATAGCAGAATCAGTCCAATTATTCATAATTCCCACATGGAAATTCCTGACTAATTTTGCTTTTGCACAAATGTGTTAAAAATGACAAGAATATAATACTTTTTTCAACTATTGTAATATGGGCAGAGAAAGGGTGGAATAATATTTGCATAAGAGTAATCTTTGCACCAAAAACCCCCCCAAAAAACTCTTACAGTGATCGGCATTAGTCCTAGAATCTTATTCAGAGTGGTGAATAAAATACATTATGCAAAGTTGGGGAGTTAAACGGAGCTAGCAAATGTCTTCTAGTTTCCTCATTTCCTTCGTCCGTTTATATCACACTGATAGTCAAACCTAGTGGTTGAAAAAATATGAAGGATCATGCACAAATTTTGGCAGGTATTCAACCTGCAAATTTCAGAGCCGTCAAGGTTTCAATCAGTTTTGACATCTTTTGGCATTTCTTTTCAGATTCTGCTTCTATAAATAATATCCTTACTTGGGTGTCATTTCAGATTTACCTTTTTTAACACAGAGAGAGGTTGTTTTTCATCTCCACGTACGCGCGTGCGCGCACACACACACACACACACACACACACACACGTCCTATGTGATCATGCAGGGGACTGAGGTCAATAATGACATACATATGTGTGTGTCCACTGTGTCCTATGTAATCATTTGGGGGACTGAGGGCAGTAATGATATAGGATATATTTATATCTATATATCTAGATATAGATATAGATATATCTTTATTGCCCTCAGTTCCCTGAATGATCACATAGGACACAGTAGCAATCTATCCTATTATAAGTAGGTTTGAATACCCAAATATATTTCAAGTTCTAAATTATACAGAGGGGAGGGGAAGTGTTGATTCTCTGACAAGTATTTTAATATAGTATTTCTCATTCTTCAGACATGTGTGTCAAGCTATCCTAAAGCTTTTCAGTCAGCTCTTGGGGAATTGTCCTAATGAGGGAAACAATAATTTTCAATCTCTCAGTGATGATGGAAAATCTGTAGTATGTTTTTTTCTGAAATGTTCTCTTACTCCTATGCTTAATTCTGCTACACCCAGAGGGATTAATTCCCCACCCCTTCTAGTATGTTTTTACAAGGGTAAATGGATGGCTCTAGGGAACCAAAGACTGATCTAAAAACTTGGCAAAATAGTGGAAAAAACCCCCCAAAACAAATCAAACAAAATTAAACCCCCAACAAAGTGCTTCCACCCAACCCATGACCAAAAGCAACAGAAGCCATGATGCTGTCAACAAAAAATTAGAAGTTGAAAATATAATATCCCTCAACATTATTTTTGTAAAGTAGGCCTTCTAAAATAGAAGTTTCTGCCCTTTGTATTGCTCTGTACAGTTGAGGCTTTCAGGCAAAGTTTCTGTTTGGGTTATTTTTGAGGAGATATTTGATTTTATTTGTAAGAGATTAAAGGTTGATTAAAACAACCATACTGAAATAGTATGCTTGGTTTTGTCTGACACATTTTACTATGAGCTTCTTGGAATCTTGTTTAAAATAAAATATTTTATTATGTCAAATTACATCTTCTGATAACAATCAAAATACACTGAAAATGGGTACCTAGTAAATATCAATATTTGGTTGCTCTCAGGAATCCATCAAGAAGTGGGACAGTTAGGAGGAGGGTTCTCAGGAATCAGTTTCTTGTTCAATGGCTTTTATCAACAATCTAGATTGAATACAACATCTAGACTCATAATATTTGAAGAGGATACAAAGATTGTTGCCAGGTTATGCTACAGACGATAGGGCTTGCAATCTTGGATATTCACATAAAAGATTAATAGAAGAAATAGAGAAATAATTTTCTCTTTTTGGCGCTGGAATGGGTAAGATCTTCTACTATACCCAGTTCTGGTGTCCGCAGTTCATGGTAGCTGTGGGAATCCTGCAGAGAGTTCAAAGGAAGGCTACAGTAATGATTTAAATACATAAGCAGTTCAACTTATTCTGCTTATTGAGACAGGCTTGAAAAATGACTTGATCACTTGTGCATGGAAAAGATATGCGATGAAGGGGGTTTTTTCAACATTTCTGACAAAGTTATAATAAAATCCATGGCTGAAAGTTGAAGTTAAACAAATTCAACTTTGAAATAGAATGTAGTTTCCCCAAAATAAACTTATTAAGAAAGGGAATTAGTAGACTCTAAATAGCTTGGAGCCTTTTAGATCTTGTTGGATGTCTTATTAAAAACAATCATACTTTAATCCAGTTCTGGAGAAAATATCTATGGCAAGAGTTACACAAGGTCAAATTTCATGATTGTCATTAGTGGCCCCTTCTGGTCTTTGACTGTTTAAGAATATGTAGGGGTGAGGCAAAAATGCTGAGTAGGGTGAAATATAACCTGCAGTTCTGCTAGGGAGCATGGGAGGTAAGGAGCGAATGTAGCACACCTTACAGGTTCACCACCCCTGGCATCTGGTGCCCCGGGGTTCTGCCTGCTGGCTCTCTCCGGCCCCATGTCACTTCTAGTCTCTCACCTGCCATGTCTTTGATTTTCTTTTATTGAGGCAAAGGTCCCTGGGGCCAGGAGTAGTTTCACTGGTGCACGTACCTGCCAGCTCTGTCCTGGCTGCTAGGTCTACACTCATTCCTAAGGGTTTTGTGCTTCCCTCGGGGCATTCCCCCTTTAGGCAGCACCTTCTCAAGGCTTCAAGCACCTGTTGAGGCTTTGGCTATCCAAGCCTGGACTTCATTTTTCTCTGGCTGAGCCCTGTTCCACTGTCTGAGACCTCAGCTCTGCTTTGGCTGCAGTACCTCTGGGCTCCAGTTTCACTACACCAGCTTCAGTCTTTTCAGCTTTGGACTCTCTCTAGTCCCCGATAGTGGGGAGTGCCTCCCAGGCACCTCACTATATCCTCCTCCTCTGTAGCTGCAACCTGGTCCTCCAAATAAACTCACAAAACAGTGACCCAGCTGGTCTTAACTCAAATGCAAACCCCTCTGGGACTCTAGTGCTGAAGCCCTCCTTTTTAAGATGGATTTTTGTCCCTTCAGCCTACCAGGTACCTCTCCTGGGCTGACTTGACTCCTCACTGCAGCCATTTCTACTGTGAGATCCAGGTCCAGACCTCTTGGCCTGGTAGCACATTGCAGAGACTGCCCCCACTGTATCACTTCAAAAGTTAAACATGTTCTCTCAATGACTCTAAACCTTTCTGAGTTACTATTATACAATTCTCCATAAGTATAACCTATATTCTTGTTTTCTCAACACACAATCTTGCATTCATCTGTGTTTAAAAAAATGTTCAAAAATCCCACCTTCTCATTTGAACCAGATCTGATCAATAATTACCATTCAACTTTTTTATTTTTGAGTTACAATATTTTTTAGGGTGGTGGTCCATAGAAGGCCTGACAACCCACTTAAATCTAGAAGGATAAGTCCTGTTTTAATTGAGGAGAATATAAATTTTGTATTCTATTTGTTATAAATAAAAGTGTTAGATAGGACTGGTCCTATTATGTCAAGAAAACATCCCTATAGGAAACTATTAGAAACACACCTAACATGATTATTTCCCACTTATACCATATTTACCTTAATTCAAGTAGACACTAAATTTAAAACAATCACTCAGTAATAAGTTTGTAGAAATGGAAAATTGATAAATTTCTTATAATTTTCCATGGATATAATCTAATTATTAGAGGTGTTAGAGTAACAATAATTTGGATCTTAGAAAGCACTGGATTTGCAGCAGAATACAAGGCATGACCTGTGGCCTAGCAGAGCTCGTGACCACAAGGCAGAAAGATATCTAAGCCAGCCATTTGCTTATGCCAAGTAACCAGTTTAACTGTGTTAACCATTTTCTGAGGAAAAGCAGCTACAGCGAGGAATGAGACAAGATAAAGGGGCCCAAAAAGGTAGAAGATGGTACAACCTGAGAGAGAAAAACAGACTGGAATGTGAAAAACAACACGTAATTGGTAACAGAATCCAAGATGAACATATGCAAAAAGGTGAATGGCGATTGGTGAAGAAGCCTCCAGAAGCTTCCAAGTTTTAGTCAAAGTATGCCCATTGACCAAAGAAAAGGAGTCAAGGTCTTAGACATGCGCTCATAGCAAGAAGGCTTGTAAATTAATGAAATGCATAGGCAATTCCATGCTAATGAAGCAAACAGTAAACAGAGGCGGAGCTTGAGTTGGGAGGAAAAATGGGTGTAACAGAAGGCGGGAAAAAGGAAGAGTGAATGTTAATGAGTACATTTTGTAATCCAAAGTGTATACATGTAAGAAAAATCTATTGTTTGGGGCAGGACCCCATCTCTTATGGAATGAGGCCCCTTGTCCAAGGCTGTCTCCATTCTGAATAAAGCTGTTGTGAGCAATGTGTGCTGTTGTTTGCTCCCTGCTCTGGCTAATGAGTAACAGGATCCATGGGTAATTGGACCGTCGTCTTCCTAGTCATTGAGCACCACGTGGAATCAGGGTCTAACAAGAGGATCATCTTAAATTTGTTGCCTGACACTGCAGTGGGGAAAGAATGCCAAGGGGATAGGCAGTAGGGGAGGAAGGCAGTGGAGGGAAGGTAGTAGGAGAGTCAAGGAGCTTGACCCCTGTACCCCACTGTAACAGGGGGCCTGCTCTAGGCCAATTTCTGTGGCACGCCCCTCCTGTTTCTGGGCTAACTGCCCACCTTCTTGTCCTCCAAACCTTGTTGGTAATTAATTAATAGATGTTAATCAAGTGGGAGGCTGCCCATTACTCTGCCCTGATGCCAGGGGACACTATCTGCAGCTCTGATCCTCCCCTACGCTGCAGCCCAGGCCTCGCAGATAGCATCCAGATGTTCTCACAATCATCGGCCTCACACTGGGCCCCATAATCCTCCTATCAAGACCACTCTAAGATCCCTCCATTCTGGTGGCCCAATCCACCTTCATTCTCAGCAGCATAGCTCCCTGAGCTGCTTCCCCCTCACAGGTGTGGTCCCCCCGGGACCTTGGGCTACTAGCCCTGGCCCACCTCCAGGCCAGTCAGAACCTCAGGCACTCAACTCTTAGGCATTCCTCGTGGTGGGCCCCTGGTCCTTTGACCCTTCCAGTCCTGGCCCCAGCATTGACCAGTTGGGGGAATGTTCAGACAGGTTCCCAAGTCTATGACCTGACTCTGTCTCTTTGTGGTCCTCCTTCCAGACCCTGCACACAGGGGTAAGCCACCCGGTTGTGGGGGTTAGGGGTTAAGGCACCCCAACCCGCCTTTCACTGGAGTGGTAACTGGCCTGGCATTTCCTTGGGGCTCTCACGCCACTGGGAGCCCCACCAAGTCACCCACTCCCAGCAGGGTGCAGTTTTAGGTCGTACCCAGGACCATGAGCCTCCTGACCATTCCCTACAGCTCCTCCCTTACCTCCAGACGACACCAGTAGCCCTATAGCCAGGAGATGTTGTTGCCTGGCCACCAGCAGCAAAACTGCCCTGTTTATATGGGCAGCCCTAGGTTCAAAATAGCTGCCCTCATCAGGCACCTGGCAGCTGCTAGCTCCAGGCTCTTAAAGTGGCAGGCACAAACAGTGCCCTGCCACACCCACACACCTTGTCACTTGACCCCACACACACTTTTTCCCCTTACTGCCTGCTTCCCTTGCACATGCACCCCCATGGCTATACCCCCTGGCACCTGCACTTCCCCAATTACCCCCACCTCTACCTGGTCCCCCCTGAAGTTTTTGCACATGCAGTCTCTGTCCCCCTGCCTGTTGGTCCTGCTTTCCTTGGGGTGCTCCCCCCCACAGATTCTGCTTCCGCCCACCACTGACCCTTCCATCAGTTCTGGAGAGACTTCATCCTCAGGCTGTAGCATGATGCTTCTGTCTCCTCCAGTCCCAGCCTGGTCTGGTAGCAGCATCAGTAGTGACAGAAGTGATAGCCTGGGCCCCAGGACCTGGCCAGAGCTTCCACCGCTGACATCAGCTGTTACCAGACTGTGCTGGAACAGAGCAAATACATGCTCCCTATCCCAAGTGGGAGCAGGTTCAGAGCTGTGCCAGAGCCAAGGTAAGCAGCAGAGAAGAGAATGGGGCGGGGGGGGGCAGATGTGGAGGCAGAGGCAAAAGGGGTGGAGGGGTGAGACTGCAGGTGGTAGAGATGGCAGAGAGAGAGATGGTGAGGCAGAGGCAGCAGGCAGCAGCTTCAGCTCCAGAACCAAGCCCAGGTTGGGTCTGGAGCCAGTATTGCAACAGCTACCTTTCCCCAACCCTGCCTCCTTATTCTCAAATTCAAGATGAGACAGTCCCCCCACATTAAATGGAACAATATCCTTATGTTGGATTTAAGTAAAATAAATATGTGTATCTGCAGAAATATTTGAGAATTTCTGCTACTTACCAGAACATTTAGGATAGTTCTTTCCTCCTTTCTTCTCCAATGTGTTTTACATTCTTGAATGAAATGGGGAATTTTTTTTAACCCATTCTAGTTGTTAGCAACTTATTTTCCTCATCTGACTGCTTCTGCAAATCCTCACTGTTGGTAATTAAGAGGGCGAAGAACTCCAGCTGAGGCGAACCAGTTAAAAAGAGACTTACAGATTGGCTGCATTTGTGAAACAAATATTCAATCTGGAATAGCAGACTTAAAATTTCAAGAATACACATTATAGAGATAAGCAGCCAGGGAACTACTCTGGTAAAATGCCTACTTATCTTTTCTTTCCTGTGACTCCAATCTGCTCACAAAGTCAAGTGTCTTGAAGTGAAAGAACCAAGATTCCAGAGTTCATTTTGCCAGATAAAATGGACGATTTAATTAATGCCTTGGTACTGTCTGTGCATGCGTGTGTGTATGTGTGTGTGTGTGTGTGTGTGTGTGTATATATATATATATATATATATATGTATATATATATATATTCCCCCACATTTATCTCATTTCAGTTTTGTTTCGCCTCTCCCAGGAAATCAGAATGACCAGAAAAGTGAAATGAAAGTAAAAAAAGATATACAAATGACATGCTGACATTATTTTTTTTTATATTAAATAATAATAATAAAAGAGATATTGGTCCATATTCCATTGTGGGATATCAATTATATCAGCCATTAGAGCCCAATCTCACTTTTTAGACTCATGCAACACCTATTAGTAGACCCATGTTAAGGAACTAAACAAGATTAATCAAAGGAAATCAATGAAGGAAAGGTTTAGAATTTCTTGTGAAAGAACTACTAAGTCTAGAATCCTGGTAACATTGATTAATAGGAGTTTTTCCATACATTTCAATAAGTTAGGATTCCACACAATAAATCCACAGAGTCATGGACTCTTAATAGAAGTTCCTTAATACTTTTGAGAGGAGGCAAGCTGAAGCAAAAGTATGTGTAGAGATACAAATACAAATGCAGATACAGATACAGAAAGCCCTTTTTTTCCAACCCCCCCCC
>NW_005842260.1:490327-501134 GCF_000455745.1 Alligator sinensis | reverse complement strand
CTTCTTTCCCCCCCCCCCCCCCCCCCCCACACACAAACCAAAACACCGGGTATTAATTCGGAGTGCCTTCAGGGCTTGAACAGAGTTTGGAACTGCTTCCTGTCTTTCCATAAATAAGTCCTTTGTGGTCACCTACAATTGAAAGAAATGGAGTTTCCTCCACATCGAAAGTGTCTACAGCTATGCTATACTGATCCCAGCAGTAGCAGCCTCACACAAAATTTAAGTGGACTGCCTCTTAAACTGGAAGCAGTGTATGCAAGTCTAGGAGGCTAAGTAGCTTGGAGATAAGCTAATTAGCACTGTCACTCAGCAATGATAATTAGCACAGTAACCAAGCACTGCAGCAGTTGCTGTGTCAAATACAATACATTTTTCATATCAACATACTCTGTGTAGATTTTAGCATCTGCAACTCATATTGTTTGCAAGAACATCCAATATAGCAGCCAGGCAACCTGCTGATGGGACCAAATCAATTTCACAAAGACTTGCCCTCTTGACTAGAAATGGTTAAGAAATTTCTGACCAAATAGTTTTTTATTGGAAAATGTGGATTGATTTAAATCAAAACTTTCTATAAGAACCTACCCATTCTGACAAATTTTCCATGAGGCCACTTTTCACAGTCCTAGATGGGATTCCAAGTGAAACCCTACGTTTACCAAAAGCCTAGTGTTTAAGGAACTCACCAGGGATGTAGGATAATGATAAAGTAGGCATTTGAACCCTTATACCATCATTAGCTAGTGTCTGTTCCAGGATCAAACTCTGTGTGTGTACACATGTATGACAAAATAACTGAAAGATCTTTCCATTCATCCAATTGTGGAACAGGAAAAATACTGAACACTTGAAATATGATGAGGGCTGGTACCATTTAGTGTTCACATATACTCTTGTCATACAAAAGAAGAAACTGAAACTTTCCTCAGAGACTTAAATGAAATACTCGACTGTTTTAACCAGAGTCATCCAATTTTCCCTTGATCGATGCCATAGATTTAGGAGGTTGTGCAGCAAAAGTCATCTGAATGTGGTCAGCTTGAACCTTTGTATATGTTTGGTTCTAGTCTAGGTTCTAAAAGCTGATAAAGTTTAATACTTAATAGACAAGAGTTCCTGCACATCACAGATCTACTATTATGAATACTTGCTATTGCAAACAGATTATTTCCTCAAGAATACCAATTTTTCTTAACGTCCATATTCATGAAGCTTAATTACAGTTTGACACCTAGTATTGGTGGTAAATGCTAAACTAAACTAGAACTGACATTCTTTTTGACAAACATCTTTCGGTAAAAATTACTTTTCAACTAATATGTGAATTTTCATATACATATTTTCCTCCAAACCAAACACAAAGATGATTACAAAAAGAACTCGTGGGGTGTGGGGGGGGGGGGGGGGGGGCTGGAATTGGTTGGGTTTTGACTTTTTATCAAAACTGGAGCAATTTCAATGAAAACTTTGAAAAGATTATTAAAGTTTTCTATTTATTTTTCCACCAAGCCTTCTCTATTAAAACTTAACAGAACTGTAAAGAATAACACTCAAGATTGTTGTAATTTTTTCAGTTGTTTTTTACTATGACTACTTTTACTTAAAATAGCAAGAAGTGGTGTTTAGACTGCTTCAATATGCCTCAGTGTGTGCAACATAAAAATAGGTTTTTTGATCATTGTAAATTTTTTTGGAAATCACATCTTTTTATATATTGTTTTTTTTATATGGCTCTGTGGCTCACATGAATTGACAAACCCCTGTGACAAACAGAATCAGTAATGGCAGTTACACTAGAAGAATTTTTTGGAGCTGAAATGCAATGCTTGGTTTATGATTTGAATTTTCAAAAGGTTTGGGGGTGTTCCAATCCAGGATAGATATAGATGGAAGTCTTCCTACTGACTTCACTATTGACTTACCTTTCAGATTTTAGCAGCATATTTTATTGATTTCATGATTCTCATATTCAGACCATAAACACAGGCTGTCATATTATTTTCAATGCTGTATAGGAGGCAAAAAAATACATGCCTGATCTAATCAAACTTTTTTCTCCCATCTCTGTCTGTGAAACGAAATCCCTCACATTAATCAAGACTATTCTGATTGTAGGTTGGGTATCTGTTCCCCTGGGAGGCTACACACTAGAAGGGACAAGAAAGAGGTTCTTTTCACTAAATGGAAAGATTAACAGTGAAGACTGATTTAAAGTATAGCATTCATGATACCACATTGTTGCTATCAGTAAAACAGAATGCATGAAATGGCCTCATTCCACCAACACTTGTTATTTTCTATCTTTATGTGGTGGGAAGGGAGAAAATTGGAGCAGCTTGGAAAGTTTAATGATGTGGATTAGGCAGGCAAAGCTTTTCTTTTAATGAACTGGCATGTTAGGGGGTAGAAGAGAAGACTTTCTTCATCTGAACCAATGGAATTCCTGCTCTGGAGCATTGCCAGGTGGAATGTTTCCTTTTCCCACAACCTCACTTATAGCAGGTGCAGCAAAAAGCAAAGGAAGAAGAACTATGCTTTTCCATGGCCTCCATTTCTGTTTCTATGGTCTTCCCCTTCTGTTCCTTCCCCCTCTCATTCACAAGAGAGGCATTGTGTAGAGATCCAAAGCTTATTAACAGACTTCATAAACTTGCCCTGGGATTTTTTCCCCCTGTCTTTGCATTAGGATTTTAAAAGATACATCATATACAGCAGGTGCAGGTTTAAATGCCTTTTCTTGGATATGATGACATGAACACCCTGGTTCTAACAATGATGTTCTCTGCATATACCCAATGTCCATGAGAGGAAAACCACCAATTAAAATGAATCTTGCTCAATGGCTGTTACATTCTTTCAAGCATTTTGCTTGGTTTTGAAACTAATCCCAGGTTGCATTTCCCATTATCTTTTCCACATACATAAGTGTGGATGTGTGTATCTCTGTATATAAAATCATTATCGACATGCTAGCTATGCAGAATCACTGTGCTCATATAATAGTCCTTGGACCATGGAAGGGTGGAATGGCCTGTCTGCTAGGCATGCCACATTTTGTGTCTCTTGGCTATCTTCAAATGGAGAGAAGAAAACTGTTGGCTGTTAGCAATTCATCTGCTTGGCTGTTGGCAGTTCATCTGCTTTAGACATTTCATACGTGCCATTTGAAGCAGGCAATTCCAATATAAACCAAAGGATCCAGAGATAAGTTAATCTACTGCTCTATATTAAAGAAATAGCAGTGCAGGGTGTGCCAAAGGTAAATATTTAGGGAATTTTAAAGAATCTACCTACTCCTTAACTAGCCAGAAGGGGGTGTCCAAGCATAGTATAACCTGCCTTTCCTCCTCACAGGTTACACACACATATAATGGATCAACAGCATATTCAGCTTCTGCCAAAAGGAGCACAATTCTGGCTCACTGCTGTGATGTAATCTGAGGCCACCAGAAGAGCCATTCTTTATATTAATCCTCTGACCCTCACTCCAGTTTTGAACAATGAAACTCAGAACAGATGATGAAGACTGAGATCACCTGAAGCCAGATTTATTATATTCACTTTCTTCTTGATTTTTTATAGCTCTACATAAGGCTTTGTCTGCATTTTCATCAAGCACGTACATTTCTTTGGAGAGGTGATAATATATCTAGGGCATTTAAATGTGTTTGGAGAAAAAATGACATATATGCTCTCTGACTTCATATTTGGAAATTCTATACACTTTCCAAAGGAGGGGAAGAAAATCATGAAAACTGTTTACAAATTGTAAAACTGCAGTGGAGATAAGGACTGTCATTTATACATATATTTTTTATTGTTTCAGTTAATTTTTTTTAACTTGTCTCCAGAACTATGCCAACCTTCCATAATTTTGAATAGCCCCTTTCAAATATTATTTTAATAAGGAAATAGAGAAACAAAGGAAATATTTTTTTAGTATATGGTTCATGAGAACATACTCAGAATTCTACATAATGACTGTTACTATAAATGTTTCTTTGGCTTGTTTTAAAAAAAATCTAAGTGTGCATGTATACAACAGACTGTAACAGCACTAAACAAGTACTTTCTATCTAAGGGATATAAAACATACATTTTATTTATCTAAAAATCTGTGCCTCTGATAATGCCATTGAGCTATAGTGGGTATATAAAGAAGCAGGGTGAAATGGAGTGGCATTACAAGAAAATGGTTTCAGTGGCTCATGGCACATTTTATTTTTATTGTTTCTCCTAAAGGTGTTTGCAATAATAGAAATCAGTTTACATTTGCTTTAATTTTATGCCTTCTACATACAGTGAGGCTGAATGTATCAAGAGAGGTGATATTAAAAGCCTAATTACAGCAGAAAATAAGAAATCAATATGTTGACAGCAAGTTTTTTTAATAATAAATATAAAACCATTTCTCTAGGACTTTGATTCAGCAAATTTAAATGTACAAATGACATTATGGAAAGGAATAGACCCAGTGAACTTTAAGATTGAACATGTGCTTAATACTTTGCTGAACTATGATCTAGAAGAGCACACACATTAGTGCATATGTCCATATACAAGGGAAAAATATTTATTCATTTATATAATGCATAATTCAACTAAGGTAGGCAAAATCAAATGATATTCCAAACCATTCAAATGCAGTTTAATTTGAAAATCATGGAAAAGGGGAAAAAGTAAGATATGTAGTATTTCTGCTCATTTCAAAAGGATTATTTCCTTCTTTGTGGAAGTTGTAATCAACAAACAGAAAAAAAAAATGTATAGAAAATCTCTGAAATACAATTCTAAGACATAGAAGAATATAAAACCTCTTTTAATTAAAACTGAAATTCTTTGCTGCTTTAAAAAAAACAAAGACCTGACAAAAATGTAGATTGTATGTATTTAATAGGACACACAGAGCCAGATCCTCATTCTTTCTCCCCCTGGGAAGTGTTTTATTGTTTGGTTCCTTTCTCTTGCCTGCTTGCTTTGTAATTTAAGACTGATGCCTCCCTGTGGGAAACAAAACTTGATCAGAGAACAGCCTGCACTGCCACCTAAACAAATTATGTTTTAGTCACTCCTGATGTTGGCTCTGTCATGCTGGAAATGTATAATTAATGTCTCTGCTTTAAGTGCTTCGGAAACAGAACTACCTGAAACAGCATGGGGAGTTGCAGGGAGGGGGCTGTAACACTGCACCCTTTTCCTTTATACCCATGAACAAAATAGATTAACAGGACTCTCATTTACTAAAAATGAACAACTGGATCCCTATCCTTCATTTAGTTAGCCAATCCACAGCTGAGATGCCAAATAATATAAAACTGTTTTGCAATAACAATTTGGCCAGGAAATCAGAGAGGAGGTAAAATTCATAGCCTCACAGGTGAACTCTTACATTTCTCCTTTTAGAGGAGTCTGAAAAAGATTAAGCCATTTTCCATTAACTTCCTGCAGAGTTGCAAGCAGTGATAATAGACATGTGTTAATTTTATTATTGCACTATGTTATGAAGCAGCATTTGAGATTGTCTTTTACCTGCACTGCAACACCAACTATTCCCAATTAGCAGCTTTTTTTTTTTGGTTGGGTTCAAGCAGTGGCTAAACATCTGGTATTATGATTGCAAATAGACTTCATCTCCTCACCTCTGGGATGCAGTGTGGCATTCATCTATTTATACTTTGATCTAAAATTCTGAATGACCAAATTATTCTGCTGTAATAGGTCCTAAGTGACATAAAATGGATGGTCTCAGGGTTTTTTTTCTTTCCAAAATGGACAGCTCTCTCACCTCTTCTACTCACTGCACTGCTTGAAAAGAAATCCAGGCTTAGCACAATAAAGTTACAACATCATCACTTTCAGAACTCAAATAACCTCTGATTTCAACAAAGATAATAACATACCAAGTAAAGTCAAAAGAAGAGTAAATGAACATTTGATTAAGTCTTATATGGTAAGCAACATATATAGTGGTACTTATATCCTACTGCCTTTACAGCTGGTACTGTACATCCACAAAGAAATAATGGGATTCTGCTTCCAAGGAATGTGGACTATTTAAGGAATGTTAACATTCCAAGAAATGTTAACTATCTAACTATCTATAAGTTAGATAGTTAGATAGTTAACAGAATGGTACTAATAACGAACTGTGGTGGAGAGACAGGTTTGAAGAGAAAAAAACAAAATAAAAAAGAGCACTTAAAGAAGTCATAATTCTGTGTTTCACCAAGTCACACTCCTTTTATATACTGTTTGGTTTATTTTCCATTATTTATGGATATGGCTTTTTCCATTGCCAGAGCAATTTCCACCTAAAGTCCTCAAAGGTTTTTCTTACAATTGAGGAATTTGATCTTACATTATCCCAATGAGGTACATAAGTATTACTGCTATTTTACAAGGGGGAAACCGAGGTACACAATAGTTTCATGATTTACCAAACACCAAAAAGAAATCTCTCTTCAAGAGCTAGCGCATAATATATGGCCCAGATCTGTGGTTGATATAAACTGATAGAGTTATATCAAAACCAAAGAGCTATTCTGATATACACTTTGAAATTATTTCCATGTCTTCTAAATTCCAGGTCTGTATTTTAACCACAAAAGACTTAAAGTACTCTCAGCTGCAAGAGAGGTAGGTGCAGTCACTGAAAGTGACAGTCTTCTTTTATACCAATCCCCTGGAATTTACCACGAAAAAAACCAAACAAAAACCAACCAACAAACAACCCCCCCCCCCCCCCCCCAAAACCCTGAAGCCACAAAATTAAGTCAATACAGGAGCTAACCCCAGGACAATAGCTCTTATTCAAAATCACTGGATAAAATGTCAAACATAACATTTACCTTAAAAGGGCACATCTGCATGTTCATTAATGTGCTATAGATAATGCACATTAAATTTAGCATCATGGGTGCCTGTACACAAGCATGGAGGCTGTTTCAACGTGCTGGAATTCCAGTGCATCAGAGCAGACTCAATTAATCAAGTCTGCTGGAGTGTGGCAATTGCTATGGTCCAGCAGCCTCCTGTATATCAGTGTCCTCTCATGTATCAGTGTCCCCATGCTTAAAAATGGTGGCAAGTGTGCTTGAACTAAAGCTCATTTTATGTCAAATGAGCTTTAGTTCAAGTGCCCCCACCGCCATTTTTAAGCATGAGAATGCTGATACGCAAGACATGGTTGAGCTTTAATTAGAATGTCTCTTGGAGCCGCTCTAATTAAAACACTCTCCCCACCCCCAGAGCATGTGTAAAAGTCCCCTCCACTGTGAGGTACTCATTTTGAGGCATCGGTTCACAAATGAGTAAATCAGTTCAGAAGAACAGAAACCCAGTCCAAACATTTATACACATCCACATCTAGATCCAAAATGCAATGTTGAGGTTTTTATTTTTTCCCCAAAAGAACAGTCCCCTCCATATTTCTTCTCATCCTCCTCTTATCTTACATTCAACCTCTATACCAGCAGCTTGAAACCCAATGAGGTTCTTCTCAAACTCTCATCTTTAGTACCCTAAAATGTCTACATTACATGAAAAATATCTGAATAAAGAGAACTGTTAGGTATCAGTGGCATTCATATGCACTGAATTTTCAGGAAAATGGGACAAGAGACTAGAACCATTGTGTGTGGAAAGGCAATAACACTCAGTATATCCTTTTCCTGCTCTAGTGCAGGAGCAGCAGAGTGTTAAGAAACAAACTGTTATGTTCAGATGGCCTTAAATTTAATATGTCCATAAGGCATATTTAAGTACAGAAAAGGCCACCTGGCCTATTCTGATTTCCTTTTTAAAACCCTTTCTTGCTATTTTTTTTGTCATACATCACTTCAATTGTATCCTGCTCCAATAAACACCAGTAAATAGATGTAAAAACAGAAAAAAAAGACTAAAAGAGAATACCCTCCTTCATACTGTCAGATGGGGTTGTTTATAATGATTGCACGGCAGCAAGAGACTTCACAGTTATCAGCTTCACAGTGTACCTTAGGCTCCTATGTCTCAGAGTCATCAGCAGGGATAGAACTCAGGACCTTCAGCTTCTGAAATATAGGCACTTATTACTGAGCCGGTACATCTACACAAGATGCTTACTGCACAGTAGCCTAATAACACTGTGCAGTAGTGTGCCGATCAAAAAACTGTGCTAATATGCTACGGAACATTTTTATTAGGCTACTGCACAGTAAGTGTCACAAAAAACTGTACACTGGCACTACTGCACAGTAACTATAGTTAATACACATTTAGTTAGTACTTCATTAAGGAAGTACTAAACTAAATGCACAGTATGTTGGGGGCGGGACAGAGAGGAAAACAAAAAAAATGAAGATGCTGTGAGTTGAAATGACAAAGGTGATGAGGTTGGCTCATCACCATTGGAAAAACTGGGAAACATATTAGGAAGCATATATAAAGCGACCATCAGCAGTGTTAAAGGTCATAAAGTCTCTCTCAATATATTGAGTACTACATCATGTAAACTTAAAAAAAAATACAGACCCAAAAAAGAAAAAAAGGCCAAGTTTCTGTCTGACTAGTTCCAGTTATTAGTGAATACACAATCCCCCAGGTGCCCTGACTGCTCTAAAACCCAATTACTGGGAATTCTCTTTCCTAAACTAACCAGTCTGATGTGGAATTCCTCACACACATCAGTGCAGGCAGATGATCTGTGCAAATTCCTTTGAGGTCTTCATAATGCTGTCAACAGATTTGCCTTTATCAACTTCCTGTTCACATAGACACTTTTTAATTTTTTTTTTAATTATCTTCCTAGTTTTTGGAAACTAGGAACATAATTTAATTGTTTTGATTCTGAGTCTGATCCTGGCAGATTCTGGAAAAGAGTCAGCCTGGGCACATGGAGTGGTACAATGATGATGCAATCCAATTGGAAGTCAGCAAAGATAATTTTGGAATCTTCGTTTAATATGCTGACTCAAACACTCAAGGAACTTATTCTAAAGGACAATCCAGTAAATTATAGAACTTGAAATTACACTGCAAAATGTCTTGAGATATTAAGATACTGGTTCCTCTATACATCATCTATCAAGAGGCCGAATACAGAGAAGTAGGAAGTATTATAGTACATTTATCATTTATACAGCGTATAAGGTTAGGAACCTTTGCTTTCTTATGATGGTTCCACTTGACTAGTATACGGTAAGTGTTACAATATACCTTTGCCTTCACAGCTATGCATTATTACAATAGTCTTATAAGTCTCATCTTTCACTTGCTACCAGGCAAAGGCAGAAAATGGAATATGTTATAATGATTTGTGAATTTTTGCGCGGGTTTCATCCTCCCTGTATATATTAGCATACTACCAGCGCACTTGTATGATACATCAGAATGTACATTCAGATGCCTTTGTAACCACGTGCATTCTCATAAGGTCTTTGAAAAAATGATCCTCATCCTCTTGCTTCACTGAAGACAACAGCAACAACAAAACCTGTACTATGAAAAATGTGATAATGCATGAAGAATTAAGACCAAGGTTTTAATAGCAAGGTGACAAAATAGAAGCACGGTTAGGGTCAGAGACCAAGTTATACTCTTTAGACAAAGAACAAAAAGCCTTAGAAGCTGGAGTCAAGAGAAAGCAAAGGGAATAACTGAGAACTGCTTCAATGATCTCAGAGGACCAATACTGATGAGAATAGCTTCTACTGCATTCTCTGCCTCTTGCTGCTACTGGCAACTGCTGTGCCTTCTTTACGTATGATCCATGGTGTTTTCCACAAAGGGCACAAGAGAATTGGGGAATCCTAGTGTGGCTGGCAGCTACTGAGATAGTGAGGCAGGCAAGGGAGTTACTGGAAATTTCCACAATTCTACTCCCTTATGCTTAAACATGGATTTTCCCAATACAAGATGTGTTGATCACTAATTTAAGCATGATAGGGAAATCTTCATTATGCCTATATAACTACACATGGGACTGGATTTTGTCTCAACAAGTGGAAAGTATAATTGCAATTTCCATTCTTGTTAAAGGGACTTGCATACAGAGTTATTTTAATCATGTCACTTGTTATTCTCCCATTTGAAAATTTCTGAGTATTTCCACAAAATACCTGAATTATGTTTCACAAAATTATTGTAAAATCATTCCAAACCCCCATCTTACAGACAGGAGCACTGAAGCCTATCCATGTGATGTGGTAAAGTCAAAGAGAAAAAAAAGGGCAAGAAATAGATGTTGAAGTTCCTAATATTGTGCTTTGTACGGTCTCTGCAAGACTTTTCATTTCAATCTCTATATCTTTAATTTGAATCTCAATGTTGCACTGAATTAGCAATTATCACACAACCCACAAAATGAATTTCAAACAAACAAACAAAATACAACATGTTTACTTAATTTCTAGTTGTTCCCACTCATCAATTTCTAATTGTTCTTAACTTTTACTATACTAACTTTTCCATATGCCTACTGTTAGACTTGTTCAAAAATGGAAATTCCTGTCTCCTGGGAAATCTGTAAATGTGAAATATTTCATTTTAGTTTCATAGAAAATTTGTAACTAGCTTTGCATCCAATGTGGTAGGACCTGCCATATAACAAAATAAGGCATATAAATCCGAGAATTGTTAGTATTAATACTGGCCATGAACATGTATCTTCAGGTGTAACTGGTGATATGTCCCCTCAAAGTACTTTCTTTATGAGATATGAAGGGATACTCAGCTTGCCCCTTTTTAGGTGCCCTAGACAGGTTGTGTAATATTGCTTCTGTGCCTCTGATTGGCTGAGTATGTCCCATGAGATGAAGAAAGT
>NW_005842260.1:485554-490296 GCF_000455745.1 Alligator sinensis | reverse complement strand
CTAGGAGTCAGTTTGCATTTTAATTGAGTTCTCTGATCCAGCTGGAATAGTCAGAAAAAAGGTATATGTTTTTCTAACTTCTGCATCTGTCTAGTTCTGGCAGGTATTGGCTTAGAACATTAATACCTTCTGTTGCTTCTACAGTTATTGAGTACTTGCACAGTATTAATTTATAACTTGGATCTTATACTCATTTTAGAAAAAAAAGGTTATGTGAGGTTACAATGTTATTTTTGCATCAGAAGTCACAGACACACAAACACTGTTGGGCTTGGATTAAATTTCCTTATTATTTCCAGATTTTAACCAGAAAAAAAAAAGGTCACTTTGATTTCAGAGTTATTGCATGTGAGATAACCCCACTTTTATATTTACTGAACCAGAATGAATAAGGGCAAATGGATAGGAAGCTGGTGATCCTTTTTTTTTCTTACTGGTTTACAAAAAAAGAAGTGAAAGGAGTTTACTTTGGAGGTGATCTCTTTCATATTTCAGAGAATACAAATCTATGCAGAATGTTTCTCTCTCAAACATGATGTGAATGCTTACAAACTGAAATTGGAAGGATTAGTTCACTTCTAGTTACAGCAATCATGAGCAGCCTGACTGTATTTTCAGGACACCTGTGGGCAGCAACAGATGGTGGTCATTTCCCTGGCAAAGCACACTGAGGATAACTACTAAACACAGTCCCAAAGTTTACACTGTTATAAACATCTCTTTCATTTTTCATTTGTGTCATGTGGAAAATATGACCCTTTCACTCATATTACACCAAAGTAAATGACTTCAATGATTTTTACCTCTGATTGTCACTGGTGAAGACCAACAAAAAACAAGTATATAAAAGCAGTACAAAAATGTTGACCCTGATATTGCTCTCAGTAACACCAGTTAAAAGCCAGAGCAATTCATGGTAATTAATGCAATTCTACAAGTGAAAAAAAGTTTAATGAATAGCAGTCAGACCTATGATTTGTCAGAGGGTTCATTTTGAACATGACTCTTTTAAGACTCATATCTGTTTAGGCAGATTATCTTTATAAAATATATTTGCTTTGGAATTAATCAATTGTGGGTGAAAGAATTCTGATATCCAAAAAAAGTTCATACTAGATTAGGATTTGACTTGGGAAAATTATTGGGTATCTAAGGTCTGGAGCCTTTCTATTTATGTTTCCCAACAAAAGGAAAAAAAGTAATTGGTGATGCAAGTCTATAAAGGCGAATGAAATTAGAGTTCAATTGGAGTTGCAGCTAGCAAGGGATGTGAAGTGTAACAAAAAGGGTTTCTGCAAGTGTGGCAGCAATGAGGAAGAGCAGGGAAAGTGTGGGTCCTTTACTGATGGGAGAGGCAAACTAGTGACAGATGATGCAGAAAAGTCTGAAGTGCTCAATGCCTTTTTTACATCAGTTTTCACAGGCAAGGTCACCTCCCAGATTACTGTACCTGGCAGCACAGTTTGGGGAGGTCAGCAGCCAACAATGGTGAAAGAACAGGTGACATACTATTTAGAAAAGCTGGATGTGTGCAAGTCCATGGGCCTGGATAGGATCGACTTGAGACTTCTGAGGGAGTTGGCCAATGAGATTACAGAGCCACTGGCCATCATCTTTGAAACTTGTTGCAATTGGGGGAGGTCCTGAATGATTGGAAAAGGACAAATATAGTGCCCGTCTTTAAGAAAAGAAAGGAGGGTCTAGGGAACTACAGACTGGTCAGCCTAACCTCAGGCACTAGAAAAATCATGGAGCAGGTTCTCAAGGAATCCATTTCTAAGCAGATGGAGGAGAAGGAGGAGATTAGGATCAGTCAACATGGATTCACCAAGGGCAAGTCATACCTTACCAACCTGATTGCCTTCAATGATGAGATGACTGGCTCTGTAGATGTGGGGAGAACACTGAACATGTTAAATCTCAACTTTAGCAAGGCTTTTGATATTTTCTCCCACAACATTCTTGCAAGCAAGTTAAGGAAGTACAGGTTGGATGAATGGTCTTCAAGGTGGGTAAAAAACTGGCTAGATCATTAGGCTCAAAGGGTAGTAATCAAAGACTCAGTGTCTAGTTGGAAGCTAGTATCAAGTGGGGTGCCCCAGTGGTGGGTCCTGGAGTCAATTTTGTTCAATATCTTCATCAGTGACTTAGAAGATGGATTGGAGTGCACCCTCAGCAAATCTGCAGATGACACCAAACTAGGGGGAGTAGTAGATCTGCTGGAAAGTAGGGCTAGGATTCAGAGAGGCAAATTGGAGGATTGGACCAAAAGAAATCTCATGAGATTGAATAAGGACAAATTCAAAGTCTTGCATTTAGGATGAAACAATGCCATGCACCAGCACAGGCTGAGGGATGACTGGCTAAGCAGCAGCTCTTCAGAAAAGGACCTGGAGTTTACAGTGGGCAATAAACTGAATATGAGTCAACAGTGTGCCCTTATTGCCAAGAAGGCTAATGACATACTGGGCTGCATTAGTAGGGGAGTTGTCAACAGATCAAGAGAAGTGATTATTCTGTTCTATTTGGCACTGGTGAAGCCACATCTGGAGTACTGTTTCCAGTTTTGGGCCCCCTGCTACAGAAAAAATGTGGACAAATTGGAGAGGTCATCCAGAGGGCAACAAAAATGGTGAGGGGGGGTTGTGGGACATGACTGTTGAGGAGAGGGCAAGGGAACTGATCTTATTGGGCATTTTTACATGTGCTCCGACACATTCTGATTAGAAAATTAATCAAGTCTGCTGGAGTATTCTAATCCAAATGCTCCAGTGTGCTACAGTGTCTCGTATTCAGCACCCCCATATTTCAAAATGGTGGTGGGGCAACTTAACTAAAGGTCATTGAACAAACTTTAGTTAAAGTGCCCCCACTACTATTTTGAAATTGTGGGGTGCTGAATAAGTGCTTTTCACTTATACACAAGACACTGAGGGCATTTTAATTAGAATGACTCCCCACAGCCACTCTAATTAAAAGACCCCCTCCCTCCCTGCTCCATCCTGGAGCCCATGTATAGGTGTCCATTTAGTCTGAAGAAAAGAAGACTAATAGGGAATTTAATAGAAGCCTTCAACTGTTTGAAGTGTGGTTACAAACAGAATGGAGCTCTGTCATCTCAGTGGTGGCAGATGACAGAACAAGGAGAAAAGGTTTCAAGCTGCAACAAGGGAAGTTTAACTAAGATATTAGGAAAAACTTTTTCATGAGGAGGATAGTAAAGCACTGGAACAGATTGGCCAGTGATTGTAGAATCTCCCTCCTTAGAGGTTTTTAAGACACAGGTAGACAAAGCCTTGGCTAGGATTTTTTTTAGTTGGGGTTGATCCTGCTTTGAGCACAGAGTTGGACCAGATCAGCATTTCTCAACCCGTGGGTCATGACCCAAAAGGGGGTCACAAGAATATATAAAAGGGTCATGAACAAACATTAAAAATGGATTTTCTTTTAAAGGAGAAAAATCTGGGAAACCATAGCTTTTCCTTTGCAGGCTGTCAGAGTTCCTACCCCCTGCCCCACACACTGACAGGGCTGGGGCCTGGGGGTAAGAGGCAGTGGATCAGGAGTGAGGGGCACTGGGTTGGGACTGGCCATCAGTGGGTACTGGTACAAAAAACATTGAGAAACACAAGACTGGCTGGCCTCCTGAGGTCCCTTCCAACCTTAATTTTGTACAGTTCTAGGAAATAGGACCACTCTTGTTGATTAGTATGGACAAGATTCACATAAGACCCAAACTTTTGGACCAGTATCCAGAGAACCTCTGACTGCTTGAGGTTTATTTATTATGCTGTAAGACCTCTTTATTTGGGTAGGCCTTTAGTGGACCTACTTATGTTTTGAGGCATTGTCTAGGGAGTTTCTTTTATTATATGTTATTTGTTTGTTTTAATATTTGTATTTGTCTATACAATTTATCTGTTTTTGTAACCGGCAGGCCCTAAGCCTCTTTTGCATAAATAAAGAAATACATAAATAAAAATATTTTGGAGGTAGTTGGCATATTAACTTCAGGATAAATCCCCCTATTAAAAGGGCTGAAGCAGTTGTTGGTTTTTTTCAGTCCAGTCAAAATCGTGAGGTAGCGAGTAGCATATTTTGTTGTCGACTTTTCTAGAAATTAGCAGTGATGTCGATAATAGAAGACAAAGAAATGAAAGTAACATGGAAACATTAAAACAAAAATTTATAATATAAAATAATTTCTTCATTTGTTTTCCATATGGTGAACAAGTTGGGATCAACTATAAAATCCAAGAATGCATGGACTGATACTGAGCTGGGAACACCAGTTTTTACACAGCTAATTCTTTTGTATTTTAAACAGAATATTAAAATGTTTCTTTTTGTTTAATAAAGATAAAATCATAGCCCTCTGCTCTCTGAATTTGATAGATGCAACTGGCAATTCTGACAGCATATGACAAAGCTGATGTGGGGTGGAATAAATTGCATAGTTTAAACAGGGACTAGGAAAGGAGTAGATGGGTTAGAAAACAAAAGAAAAAAAGGTCTATCTGTCCAAAATTTGCCATTTAGTCTACTTCACAAAGGCAAGGTTTTGATGTATGTTTAAGAAAACAAATAATGCTGATACAATCAGTGTTGTATATATATTAATATAATATTTCTAATTTTGTATTAATTATGAAAAAAATGCACTATCTGCTTCAAGGAGATTTTGTTTATTAGTAATTTTTCTATTTCAATGCCTCAAGCAGAAGACTTCTCTCCTTTCTCTC
>NW_005842260.1:484804-485523 GCF_000455745.1 Alligator sinensis | reverse complement strand
TGCTGAAGTCTTCCTTAGCCCTTGTCAAGGGCTTACATCATGTCACAGTGTCCTTTTTTTGGTGAGTTCCTTCAGGATCCAAAGTTGCTCACAGGCTATCTTAACAACAAGGATTCAACGAGTAGTGACAGGAGATGCTCCTCCAGGAAGAGAATATTTTGGCTCAATAGTGCTGCCAGCTTTTGCTGTCCTTCAGTAGCGAGAGACCAGACTTAGAGCACCCTGTTGGCTTGCATAGGGATTTTGGGCACTATAAGAAAATAGAGAAAAAAAATGATAACAATAATATTTTCTGGGACAGAGAGGGTTTGATTCTGCCATGCGATAAAACACTTGTGCACCAATCCAATGTAGTAGCAATTCAACATGCCTTACACTGTTCTGTGAATGTTGTTTTATGTACCTTACTTCCCAACTTTGAAACCTAGGAGTGGAGCTTAGTTCAAAGTTGAACCATGGAAGGAAGAAAGCCTACAGGAAGTAATTCTTGCATGAGGACATTCAGGCTAAGTACAGATGTTAAAAAAACCCAAGGCAGAATCTAACTTACATGGGTTTCTGTAAGTGGTGTAGGCTAGACTGAAAGTGAACAGAACACATGTTCACGCTTTGGTGGGGAGGGAGGGGACCACAAGCTGCCTGCATTGGCCAAGGCTAGCAAGTTAGGGGTGCTCCCACATGCCTTCCACCATGCCCTGTGGACTCCCCAGGCTGATGGA
>NW_005842260.1:457706-484773 GCF_000455745.1 Alligator sinensis | reverse complement strand
CGAGAAGAGCCAAGCAATCAGTCCACCCTGATCAGCTGCTGGGCACAGGCAAGCATGTCCTTCAACCCCTGTCACCCTATGCCCAGACCTAGTCTTCCAGGAAAGCCCCAAACCAGGTCACCATGGCACTCCCAGCAGCCCAGCCAGGGGCAGTGGCATGGGGTGCTCCAGAGAAGGAAGGATTAGGCCCCTCAGAGCTCTGGGAGGTGGCAGGCAGAAGCAACAGGAACCTGGCAGCACCACACCCTATGGTGGGGAAAAAGGCACTCCACAGAAGGAAGGATTGGGTCCCATGGAGCTCCGGCAAATAGCAGGTGGATGCAGGAGGTGCCCCACATGATTCCTGCAATTGTGCCTGGAACCTTCTGCCACTACCTGCCACTCAGAGCTCTGAGGGGCCTGATCCTTCCTTCTCTAAAGTGCCTCTTTTCCCGCCACATGGCGCAGGGCTGCCGAACTCCTGCTGCTGTTGCTGCTTGCCATTCACCAGAGCTCCATATGGCCAAATCCTTCCTTTTGTGGAGCACTCCCCCCTGCTTAGGGACACTGCATAAAGATAGAAAAATACTGAGCTATAGATGCTCCTTCCTCCCCACTTGGGGCTGACAGCTGGCCACAGGCAGGAGGCAAGGTTGGGTAGAGGGGCATGCCAAATTTCAAAGAGATAGGTGCAGGGGTTTGGCGAGAACTGCACCTCAAGCTGCAGACAAGCAAAACTCATGACATGGGTGACACTGTGTGTGTTAAAGCGCAGCAGGGTGAAAGCTGCAGGCCTGCTAGCCCCTGCTGCAGCCACTGGTAACACTGTAGCTTAGCAGCCAGGCCTGCAGTAGTTCCCCCCACCCGATGGCCCAAGACAGACACAGTTGCACAAGCACCCATGACATGAGTTTTGCCTGTCAGCAGCCAGAGGTGCAGAGTCACAGAAGCCCTGCACCTATCTCCTCGACAGCTGGCAGGCTTCATGGCTGCAGTCGGGGCTAACAGGCCTGCAGCTTTCACCCTGCTGAGCCTTAACACACACAGTGTCAGTTTTCAGCCTGCTGTGATGAAACACATACACGTGATATGAATGTAGGATGTAGTTCCCCCCAAACCCCTGCACCAATCTTCTTGAAACTTGGCAGGCTTGATGCTCTCGGCAGAGGCTACTACCCTGCAAGTTTAATCCAAATCAGGCCACAAACAACAAAGTGATAGACATTTCATTGATTCCTCATTATACCCTATGGCCGGATCTTGAGCATTTTAGGATCAAAGCGGGAAACTGATCCGGAGCTCCAGACTGGATCCCTGGCATCCGAAGTGGCCGGATCCAAAGCCGGATTGAATAGCTGCCTACTCGCATGTACCTACTGTAGACCAGTTTCTGATCACTTATACCGGTTTGTGTTTAATATCTGTACCTGACCTAGAGTAGATTATGTTTAGGATTTTAGGGGATGGAAAAATGATGTAACATGATCTTTACTTCTCCTACTATTTGGGTGGCTTGAGATCAGCTGTGCATGAGTACTGAACTTTTCATATGTACAGTGGACCTAGGTGCTCTAATTTACAAAAGAGCATATCCTTTGATTTCAGGGGTAGATAGCCCATGTAACTGAGAGAGGACCCATCATTAAAATGGAATAGATGATGAAAATATTGAAGGGATTATTATTGAAGAGAGGTATTAATGGGCATCTCAATAGTTCAAAGAATGATTGTGCCACTCATTTGTGAAAAAAACAATTCTTCACAGACTTAAGTAGCTCACAATTATGCCATAGTCTCTCACTGTCATATATCGTTTAAAACTGCCTTTATGGAAGTGAATTAAAAGTACTTGTTTGCTCCATACAAATGCAGGCTGGAATACATGAGAAGCATTGTGTACACATTTGCTACATTTCAGGTAGCATTCCTTGAACAATTTGAAAGAGCACAAGTTCTCTTTTAAATGGACAGTCACAGATAGTTAAAATCTGGTTGATTGGCATGCAGGGCACCCACATTTTTCATACACTGCTCCTGGGTAGTAAAATATTATTTAATAATGCATTTTTTAATTTTGTCTACAATGCTTTCACAGAGGGGTAGCATAACCACCTGAGTCAGATGCACCTGCCAGTATTCTCAAAATAGCTATATTTTGCCCAGACAAGTATCTTATTCACTGTTTTTAAGATGGAATGATTAGAAATAAGGCTTTGGGCCAAGAGAGGTTTACCCATCCCCAATATCCCCAGCTCTGGGCAATTTACAATACAATTATTTCTGTCGTGATATTTGTTTAGCTAGGAGCAATTTAAGAAGTAATTTAATCAAGTATGTCTCAGTGTCATAGATTTCATAATACTTCTTATTTTGAAGCTGTGAGGCCCACTGACAAGATTGTGCACTTTGGTGTTAGAACTAGTTGCCTATCTCTGCTTTTCCTAAAATACATACATAAAGCATGTATCTATCACTAGATCTTCCTTTCAAACAAGCTCCATTTGTTCTATTCCAGGAGTACATATGGGTCATAATGCCTGTTTGATAGGATTTAATGGAGCTCTTCTGCAACAGAGGAACACACAGATAATGTAGGGCTAGTTGCTGCTAAGCCCTGAGAGAAAGAATGAAGAAGTAAAGCCAAGTTGTCTCGTCTCCGCATGCACAAGTGATGCTTGAACCAATGGAACTGAAGATTACATGCTAATTCAGTGCACAACCTTCATTCAACACAGAATTATTAGTTAATTACAATTAATTTTAACCCCCCCTTCCAAATTTTTAAAAAAAGATGCCCACAAAATCTGATTATTATTTAAGAGCATAATTCTAGTCTCTATTCTTCAATTTAATTTACAACTGCACCATACTGTGTTTATTCCAGTAATTCTCAACTAGGCTGGCATGAGATCCTTTTAATATTAGCACTGTTAGGTATGCAAACATCTGCACATGATTCACAAGATAAACCTAGAGATTTCAAATAGGGCTCCATAGTGTCAAAACATTCTGACCCGTTTTGGTTTTTCTGGGTTCTTTGCTACAAAAGAATCACTGTATTTTTTTTCAAAAACAAGTTTGAAAAAAAGGAGGTGAAAGCCGAGAGCTGGAATTTTTTGAGGGGTGCCTTGAGTCTAAGAGGGGCTGAGAAACATTATTTTATTCCTTTACTTTGATCCTTTTTAAGATGTCTACCAGCATATTTCTTCTTTAAGGTCCCTCTTCCATAAGGACTTGTAGTCAACAATTTTCAGAGGCAGCTTTATATTATGCAGTTCTCTATAAGCACTGCAGCCACTGTAGATTATTGAGATGAAGAGTGCCAGCTTGCACAGGAGTATCATTGGCAAAGATGAAGGCCTTGACCGCACAGTAATAATATGCCCCAAATCTACAGCAAGCTCATAATGAGGACAGATTGTGATGTAGCAACTGCCAATAAATAGCAACAGCACACCCCATACTAAGCCAGATTTTTTTTTAAAAGGCCAAATATATAAATAGCTCATAGGACTAGTAATGGGCAAGACGCAAAAAAGGAACATTATTTATCCTGTCTCACAGTGATGATTGCCTGCTATAGCTGGATTATTTGAAATCCCATTTCTTATTCATGTGGCTGGCTCAATTTCAGGCTGATACAAATGACTATCTGGCATCTTTTACACAACAACCCTGACTGACTCTGTGCACTAGCCCTTTTTATTCAGGTCACCCCTATTTTTTGTCTCTGTTTCTTCATTGACTGTTCTCTGGCAGCTACATGTTGCGTGTGTCCCCCCGCCCCCCAAAGTTTTTTTCAAAGTTTTTCCCTTCCTCTGTAGACATTTGTTTAAAGGCAGAATTGCATATAATTTAGGGTTTGTTTATATTGTACTCACAATGTAGAAGAGAAAGATACATTGGTCCATACTGAGATCCATGCTTTTGGGGCTGGGTTGCCACTAGTATCCAAACCATACAGTTTAAAGCTCAGGAATATACATGCTATACTGATTTTTTTTTTCTTCGCCTTGCCACTTCTGCAACATTTTCTTGCTTATTTTCTCCACACCATTTTGCACATTGTCCTTTATCTATTTCCATTACTTGTTTTTTTTTTTTCACCTTTAGTCTGTACTCAATACCAAACAATTAACAAAAAGAAATTAAAAGATCCTATATGCAAAAAACCCCTATAAAAATAATCCAGCGCAAACCCGACCAATCCACTACCATGCATCTGAGTATCTATACTTTAATATTTTTATTAAAGACATATCTAGAAAAATATCAGATAATATCCATTGAGATTTATTCCCACAATATTTTTTTTTTCAGTTTGCTATTATGTTGGATCTATACTTGACCTACCATGCTTAAACTGAGGTCCAAAGTCATCCAGTTCTCCAGCCCTGCAGGCTTCCTGACTTCAGTGATGAATGTTATTAGCTATTCTAAATCGGCTTACCTACCACCCAAGAATTATTACCTGGAATAGAAGTTCTCCATCTAAGATTTATTTTGATCAATGGATGGAGAAAGCTTTGGGATTTGGGACCCCTTGATCACTGTGCAACAGTAACACACCTGCTAACTAAAGCAATGAGGAAAAATAAATAACCGTAAAAAAAATAGTCAGTTGAGACCAAGGCAGCCATTTGAATTTTTCAGCCATAGTGCAGAAAAGGTAAAATAAATGCTGAAAGAAGTTGAAGATAAATAAATACAATGCATCCTGAAAAGCTAAAGAAATAAGTTTGGAAACTAAGCATATTACAAGCCAGAGATATTTCTCAAAATGCTTAATGTAAAAAGAATTGGTAGCGGGTAAGTAAAATATAACCATTTTAACCCCAATATTATAACCCCCTTTTTTCCCTGCAATTCAGATTATGTCTCTGTAAGAATATTTTAGACATCACTTTTGTTCTATCAGATCCAGTAGAATTTGTCTTAAGTACCATTTTAACTATTTCTATAAAATTGGTATTTCTTACAAATTCCTTTCCAAATAAATAGTTATTAAATGAGAATACTAAAAAGAAAAAAAAGAAGTGTAAACAGATACAGAAGTAAAGTGCCCTATCAGGATTGTACTGTAGTTGCACTGACACTGGGTCCATCTACACATGCGATTAGCACAAAACAATAAACTACAGTGCATACTGTGCTGGAGTTCATTGCTTCCAGATGCAGCATTTGAACATATGCCCACTAGGACTGCAGCTCATTCAGTTGGGTTGAAGCAGCTCCAGATGGCCTGCCAGCCCAGGACTGCTCTGACCCAGCTCATTGTACTGTGGAGGGGCCTGCAGGGGCACAAGGTTGCTCCAGTTCAGGGCTAGCTGGCAGACGGCCCCAACACTGAAGCACCCTCATGCCTCAGCCAGCCCCATCAGCATCTACATGTGCATTACTGTTTACCAAAGAACTCTGCCATAGGACAGTACTTGTGTTTACAAGTACTAACCTGCAGTGGAGTTAATTAGTTTCCTGTGGCCTAATAGGGCCACGTGTAAATGCTGAAAATTTATTGCGTAAGTAATTAGTCAGCTCTGCAGTAAAAGTCTCATGTAGATGCGCCCACAGATTGATTATCTAACACAGTAATTCACAAACAAGGTGGAGTGACAGCCTGGGGTGCCAAGATACCCCTTCAGGGGTGCTTCACATTATAACACTCTTAGGTGTGCAAATACCTACATATGATTCACAACATAAACCCAGAGATTCTAAATAGGGATTTAGAGTGACAAAAAACCTGATGTGGTCTTTCTGAGTTCTCTGCAACAGAAGAATCATTCTGTTATTTAGTTTGTAGTCAATAAAACGAGTGAAAGCTAAGAGGTAGCATTTTCCAAGGGGTGCCTTGAGCATATTGGGGCACATCCAAATGAGCGTGCACATGCCTCTTGCAGCATCTCAAACCAGTTTGAGATGCTGCAAGAGGCATGCTATGAATGAAAAAAATGTTCCCCACGCTGATTATTTGCAGCACGGGCTCAAAATTAGATATCTGGAAATCTCAATATACATATGTATATGTGTGTGTGTGTGTGTGTATGTATGTACACACACACACACACACACACACACACACAATGGGGGAAAAAAGTGGGGGAGTGGTAAGGGGTGTTGGGCAGGGTGCAATCTGTGGATGGGTTTGTGGAGGGACTTGCCTAGGGGCTGCCACCCGTCTACCCCCCACCCATGGTGCCAGTAAGTGCCACCTTGTCTCGGCTGCAGGCACAGCCTGTGGCAATGCAGTGCTGCCTGACATGGGCTCTATACATGCTGAATGAACCTGACCTGGCCTGGCCTAGCCTGGCCCACTAGCACATGGCTTTGGACAGGACCTGGAAAGCTTTGGGCTAGTGGGTGGGGCTGGGCCAGGCTGGGTCCATTCAGTACAGAACCTGCATCACGCAGCACCGCACTGCTGCTGTGCCCGCTGTGCCAGCACCACGGAAGGTGAGTGGGGAGTCACGCGTGTGCTGGCCCCCACTCGAGCCTCTCCACAAACCCATCCACAAAGGGCACATTCCCCTACACCACATACACCCACCCGGTGCTAGAAGCCAGCTGGGCTGTGCTGGTGGCAGTGCTGCTGGACCTGCAGTGCTGCTCAACCCACTCTGGGACACACGGATCCCGTCCAAAGATGCATGCTAGATGGGTGGGCTAGGCCAGGTCATGTTGGGCACATTCTTCATGAGACTTAGGTGGCAATGCACAGCCATGGTGCTGTACCCACAATGGGCCATGCCGCATCACAGCCTGAGCCTCATGGAAAATGCGCCCAACGGGCCTGATGTGAACCACTCTGGGCCACACAGCTAGTGCACGCCTTTGCACAGGAGCTGCATGTCCCAGAGTCATGCCTCCTGGGCCTCTGCAAAGGTGTGCTAGTGGCCATGCCATACCAGGTTGGATCCCACCAGGCGCAATCTCTCAGCACAGACCGTGGGTCCAGCAGTGCTGCTGCTGGCATGGGCCAGCTGGTGCCACAGGGGTTGAGGGGGTGGAACCCCCCTGCAAACCCCACACTATCCCCACCCTCCCCTGCACACCCCATACCCCTGCTGCGCTCCTGCAAATCCCACATCACCCCCACCCCTCTTCCCACCCCTCTCCTACAAAGCTCACATCCCCCCTATCACACACCCAGTGTGTCCAGCTGCCAGACAGGATGAGACTTGCTAGCAGAAGCTGTGGCTGCAGGGGCAGCTGTCCCCACACCCTGGTTAGTGAAGGGGTCAGGGGGAGCTCTAATTTTTCTATGACAAGAAAGGCAAAACCAAACATCAAAGCATATAGATGTTTAGAATTTCTTTTATTATGATGATAGAGACACTGGTAGACTTCCACCTTGCTTAAAAATTGTAAATATATCAATGAAACATTGCCCAACTGATCTTTGTGTGTGTGTGTGTGTACACACACACACACACACACACACACACACACACACCTCTCTCTCTCTCTATATATATATATAGAGAGAGAGAGAGAGAGAGAGTGGCCTTTTGTTTTAACTGTACAAGAACATGAATTTTGGAGTATTTTAAAGAGTGAATTTGGGATTTTTTTAATCAGAGAATTTGCCATTTTTAAATAGGGAATCCTGCTAGTGAGGCAAGTGGCAGAACCCAGACAGAGGACCCTGCTCAGGGCTGGCACCTGGGGCCTAGCTGAAGGACAAATGTGGTGGCTGACTTCCTGGCCATTTTGGGGCAGGAGGACATGCTTTGACAGTTCAAAGCAGGCCACCACACTGAGAACATCTTCTGGGTGATAGCTGCCTAGATGGCAGAGTGGGGGCACATATGGCAGCAGTGCCACACAAAGAACAACTGTGCAGCCATGGCCCACTGACTGCTGGCCCAGAGGTGCAGATGCCTCTGCTGTGGCCATGCATTCCCCCTCCAAGTTTGGCAAGCATGCAGCCTTGGGGCCACATGCTGTCACAGGTGGCAGCAGGTCATATCCAGGCAGCAGCCCCCACTGCGTGACTGCCTCAGTGGGTAGAGGGTGCCCAGGACTCTTGATTAGGGCTTTTTCAGGAGTCTAAAGCCAGATACCAAGCTGAAGTATGGTGTTTTCATAGTCAGACTCTCTGGAGAGCCCATTTTGTGGATCTGTTCCTGACAGTTTTCAACTTTATGCAAAGTCCTATTGCCTTTTGTGTAGCTACTTACATGAGTAAATACATTTCCCAATTAGGACATTGCCATATTACATCAGTATAGTGGATTTTACTGTTGTTTATTGTCCTTGTGGATTTACTGTGCGTGTAGACATGCCCATTACTAGACATATTTTTAAAAGTAGCAGGTTTTTCAGTTCCTCACTTTTTCAGTTAACTGAACTGAAGTTTCCAGATTTAAATTAGAAGGTAAGGAACATTTTTATCTTTATTAAGATCTAATCTTCCTGAGACATGTTCTGCCTCATCTCAGGTCCAAAAGATAGGTCATCTATACCTGTCAACTTATCCCAGCCATTTCTCCAAAGGCATAGATATGAAGTGCAGTTGCTAAACTTGAATACTTTTTAGTACACCAGGATGAGTTGTTCAAGGCTGTGACCATATCTATCTCTGTGTTTGAGTACAGTAGAGTCTGAATCCTGCTCAAGGCCTTGAGCTAGTTGTTAATTTTCAGCCATTTTAGGATTGGTGGCACAATAAAGGAAGTTTCTTCATATTTTTCTGCATTTCACTAATTTTGCTATTTGAATGATCATCAGTTCCATTCATTCCTCTATGCCTTTATCCATGTTCCTCTTGATCTTTTCTTCCTCCTTCTTTCCTTTCACACAACTTTCAATTATTACATTCTCTAGGCAATCCCATTCTTCTTTAACAACATACCCAAAGAATCATAACTTTCTTCTATTAAGAGGTTAATAAACGTATATTGTCATACCTATCTTCTGTAATACCCCCAACAAGGTTTGTTGTTTCGTTGTTAGTTTTGGTTTGTTTTTTATCTGGGGAATTCTAAATCATTTTTATACAAATGCATTTTCTAGTCTTCTAGATTTTCTAGTGTCTGACTTTTTTTCTGAATTTCAGCCCCAGTATGGAATAAGATAATATTCTCTGAATTCTAACCCCTGAATTTCAAGCCCTGGAGTAAGAGTTTTCCTTCTCTCACTGATAGTTGGTTCGTGGCATCTTCTTCTATATTATCCAGTGCTGTACCATCACAGCAAGACTTCTCTCATACACCAACTGGGAGACAGCCCCCCCACTCTGCTTTACCACCTCCTCTGGCCTTTGGTGGTACCACCATATAAATACTGAATCCTGTGCTTTACAGGAAAAATAGAACTCACATGGGCACTGATGGCTTGATTCTGTGATATGACATGTAACAATTTTAGTTACTTTTGTTTTACTATCCTTGTTCTTCAGGACTAGAAAACAGTGTTGGAATTCAAAGGTGTTTGCTTAACAAGCTGCTTGTTCCAAATGGGAATCAGTATTTATTTGGAAATTGGAATAGCTTCTGGAATAGCTTCTAAGTTGTGCTCATATCCATGAGTACTCTGCGAGGGGTAGAGAGGCCCAGGCTGTTAAGGGAGAAATTTCAGAAGCTCACTGAGGACCAACACCAAGTCTCCTTGTTCTGCTGGTTGTAACTAAGTGTTCAAGTCTTTTCTTTTCTGTGCCTTAAAAGGGCATTCATTCCCCCCGCTACTCATTCCAGTAGTAGTGTGGGAGAAATTGGCTCTTTGGATTAACAACCATGCAATTCCTTATACGCATATGATTTCATATCATCTTGAGTTTTAGTGGCCTCCAAGAGCAGGAATTCTGACAGGATGCAGGTGCAATCACTAACACTTAAATCTGAACTGAAAAGTGATCAAAAAACTAAGAATAATAAAAAAAAGAATGATGAACGTGAATGATGTTCATGCTCAAAACCTTTTTCCCCAGCTCATTTGGAAAATTGTAAGACTACTGTATTTTACTATTTTATTGTAGCTTTGCTCTTATGTTAGCCATGGAAATCACTCTGAGTCATGAAATGTTAAATGTAGAGCAAGGTGGTATATCTATTACAGAGGCTTTACTTTTTTCTGCTTTTGATATAATATTGTAATGCTGAATGTGTTCATTTTAAGTATTTTAATTTTTTAAAAGACAGAAGAACCAGACAACATGAATTTCTCTCTCTAACAGTTCTCTAACTGTTTGGAAAAGATAAAAAAAAATGCTTTAGGATACTCTGGGATAACCTCCTATAACATCCATCCGTAACTTCTTTTTGTAGTGTGAGTTGAGGTGCCTGGGGTCTTCTTTAACTGAAATATCTACCTGAATCACCTTTGGCAATACCACCTTGAAGTGGCTTTTATTATTTGCTTTCTCTGCATTGGGATCTTTTCATCTTGAAACCTAAAATTTAGGAGCAACCAAGTGTTCTGACTGCTCAAAAAATGCAATCTCCCTCTCCAGAATTGATACATATGTCGGTCTCTTTGTTGTTCAAAACCAGAACTTTCCAGGTTTATATTTCCTGGACTTGACTACAAATGTGCTTTAATGCACAGTCACCTATTTTAATGTGCATTAAAGCATCACAAAAAAAGTGCTTTTGCTAATGCATATTAAAATAGGCTAATGGACCTTTTTCTAGTACCTCACAATGGAGGTACTAAATTTAATGTGCATTAGTAAAAGCAAATGAATGAATGTGTAGACATGTCCCCTGGTGACTTAAAGGCAGCATAACTGAGGGAAGCGGGGGTGACAGTGACAGAAGCCCTGGGCACTGCCTTTGTGAGGGGCTGCAAAAAGAGCTGCTATGGCAGTAGTGCTGACCACGCTGTTGTAACCAGTATGATAGCAGCCAGCAGTGCCCCAAGCTGTTTGGGGGGTAGAACTGCCCTACTATAGTTCTACCTGAAGGAAAAATCTTACCCATTATGTCAGTAGTTCTCAACCTTTTTAGACCTCAAGGCATTCCTTGTGGGCATGTCTACACACGCAGGCATATACGCTTGTACCAGCTCATATAAAATTTGTGCTGGGATTTTTTGCCTCAGTGCATGTGCCTGTACCTGCACTTTGGGGTGGGACAAGTTGTGCCACTTGGGGCAAAATGACCCTGCTCAGCTCTTTCCAGATCTGCAACCAGGGGGATCTAGAGCTTGGACCAGCACCTGTGCTGGCCCCAGCAGTATAGATACCTGCCCTGTGCTGTCCCCACCAGTATAAAAAGCTATCCTGGCAAGCAACTCAGCGCTACTTGCTTTCAGGAGCTTCTGAGGAAATTTAGTTGTATCTTTCACCCTTTGGCTCTACATAGTAGGGTCTATTAGTTAGCTGGGTGGGCTGTAAAGCCCATGTTAACTTGGAAGATACAAATAGACAGGAGCTTCTGAAGCCCAGCCAATTGGTGTCTGGGGACACTAGCCCCTTGTGCCAGTTAGACTCCTGAAAAAGCCCTAATCAAGAGTCCTGGGCACCCTCTACCCACTGAGGCAGTCACGCAGTGGGGGCTGCTGCCTGGATATGACCTGCTGCCACCTGTGACAGCATGTGGCCCCAAGGCTGCATGCTTGCCAAACTTGGAGGGGGAATGCATGGCCACAGCAGAGGCATCTGCACCTCTGGGCCAGCAGTCAGTGGGCCATGGCTGCACAGTTGTTCTTTGTGTGGCACTGCTGCCATATGTGCCCCCACTCTGCCATCTAGGCAGCTATCACCCAGAAGATGTTCTCAGTGTGGTGGCCTGCTTTGAACTGTCAAAGCATGTCCTCCTGCCCCAAAATGGCCAGGAAGTCAGCCACCACATTTGTCCTTCAGCTAGGCCCCAGGTGCCAGCCCTGAGCAGGGTCCTCTGTCTGGGTTCTGCCACTTGCCTCACTAGCAGGATTCCCTATTTAAAAATGGCAAATTCTCTGATTAAAAAAATCCCAAATTCACTCTTTAAAATACTCCAAAATTCATGTTCTTGTACAGTTAAAACAAAAGGCCACTCTCTCTCTCTCTCTCTCTCTATATATATATATAGAGAGAGAGAGAGAGAGAGAGTGGCCTTTTGTTTTAACTGTACAAGAACATGAATTTTGGAGTATTTTAAAGAGTGAATTTGGGATTTTTTTAATCAGAGAATTTGCCATTTTTAAATAGGGAATCCTGCTAGTGAGGCAAGTGGCAGAACCCAGACAGAGGACCCTGCTCAGGGCTGGCACCTGGGGCCTAGCTGAAGGACAAATGTGGTGGCTGACTTCCTGGCCATTTTGGGGCAGGAGGACATGCTTTGACAGTTCAAAGCAGGCCACCACACTGAGAACATCTTCTGGGTGATAGCTGCCTAGATGGCAGAGTGGGGGCACATATGGCAGCAGTGCCACACAAAGAACAACTGTGCAGCCATGGCCCACTGACTGCTGGCCCAGAGGTGCAGATGCCTCTGCTGTGGCCATGCATTCCCCCTCCAAGTTTGGCAAGCATGCAGCCTTGGGGCCACATGCTGTCACAGGTGGCAGCAGGTCATATCCAGGCAGCAGCCCCCACTGCGTGACTGCCTCAGTGGGTAGAGGGTGCCCAGGACTCTTGATTAGGGCTTTTTCAGGAGTCTAACTGGCACAAGGGGCTAGTGTCCCCAGACACCAATTGGCTGGGCTTCAGAAGCTCCTGTCTATTTGTATCTTCCAAGTTAACATGGGCTTTACAGCCCACCCAGCTAACTAATAGACCCTACTATGTAGAGCCAAAGGGTGAAAGATACAACTAAATTTCCTCAGAAGCTCCTGAAAGCAAGTAGCGCTGAGTTGCTTGCCAGGATAGCTTTTTATACTGGTGGGGACAGCACAGGGCAGGTATCTATACTGCTGGGGCCAGCACAGGTGCTGGTCCAAGCTCTAGATCCCCCTGGTTGCAGATCTGGAAAGAGCTGAGCAGGGTCATTTTGCCCCAAGTGGCACAACTTGTCCCACCCCAAAGTGCAGGTACAGGCACATGCACTGAGGCAAAAAATCCCAGCACAAATTTTATATGAGCTGGTACAAGCGTATATGCCTGCGTGTGTAGACATGCCCACAAGGAATGCCTTGAGGTCTAAAAAGGTTGAGAACTACTGACATAATGGGTAAGATTTTTCCTTCAGGTAGAACTATAGTAGGGCAGTTCTACCCCCCAAACAGCTTGGGGCACTGCTGGCTGCTATCATACTGGTTACAACAGCGTGGTCAGCACTACTGCCATAGCAGCTCTTTTTGCAGCCCCTCACAAAGGCAGTGCCCAGGGCTTCTGTCACTGTCACCCCCGCTTCCCTCAGTTATGCTGCCTTTAAGTCACCAGGGGACATGTCTACACATTCATTCATTTGCTTTTACTAATGCACATTAAATTTAGTACCTCCATTGTGAGGAACTAAAAAAAAGACCATTAGACTATTTTAATATGCATTAGCAAAAGCACTTTTTTTGTGATGCTTTAATGCACATTAAAATAGGTGACTGTGCATTAAAGCACATTTGTAGTCAAGTCCAGGAAATATAAACCTGGAAAGTTCTGGTTTTGAACAACAAAGAGACCGACATATGTATCAATTCTGGAGAGGGAGATTGCATTTTTTGAGCAGTCAGAACACTTGGTTGCTCCTAAATTTTAGGTTTCAAGATGAAAAGATCCCAATGCAGAGAAAGCAAATAATAAAAGCCACTTCAAGGTGGTATTGCCAAAGGTGATTCAGGTAGATATTTCAGTTAAAGAAGACCCCAGGCACCTCAACTCACACTACAAAAAGAAGTTACGGATGGATGTTATAGGAGGTTATCCCAGAGTATCCTAAAGCATTTTTTTTTATCTTTTCCAAACAGTTAGAGAACTGTTAGAGAGAGAAATTCATGTTGTCTGGTTCTTCTGTCTTTTAAAAAATTAAAATACTTAAAATGAACACATTCAGCATTACAATATTATATCAAAAGCAGAAAAAAGTAAAGCCTCTGTAATAGATATACCACCTTGCTCTACATTTAACATTTCATGACTCAGAGTGATTTCCATGGCTAACATAAGAGCAAAGCTACAATAAAATAGTAAAATACAGTAGTCTTACAATTTTCCAAATGAGCTGGGGAAAAAGGTTTTGAGCATGAACATCATTCACGTTCATCATTCTTTTTTTTATTATTCTTAGTTTTTTGATCACTTTTCAGTTCAGATTTAAGTGTTAGTGATTGCACCTGCATCCTGTCAGAATTCCTGCTCTTGGAGGCCACTAAAACTCAAGATGATATGAAATCATATGCGTATAAGGAATTGCATGGTTGTTAATCCAAAGAGCCAATTTCTCCCACACTACTACTGGAATGAGTAGCGGGGGGAATGAATGCCCTTTTAAGGCACAGAAAAGAAAAGACTTGAACACTTAGTTACAACCAGCAGAACAAGGAGACTTGGTGTTGGTCCTCAGTGAGCTTCTGAAATTTCTCCCTTAACAGCCTGGGCCTCTCTACCCCTCGCAGAGTACTCATGGATATGAGCACAACTTAGAAGCTATTCCAGAAGCTATTCCAATTTCCAAATAAATACTGATTCCCATTTGGAACAAGCAGCTTGTTAAGCAAACACCTTTGAATTCCAACACTGTTTTCTAGTCCTGAAGAACAAGGATAGTAAAACAAAAGTAACTAAAATTGTTACATGTCATATCACAGAATCAAGCCATCAGTGCCCATGTGAGTTCTATTTTTCCTGTAAAGCACAGGATTCAGTATTTATATGGTGGTACCACCAAAGGCCAGAGGAGGTGGTAAAGCAGAGTGGGGGGGCTGTCTCCCAGTTGGTGTATGAGAGAAGTCTTGCTGTGATGGTACAGCACTGGATAATATAGAAGAAGATGCCACGAACCAACTATCAGTGAGAGAAGGAAAACTCTTACTCCAGGGCTTGAAATTCAGGGGTTAGAATTCAGAGAATATTATCTTATTCCATACTGGGGCTGAAATTCAGAAAAAAAGTCAGACACTAGAAAATCTAGAAGACTAGAAAATGCATTTGTATAAAAATGATTTAGAATTCCCCAGATAAAAAACAAACCAAAACTAACAACGAAACAACAAACCTTGTTGGGGGTATTACAGAAGATAGGTATGACAATATACGTTTATTAACCTCTTAATAGAAGAAAGTTATGATTCTTTGGGTATGTTGTTAAAGAAGAATGGGATTGCCTAGAGAATGTAATAATTGAAAGTTGTGTGAAAGGAAAGAAGGAGGAAGAAAAGATCAAGAGGAACATGGATAAAGGCATAGAGGAATGAATGGAACTGATGATCATTCAAATAGCAAAATTAGTGAAATGCAGAAAAATATGAAGAAACTTCCTTTATTGTGCCACCAATCCTAAAATGGCTGAAAATTAACAACTAGCTCAAGGCCTTGAGCAGGATTCAGACTCTACTGTACTCAAACACAGAGATAGATATGGTCACAGCCTTGAACAACTCATCCTGGTGTACTAAAAAGTATTCAAGTTTAGCAACTGCACTTCATATCTATGCCTTTGGAGAAATGGCTGGGATAAGTTGACAGGTATAGATGACCTATCTTTTGGACCTGAGATGAGGCAGAACATGTCTCAGGAAGATTAGATCTTAATAAAGATAAAAATGTTCCTTACCTTCTAATTTAAATCTGGAAACTTCAGTTCAGTTAACTGAAAAAGTGAGGAACTGAAAAACCTGCTACTTTTAAAAATATGTCTAGTAATGGGCATGTCTACACGCACAGTAAATCCACAAGGACAATAAACAACAGTAAAATCCACTATACTGATGTAATATGGCAATGTCCTAATTGGGAAATGTATTTACTCATGTAAGTAGCTACACAAAAGGCAATAGGACTTTGCATAAAGTTGAAAACTGTCAGGAACAGATCCACAAAATGGGCTCTCCAGAGAGTCTGACTATGAAAACACCATACTTCAGCTTGGTATCTGGCTGTTCAATCAAAAACCATATTCTGTGGTTGTAAGTGGGTCAAAGAGGTGCAATAGTGATTCCCCCATTTCAACAGTGCATTCATGATGAAAGATCACACTTAAATCTTCTATCTATATAGTTCGAATGACTTAAGAAGCTGAGCTCTCTAATAGTGTTAGAAAGAAATAGAAAAATATGAGAGACCAATTGAAATCTTTAAAAGGGTATTTGTGACATTCTAATACTGTCTGTCTGCTTTTCTATTTCTTGGCCGCCTTTGCCCCTAAAACATACAAAACATGCATTATAATGAGCTTATATGTACAGCCCACTAAGTTTATTGTGCAAGTGGGAAACACAGTTGTTGCCTGGACCTAATTTCTGCTTTTCATATGCCAGGTTTTATACATGTGAGTGAGGTGGTCATGTGAAGCTGCTTTCTCTTATCCCATCAAAGCCTCTGTTTTATATAATCACATATAAAAGCCCAACAAATTTTGACTTGTTATATATATACTGGGGAATGCCAATCATACTACTTGCAAAAGTGTGTAAGTACCATATATACAATGTCATACAACTTCATGCCAGGAGGGATCATTAGATCACCTAGTCTGACTTCCTGTATATTACAGAATAATTAATTTCACTTAGCTACCCTATACTGAGTCCAATATATTGACTGCCTTCTTCCATAAGAGCACCTAATCTTTATTTAAAGATAGGGAAGAATGAAAAAAAGAAGAATCCCCCATTTTTCATGATATTTTGTCCCAATGGATGTCTTCACTATTCAATATATATGTTGGGACTTTTTGTCTTAATTTCAGGGCGTCTTTATTGCAACATTGATTTTTGTTATGCTGTTCTCAGCTAGGGTAAAGTCTTTTTTTAGAAGTGAGTATTTTCTCCCTATGGAGGTTCTCATACCCTATAATCAAGTCACCTCTTAATCTTTCTACTCATAAACTTAACAGATTGAGCTCTTTAAGTCTCTCACAGAGAGGCATTTTCTTTTGTCTATGAATCATTTTTGTGATTCTTTTCTGCACCATCTGCAATTTTATTTGAATTGGCCCAGCAATCCAGATCACTCTTGGAAACTACACTTTCCCTATTATTATTTTTCCTTCTGCCAAATCTCCGTATTGTCCACAAATTTTATTTCTAGTGATTTTATATTTAATTTTAGATAATAAATTGGATAGTGAATGTTGAACAGACTGTATAACAGAATAGTGAATAGTGAACAGAACAGGATATTGTATATAGGTTATTAAATTGTGTTGGCTTCAGCATGCTTCCTTGAATTACATTCCACTAGAAATATTCATTTGTTATGATTTCCCATTAACAACTATTTTGAATAGGCACCATTTAACCAGCTCTTAGTTTATTTAATTTGTGCTTTGCTAATATTTTTTAATCATAAATGTTGCATGGGACTACATTAAAGACCTTAAAAAAGTAAAAAGTCTAAAGGTATTTATGCTCTGGACTGGGTCAATACAAGTCTATATCTTAACTAATATAGATTGAAGTGTTTCATTTCTATTCAATAACCTTTACTGATGAGATTTAAATTTTCTTCTTTTTGTATTTCTCCCTTACTGTCTTGTATGAATGACCTTGTTCAATGCATGTTTCGGGGAAAGAAGGGTATTACAGCACGCTGAGATACCAAATCCTTGCGTGACACATTTTTCTTAGTTATGAAGTAGGCTGATGTCCCTTGAGAAAAGCACATTGGCTATTTCATTAAACATCCATTTCAAGACATAACATGCACATGTGCTAATTGAAATAAACTAGCACTCATGCAAGGCAACAAATAGAGAAAGCTAATTTTCTACAGCAAGCTGCCTGCTTTATGAATTCTTATTCTATGTTACAAAAAGACTTCTGAGATCAGATTTCCTCTGATTCCAGTTGCTGATTCTGCTATTCAGTTTTTATGTCATGCCATATACTGTATTTTTAGATGCCCTTTTCTAAAAATGCCAGAACTAATGATCTGCAGGATAGTGTAATTATCAACAGAGAAATTGCTCTGGTATACAGCAGGTGAGCTATGAAAGGTAAGCACTGTACTGAACAAAATTAATGAATTACTCCAATACTACAGACAATGGTAAAATAAGTTCTAAAATAATTACAGCATATATATCCATATTAAATAGAGTAAAAATGAAAACAAAATATTTTGGTATTATTATGATGATATGGATATTTGCCTAAGGTGGAGCAGTGGAGCTACCTAAGTGACAAAGATGACGAAGTGGAGAGTAACAAATAATATGTCTATACCAGCTTCACAATAGTCTTGATACTGAAGCCCAGAGTCAAGCCCTGCTCATCCATTCCCTCTCTTTGGTTGATTTTTGCTGAAAAAATGATGTGTGTTTGCTTTTTTCTACAGGTCAAGGGACAATTTCAGCCTTAGGACTGTGGCTAATGACAACCCCACAAGTTTTTTCAGCATACAAATTTTGCTAAAACCCAAGTACTTTAGATATCCTGAGCAGGGGTACAAAGGCTGTCCACATTAATTTTTTCCAAAGGGACTAATATCTTAGTAAGGGGTCACTCAGCATATGAGTGGTAGCATGTGACACAATATTAAGGATAGAAGCTGAAAGTTATTAAGACTCTGAAATCACCTTTGAAATTAATATTGATTAAAGTAAATTGCAGGTTATGCATTTTCAGGATTTGGCCTGAGCTTGACTCTTGGAAGTAGTAATAAACCTCGTTCATGAAACTAGTTATTTATATTCCAAGTGTAAAGAACATGGAATGTTTTTCCCCTGAAAAAATTTGGGAAAAAATGGAAAAAGAAATGAAAGAAGAAAATAAATAGAGAGAAATTAATGAGAGAAATATACCGTTGTTCTCTGGTTGCAAATGACAGAAAAAGGAGAGTTTCAACAAGAGAAGTTTAGGTTGGATATTAGGAAAAACTCTCACTAGAAGGGCGATGAAGCACTGGAATGGGTTACCTAGAGGGGTGGTGAAATCCCCATCCTTGGAGATTTTTAAGGCTCAGCTTGACAAAGTCCTGGTTGGAATGATCTAGCTGGGTATGGTCCTGCTTTGAGCAGTGGGTTGGACAAGATGACCTTCTGAGGTCTCTTCCAATCTTAATCTATGATTCTATGAATATATTCATTCATGTTTAACAACTGGGGCCCCCTCTACATGTTACATTTATGATTAATGTGTTAATTGTGGCATAAATGGGAAGGGTGTTACAATTTAAGGAACTATAACATGGAAAATCAGCCATAAATATGTACTACATATAATGGAGAACAGTTCTATGGCTGGATTGTATGGTACCTTAAATTTAACATGTGTCCAGGGCCAACAATGAGCTAATTGTTGGTCCTGTGACCAAGACTGCCCAAGGGTTTGGAACCACCCCAGAAACAACAATCACTGATTGTTGGCCAGCCCAAGACTGAAGGGCTTTCTAACTAGGGACTTTAAACCCTATGCTAGGCATCTCCGACTAGTTTAAAGTCCCTGGCGGGAAAGCCCTTTGGTCCTCTGCTGGGAGCCTCTGATCCCCTGCATCTGATAGCCTGGCTGCTCATCACAAGGTTTTAACAATCAGCTGCTTCTTGGCTGCAGCCAAGACAGCTCCAGGTCTGGATCAGACACAAGGCTTTCCAGGCTGACCAGACAATAAACCGACTGTTAGCTCCAACCCTGGGACTTGAACAAACCCCATGCAGTTGGGGCTGCCCAATGATCAGTTGAACATTGGCTCCAGACTGCAACAGGCCCGGTTTGAGTATCTGGTGTGGTTCTGGGGCAGAAGCTGACAACCACTTGATTGTCTGCTCTGCCCTAGACAAGTGGGCAGATGTCTTTCAAGGGAAACCTAGGATCTTGATCCTTGGGTCCCCCTGTACTGGCAAGTAGAAAGGGTAAAATTGGGATCTGATCCTTGATCCCAAAATTATACAGATGCGTGGCATGGCAGGAGATGAGATTGTTGAGTTTGGGGATTAGATCCCATGGCAAATAAGCATGTGCTAGGGGCTTAGGGGTCAGAGAGACAATAGGACAGATTTACTAGTGAAGTTGCCAGGAAATAATTAGTATAGCCATAGTGGAAAAAGAAAAGAAAACATCCTTTTATTTTGTAAGACTGTGATATGGTAAAGCTTCTTTTATTTGTTTCTGTCAGTTTGTGTTAAGTCATTGCTGAAGAAAAAGCAAACAATCTGCTGTATTTGCTTCATAAATATAATTATAAACTTGCCCAGAACCAGGTTAGCCACAAATTAACATGACAGCAACATTCACTTTCATATGGATTATTTATGAACAAACTTCAACAGTATATAGTTAGTGATAGGGCCAGGTGTTGCTGTATAAACCAGTAGAGTTGCTATAGTGACAATCAGGCCACAAGGGTGGTCTAAAAAAGATATGATAAACTGCAGACATCTTGCAAGCCAGCAAAGTTTGGCATTTAAGAAATAGTGGGTACACCTGCAGATATATCCCCCTGCTTGGGAAAAGATGGGTATATTGTATGAGGGACCACACCAGATTTGCTAATGTGTTACCAAGGTTCTCTTACTCCCATAAACAGAGGATTGCTCTTGTGCTCTCTGTGATGAGTGATGAATTGTTCCCCCTGTAAGTTCCTGTTCATATCTCTGTAAAAAATCTTCTAAGTATTAGACTTATCAAATATCCAAGAGAAGATTGTCCCCTGTATCTTTGGAGTTAGCAATATATCTTATTTTTGGTAGCACTGGATTTTAAATAATTTAAATTGTTTCACCTTTTTAGATCTCTGAGCTGCCATGGAAACTGGCAGCAGATTTTCCAAATAAATAATACAGCATGAACCCACTTTATCCATCAGTTTGTGCTTCCAAACAAAACAAAACAATGATGAAAAATCCAGAAATAGGCTGGGGAGGGGAGAGGACATTATGGGGAGGGGAGAAGGGGGGAGAGGAAACCTGTTGGTTTTGTTAAAGCTTTGAATACAAGGGAAACTGTACATAGGTGCCTTTGAAATGCCAAGAAAACTTTCTTCATGGGCGTGTATGCAATTTTCTTGTATAGAGATGATATGACTCACAAATCAAAAAGAAAAAAAAATCCTAAGACTAAGGAACAGAGTCCTCATGTGGACTGGTGGTAGTCATCTTATTATTTTAAATTATTATTTACACAGTGCTAGTGTCATAAATATGCTTTATAGTTATATATGAAGTCACAGACATAAAGAGCTTACACTCTTAAGAATCTAAGCAAATCACAAAACTAACAAAAACATTGTTAAGACAAAGTATTCAAATTCGTGTTGGCTGAAAAATGTGCACTTAAGTTCATTTCAGTTTTCAAATCTGGAATACCTTTAAGACTGAAATAAACCTTTCAAGTTATCCACTGTATGTCTATTTATTCTTCTTCCCCAGTGATCACGCCCCCTTTCCCTTTCACATTATATGGTATAAATACTAAATGTAAATACAAATGGTCAGAATTTATATCACCTTTCCATCTGTTCATGCTCCCCAAGGCTAGAAATTTCATTGACTCTCATTGGCCTAGTTTTCTGGGCCTGAATATCCTTTCAATTTCTGGAAAGGAAAAAAAAAGTTCAATACGATAGTCTCTGCCTAAAAGAACAGCCCTTGGGAGGCAAACAAGTGTTCTTTTAGCCAAGTGACCTCTAAGACAAAGATGACCACTGGATACAATATGCTAAGACCCATGAATCAATATATAAACATGTATTTATTACTTATGATGTGCATGCATCAGCACACAAAATTAACAGAATAAGCAACAGAAATGTAGTAGGCAAGCATATGTTAATAAACTGTAAACTGAAAAATGAATGTTCACAAACTGACAAACTACATTAGCAAAGCACCCTTAACATAAAAAAGAAGCAGCAAAAACTAAGAGTAATTATGAAAGCAAGAATACTAGTCATTATGAATTACAACACATTTTTAAAAGTGTACCTATATACATTTTAAAATGCAGCTCTAGATTAATTATGAAAACAAGAGCAATATTCAAAATGGCTCAAAAAATGGCTTTTTAAGTAAAGTTCCTGCATCTTTACTCAGAGCTCTCAAAATCGGAAAACTCTGTTTCAACACAAGGTTTTCCCTGAACATGAAGAGCTATCTTAGGAAGAATTTCACTACATAGTAAAGACTGTGCTTTCTTGAGAAATGCAAAGACTACTTTGATGCTACTACACAGTATACATTTAGTTAAAATGATAATGAAAAGATAGCGTGTTTAACTTCATATGCCAAGCACAATGTAAACTTGATCCAGGGTTCTTTAAAGTAGACCTTGTTAAGTAAGAAAAGTTCACCTTTTGCAGCTGGGCAGGAAGTAGACTGTTCAGAGCTCCTAACATCAGTCATCATAGAGGCCTAGGGAATCCAGAATGTGCAAAGAAGGGTGCAACTATGTTACAGACTAGTTTTGTAAATGTGCCACACCATTCTACCGTAAAATACCCAGCACTTAAAAAGAAAAACGTAATTACCTAAAGAACGAAAGGGAAACACTCCTATCAACTAAACAAAATGCAAGGAAAACATGGAACAGGGCTCCATCCCAAACCACTCTTGTTGATGCAGTTAGTGTTTTGAAGATCACTTTACTACAGCCTATTTACATGAGTAACAAACTTACAGCCATATAAGCAATACCTCATGGGTGAAATGAAACTCAGACTTGCACTGTTTTGATTTGTCATTTATGGTTTTGGGGTTTTTTGGGGTTTTTTTAGGATTGCTGCTCTGATATAGATTACACAGAAAACATCGGTCAAACGAAATAGGTACTTTGCTGCTCCCATCTACCAGTTACCATCTGGCACTGTGCCAGTTTCCCTTTACTTCTCTGTGCAAGTGACAACAGCCATCCTGATGTTCTGCTCTACTAAACTGTGACACAGTGAATCATAACACTGCATTAGACATGATGATTCATCCCTTTACATAGTGGCAATAACATCTGTTTGGTATTGGTTGCCAAACAGTACTGGTGTCTTTTACCAGCCTGTTAGATCGTTCTCCCTCCTGTTGTTCCTACTGGTATCCAGCACCTTACTCTGCTTGTTGTCATCTAGAGCAAAGTGTTATCACATTGCTGCTCTGTGGTATTACAGTGTACTGTTAATTGCAGACAAATCAATAGAAGAGTCTTAATATTATGCCTTGTAGACATGTCACAACTAGTGAAGTAGAAGTTCACTACGTACTATTACTGGCTAATGTCATGTTGAAGCATGTTAGTTGTGCCTTAGTTTGAACTGACCATGAAAACCATGGGTAAATGTGGAAAATGGAAATTTCCAGACAACAACAAAAAATGGTGCCTCAGAATCATAGGAAAGTAGCAGAAACATCACTATGGAGCACATTCCAAGAAGGTGTTACATTTTGCACACTGCTGATTGCCTTTTCCCTTCTTTTTCCTTTTCATTATTAACTCTTCCTACAGCTGATATATTTCTGTTCCTTCTCTCATTCCATCCCTACCTCAGTTATGACTTTTTTATAGTTTCACATAAAGCATTCACTGGCTGTATCTCACCATGATAGACGTTAAAGAAGCCTGACTCTCTTCACCAAAACAGGTGGATAAAACACTCCATGATTTATAAAGGCTGGTACAGTCCTATAGTTCCAGAACTTAAAGACTTAAGTCTACTCAGCAAAGGTTCATTAAAATGAACTAACCACAAAATTAATTATTGAGACCACAATCAACTTACCAAGACTCAGAAAAAATGATGTAACACATTCCTGATTGCTGGAATTCCAGAAGTCTTTTTTATTTTATCAAATAGACATTCAAAGTATGTTTTGCCACACTAAACAAAAACAGAACTGTTAAAGGTATTGGAATAGTTTATGTACAAAGACAAAGGAAAATTAACAAATACGGGACAAAACTAATTTCTTCTTGGTAGTTTTGAAAAAGAGCAAATTGAGCATTTACTTTCTTTACACATTCTCCCATTTTTGTAAATGTATTTAAAATATGTATATCTTCATAAATAACTGCTTTACATAATTCAGAATTGCATTTCAGTACATTTTCATCTAATAGATACTGTACAGCTGATAAAAAAATGAGATATGAGCTTATATTTTCTAAATAGTAAAATTGTTTTAGAATAAGTATTCTTTTAATGGAACTATGTTATTCAAAATGTTGTTTTTTAAAAAAAGGATCAAAATGTAAGTGATCTTCCATGAGAAAGTATGTATTTTACAAAATATTTTTATAAATATTTACATTCCTTTCTAGCTTTTCATTTCAGTATTATATAAAATCTACATTACCTGTTCTTTTTAACAGTCTTCAATTTCATTATAGTATGAGAGGTTTTCGCATGCAGTTATTCTTAATTACATAAATGGAAAACTCCTGGAACATCTATGATAGTGACAACCACAACAGGCAAATAGACCCATTACCCAAAAGGCATACTACTACCAAGACTTCAGGATACTGCACATTCTTTTGAATAGGGAAGTTAAATAACTTTTAAATAGGGAAGCTCAAAGTTGCTTGGCAGTGGAATAGATTGGGCCCAGGGTCTAACCATTTATCAAATAAAATATTTTTTTTTCCCCAAATCCTTTTCTTTCCTTTCTTTTCCTTTCCTTACTGAAGTCTCTGATCATGACAGCTTCTCACCTCCATCATCTTCCATGTTTTCCAGTGCAAAAAGATGTCACATCACAGAACTGGAGCCTAAGTACCTTATAATCTAAAAATGGACTGCATAAGGTTTTTATACTATAATTCAGCTCTAGATGAAATTTAAACACCCTTTTCTTGAAAAGTTGGTAAAATTCAACTACTTCAGAGATACTCACAGACTTGATTTCAATATTTAATAAGAAACAATGATGCAACAAAATGTTTTGTTCTTCTATTAAATAATTTTACCTTTTTATTGATATTGGCAGAATTATTTTTAATATTTAATTACATGGGTTATAACCATTAAAATTATGCCTGAAGTTTCAAAGTGCAAGAAGTAGACAGTCATACATGACTTCCAGTAGAGAATATATCCGAAATGTATTAAACATTCAGATACATTTTAGAGGACTTTTTCTATCCTTTTATTTCCTCTCATAATGTAATTAATATGATGGTTTGGAAACAACCAAACTAAAAGAAACTCTCACTCTCACGTAAGCCCTAAGGCAAAATTCAGCCTTGGTAACCATACACAACTTGCACTGACTTCAGGGTAGAGAAAGCAATCTATTGTAATGTCAGTCCCTTTCCTAAAACAATATCACTAAATTGTGACATCATTTGTGACATTACTGTTGGGCACGTAAATCCAGCATTATATATATATTGAGTAGACCATACTTAAGATCTAAACTGATGATGAAGCAGAAGTAAGTTAGTTAAAATGGAATGGGAGAAATGTGAAGAAGTTTGGGGTATTGCATGTTATAAAAAGATACCAGGAAGGATAAAGATAAAAGTCTACCTAACAGTGGTGAGGCTAATGTTACTGTATGGAATGAAAGCTGGGCAACAGGAAAGCAAGATGCAAGGACACTTAAGCTATCTGAGACGCAGATGCTAAAATTAATATGGGTTTTCACTTAAGTACTGAAATACAAATATCAGAAAATGGGTATAAGAAACACTGTTAAGCAAGCCAGGGAAGACAGATTGGTTTAGGTTGGATATGCTCTTCTGAATGAAAAAAGAAAATTTATTTTCATATTTTCTTCACTGAGCTCATTATATCATATTTTCTTGCATACAACACACACCTTGTTTCCAAACAGCAGCTACTAGAATTTGGCATGCACATGATAACTGTGTAAAAGCAGTTTCTTCCACTTACCAGTAAAAAGTGAAGGTAACGTCTACACACAATCAACAGGGAACAAAACAATGAGCAGGCTCAGCTCCTAGCTGCTGCTACTCAGTTATTCACTACATCAAAAGAAGTTTCTGCCTTTCAAAAACAGTGTGTGTGTCTTATTTTAGGCCATGATGCATGCGATAAAATATGGTATAATAAAAGTGATGTAGATGAAGTTGGAGGACATGGGAAAAGAAGGCAGATAAGGATGACATAGAAAGATGTCAAGAAAGGTAAGAATTAACTGGGAAAAGAAAGGAAGACATCACGGATCAATGGAAGCAGAGAAAATCCAAACAGCCAAGCCTACATTTGAGTGGAACTGAAGCCCAAAACATGGAAAGAAAGATAGAGAGAGAGGGAGGGATAAGCCAACTAGAAATGTGTAGTCATGCCTTCTCCCAGATTCACTCTACAGGTGACAAATTTCAAATTCACATATTTCTTATAAACAACTTCTACTACAGTGCACATACAAAGTATGTATTATAATTACAAGCAGAAAAAATAAAATAAACAAATAAACAAACTTCAATAATATCCTTTTTTCTGAACCTTCTAATGTCTCCTGCCTACTTTGTGTCTTTCTTTTAGACTTTTCCTTCAAGCTTTTTAGAACAAGGACTGTATTATTGTGTAAGTGTAAATCAGGATCTTGCTAATATAAACAAGAGAGAGAGAGAGAGAAGATTTTTATACAGTAATAATTACAAAATGTTCACTAAGCTCTCAAATTAGCACCATGTCATGCCTGTCACATGAAAACACTGACTACCATTATAGGTCTCAATTTTAAATGAGGTGAAGCTGCACATTGGTTGCATCTACATGAGATGCTACAGCAACATAACTCATTGCTCGAAGCAACATAACTCGGTGCTACAGTAGCAACAAACTACTGCACAGTAGGGTCGAGAACAACCCATATGCAGCCAGGACTGCACAATACCACCAGGTACTGTGCAGCAGGTCTGTGTGAAGCAGCTAGTATTCACTTGAGATTCGGCCAATTCAAGGGACAGTGATTCAATTCAGTGATTTGAATCACTGTCCCAAATTGATTCAGCTGAATCTGATTCAGAGATTTGGCTGCCCCCGAATCAACCAAATCTCCAAATCAAACAGGCCTGATCCCCCACCCACTCTCCCAGTCCCATCAATGGCTGCCCGCCCAGCCCCAGCATCCTGGCACTTAACGAAAAAAAAAGCCGAGCATTCATCAGCTCCTGCCCGGGGGGG
>NW_005842260.1:428268-457696 GCF_000455745.1 Alligator sinensis | reverse complement strand
CTCCCCCTTGCCCCCTCCTGCGTTGGTTTGCGTGGGGGGGTTCTGCCACAAGCCCCCAGAAGCCTCGATGACTGCTGCAACACCTGGTTAGTGTGGGGCTTTTTTTTTTTTTTTTTTTAATGCCAGGACACTGGGGCAGGGCAGGGCAGGGCAGCCATTGATGGGGCTGGGAGAATGGGCAGGGGGTTCTCAGGAGGGCTGAGGGATAAAGCAGGGATGGAGCCTGTGGAGGTCCCCCCATGGTCCCCTTGCCCCTCTTCCAGCCCACCCCCCCCACCTCCTAGTTACCGGCAAGGAGCCTGGGTCCAGCTTCCTGCAGCAGCAAGGTGGGGACTGCCTGAATCTCTGAATCTTTTCCAAATTGTTTCTGAATCAATTCAGAGGCTTTGAATTGATTTGGACCTTTTAATTGGTCTCCAGATTTGATTCAGATTTGGAGATTCAGTCACCGAATTGGGCCGATTCTCCTCTGGATCAAATTAGCAACCAAAGCTTTGCACAGCCTTACTGTGCAGTCATTTAGTACCAATTGTATGGTTAGGGGCATGTGTAGATACACCCGTTAGTACTTAGAACAACCAAATAAAATTAACATAGTTTCCACCAGGAAATGTAATTAATAATGTAACTACTAAGACCACATTCTCTACTATTTGCATACTTTAAAAATATGTTATTACATGAGGCCTTGATTGTGGTAAAGAAAGAAAGAGTCTCTTATACTCTTAGGATAAGATTTTTGAAGGAACACAGCCCTATCCTCTGAAAGAAGACAATAAAAATGGATATGATTATATATACAATATTCACTCAGCTACAGAACCATGAGATGTTTCATTTAGTTTTCTCTACTTCTATAAGCATCCTTTGAATGAGGTCCAAACTTGAAATTTACCATTATGGATCACAATTGCAATATTTAAAAATCTGACTATAGCAAACCGATTTGCAAACTTTGATGAAAATACATGTAAAATGTGCACAAAAGAGGTGAATAGTAATTTTATACATGTAGGTTAAGTTTGAAGTAGGGCTAAATATATGTTTATCTGAAGTTTGAGCTGATACAGCTTTGTTTCTAGTTTATTTTAAAGTCAGATGATTCTGTATATTTTTGCTAAAGATTACATACACATCTCAACTGAACACTAAATCTTTGGAAATTCACTCATTGCTACTTGGTCATGTTTTGTTATACAGGAACAACAGATGTTAGGAATTGTTTGGTTTTCTCTCTATTGTTTATGCTGAATTTTAGAACATAAGAATATGTTCATGAACAGTCTTTTACAATTTATCATAAATTATGATTCATTAAAAAAGAAAAAAAAATGCTTATTTGTTCAATCAATGATTCTTCATCAGAATGTGGTTATTAGGAGAAAACACATTTCTTAAGCTTGTAAGAAAAAAAGTAAGTTTTTCCACTTTCAGACAGAGTACTTATCAGGAGTTGGTTTCAGTACTTTTATTCAATATACATGTTGCATTGTCAGGAATCAGTAAATTTCAAAAGAGTCTTCAAAGAGAAATCTCATCAAACAGATTACCGACTCCTGATGGAGAAGATAAGTCGTAAGGAAGCTATAGGGCTATAGGGAGGAAAAATAAAGTAAAAAACTCAGGACAAAAGAATCTGATGCAGAATTTGATTAAAATGCCTTCAATACAATTATGTATTTGTATTTGTATATGATTTGTTTACAATTATGTCTGTATTTGTAAAATGCCATCAATACAATTATGAACTCCCATAATAAGAAAATAATTAAAATAAATGTTACGCAGAGGAGCGCTGGACTACAATAAAATGCAAAGTTAATTAGCTCATTGAATATATGCAAAACATATGCTTAAGGATTATAATATTATTTTTTGTTTGCCTACTTAAAAACAGAGGGACACACCTACTTTGAGTGCAGCCTCCTCCTGAAATTCTGGCTATACTTCTCCCCTCACATTTTCTTTTATGTCTGTAGCCCCACCAAGTCCTGGGACATCCTGGCCAACCTACCTTCCTATCTCTGGTCAAGCTGTCCATCTGTGAGACCAGGAAGGAGGCTGTGGCTGAGGGAAACCTGGGTGAATGTGGGGCTGTTTTCCTGTCATTCCTCTGCTCTTGTCTCCAGGCTGGTTGACATCCACATGCTCCTTGGATTTGTTTGAGTGGCAGTGAGTGCTGGCTGGTGTGCGCTGCTTGGTTTCCTTCCTTGGATCCCTCATTATTAACCTATGACCATTATTCCTATCCCTGTTTTTGTTTGGGGTTTTTTTCCACTTTTTGTTCTCCATAATTAGTTATTGTGTTCCCAGTAGCCTCCTTAATTGAGGGAGGTTTATAGTTTTCTTGGTGGGGCTAGGCCCATAATTCCCTGACACAACAGATAGGATTGCTTCCAACAGTGGAAAGGTGGGATGCTTAGAGGGAGACCATTGAACAGGATACAACTGAAGTTATCTATCCCCTATTCAGTAGTCTCTGTGGTATTCACCATTATTAGTATGGAGATGTCAGAGGATACATCTCCAACCATCTGTTCAACAGCTATGTGTAGATATGTCATCTACAAGTTTGTCTACTCCATTTTTTAACCTGGTTATGCCATCTGCCTTTTCCACCTCCCATGGAAATGAGTTACTGTACCTTACTATAATCCTCACTCTTCACAAACTTGTTCCTTCCCTCCCGCCCCCTGCTTTCTTACATCCACAACCTTCTGTCTCCCCAGACTTACCTCTTTTTTCCCCTTGAGTTCCAAATACTTATTTCATTTCTAAGTCAGAAAACTAATTAATTTTAATTAAGTAACAATTGAGGAATCTAACAGGATGGATCTGCCAGATCTTCCAATATTTTGTTTGTAATTTTAGATCCATAATTCTTAAGGCACATGTTGATAATGGGGACCTCTACAGTTCTATAGTTTGCCAGCTATAACTATTGATCAAAGCATACTTTTGAAGGAATGGTGTTAGAGCGTACAGAGTTTCTTGCAGAGAGGCAGTAGAACATAATGGAACTGCTATTTATCCTGTATGTATAAGATAGGATAGCAATTTTAAAGAAAAAAAAAACAGTATATGTGGTTTAAAAAGTTTAATATAATCACCAAATCATGGTAAAATAGCATTTTCCATTATATGGGGGAAACCTTATGGGTGGGGATCTCTGGAATTCAGACTGGAAATGCGTGGTGTAGTGACTTTAATCTTGGAGTTTCCCTCACCTGCCTCCCCACCACTGATTGGTGGAGGGGTCCTGCTGCTCACCATTTGCCACCCATGCCTGAAATAGCAGCTGCAGTTTTCACCTCCTGGCCATTAGGCGTGGGTGGTAAGCAGTGAGTGATGGGGCCTCTCTGTCAAGTGGGGGGTGAGGCGGGGGACACCCCGGGGTAACTCCAATATTAAAGAAACTGCCACACTGAGCACTTCCACCACTAATTCCAGAGATCCCTATTTATGGGGGACATGGTGGGGCAAATCCACTCTTAGTCTTCAGCCAAGCACAGCTGAAAAACATGAGAGGAAGTTTTACCAAAGTCTTATGTGCAGGCACAAATAATGTGAACATGGTCCTCCTCAGTCCTTACAAATGTGACAAGGTAATGTGTTACCTAGACACAAATTAAGTTTCTGGTCTTTCAAAGACTTTTGTAGAATCTTAACTGTATGTACTGTGACTAGTTCTGTTTGATCAGGACACCGACTGACATCCATCAACATAAATTCACTATATAAAGTCAATTGAGTTAATGCATACACTTTTATAGAACCAAGATCTAAGTTTTTAAAAACAAACCGAACCTACTATAGCTTCTTGTTTTGTTTTGTTTTTTATAATTAAGATATGTACTAGTATTTGTCCTCTGAAATATAATGGCTACTTTCTGATGACAAAATAATTAAAAGAATAAAGATGCCAAACTCAGTAAAATCCAATTGCCTGGCCATTGTAAATAATGCTCATCTTAATTTCTGTAAAATAATTAGCAAATTGATTAAGACAATAAACACTTAAATATATAAAAAAAGAAAAAATATCTTATTTTATAGATTATATTCACATTCATTAAATATGTAGCTTCTATCATTATAGTGACTGTATCTGACTAATGTATATACTTTGGTTAACAAAATTACAGTTTTCTTCTAAACTTGACATGCTGCTGCTGCATTTTAATTTATGTGAATTATTGTTGAAGGTAATCAGAAAAATACAGAGAATTGGACTAGTAATTAGCAGAAGCAAGGAAGTGTGGAAAGATTAGGGATAAATAAAATAAAGTAATTTTCTGGTAGAAGGTGTTAGAAAGTTTCTTAAAGAGAATTTTAAATGAGTTAAAACTGCCTTTGTGAAAATGTGGTATTATTATATAGATTAATGATCCATTAATGTCTATCATTTATAATCATAACAAAGTTTACTATTTGAAGTTATGCAAATCAATTGTACTTTTAAAATAATTTCATAAAGATTTAAAACGAATGTTGCCATGAGGACAGAAGTGTATGGAGCTTCGGTCTCCTACAGGGAGCTTTAGGAAAATGTGAGGAGGCACAATTTGTTTCTTAATTCCCTCTTGTACAATAGTACTTCACAAACCACGTGAGCCTTTAGGGTGGCCTAGGTTTGGTCTCCTTGGAGTGGCCATAAGGGCTTCTCTATACCACTGCAGTAGCCTGTCCCAGGTAGGATAGGGATCAGTACACTCCATCCATACTCCACCTACAACAAGCTCTACAGATATCAGATTCAATTAATTTAATGAAATGGATATAAACTTGGAGCAATATAAATTTGGAGCAAACTCAGACATAAGTACAAATTAAAGATTGTTTATATTACTGCCTGTCTGCAGAACTGAGATCAGGTTTGCAGAATGAGAAATCAGGTTTGGTTCAGTTTCATTCATAGATTGTAAGGCTAAAAGGGACTCTCTTATTTCTAATCTTGATACCCATTTGGCACAGGCCATACACTTCCACTCATTTATCCTTGTATTGGGACCAAACTTAGGACTTAGTTGGGTTCTGATACATATTTTAAAAATGTACTTGCTTAAAACTATTTTGCCTTCATGGGTAAATACAGACAGTCAAAGGGCATCTATACACATGCAGAGAGTCTACTCCAATGGGCTATATTTACAGAGCATCGAGGCAGAGTGAGTTAATCAAGTCTGCTGGAACATGGTAATTACCATGCTCCAGCAGACACCAGCATCACATGTATCAGTGTCCCTGTGCTGAAAAATGTCAGTGGGAGCACTTTATCTAAAGCTCATTCGATGAGCTTTATTTAAAGTGCCTCCACCACTATTTTTCAGTGCAGAAACACTGATACACATGACACTCCAAGCATTTTAATTAGAGCAGCTTTCAGAGCCACTCTAACTAAAAGTGCTCCTCCTGCCACCACTCCCAAAGCACATGTATAAACACCCAAAAAGCCTGAGGCAGAATCAATTCAGCCTTCATAAATTAGTGGAAGCTGCATAGATTGAACTGATAAGCAAGTAAACAAACATTCATATTTGATTCCAAAAATGCAGCCACATGACTGCTCAGACAGCTTATGCCAAGACTAGTCCACCCAGCCTGCAAAGGGCGGGCTTTGTGAGGGAGGTGCAAAGCATCCTGGGATGTTGGGGGACTCTGAGTTAACTTGAATCTGTAGGGGATCTGGGACAGAAGTTCAATAACCTAAATCAGTTAAATTTGATACCTCATCCATCCATTCAGGTTTATCTTAAACTGGTTTCAGCCATTTTGAAAGTGGCTTATGTGCACTGAACTTCCATTGTGTTACAGATTTGAACACAACAGATTTGAACCTGATCACTTATACTGGTTTATGTGTAATTTCTGTCTCTAGCCCATGAATCTGTAACATGTGGCTGACATTTTCATAATGTAGACTTATTTTCAGAATATGCTGGAATTTAAAATTATTATTTTGTGAAATTCCAGAAGAATAATTTGCAGGTTATTTTCCTATTTTCAATTCCAATTCCATAGAAACACTGAAAAAGCAAAAGTAATATGTATCTGAATAAGACATTTTCAGATTTAATTCTTTCTGTGAATGCATTCAAACACTGTCATTTCATTTTAAATTTGAAACTACTAAAATAGAAGACTTTGGAATTTCCAAATCTGACTCCGAATTGTGTGTGGAAGGTCCACATGTTGAGGTCCAATGGCAGAGTGCTATAGGCAATTGCTTTGAGCCCTTGACCTTGCTATAGTTGCAGAAGCTACTTTTGCTTCGCAAATTAAGCAGTTCTTGATTACATTGTCTATTGCTAGGAAAATTATTTATATAAATTCTGATTTAATTTAACTGCCATTTTATTCTGGGTTTGATTGGACATAGTCTTTGATTAGCTTGATTACAACTGATATGTACAGGGGCTCAAGCTACAACGGCTACACTTATGGGACTGAGGGTATTATTTTGTTTTGTTTTGGGGGGCTTTTTCATGTATTATTTGAGCTTGTCTGTTATTTCTCCTTTGCACTGGTTATGACTCAACACACTGGTTTAGTCACAAGGTTTCTTTTTTCTTCTCCTTCTTCAGCTTCCTCTTGTTCTTGTCTTCACAGTGAAAGTTGCTTGTGCTTGCTGTCAACACAACTCCTCAGAGCTCATATTTCATGATACCTCTCAAAATAAAAGCAAATCCTTTTATTTATTTATTTTTGGCCACATTTTTGTTCAAAGAAGAGACTGTTTCCCTGATGCAGAATACGCAGATACGCAGTTTGGACTAATTTATGAAGATTAGTAGTAGATTAAAGTGACCACTTATCTATCATAAAGTGTCATTTAGCCAAGTCAAAGAAGTGATCATAAATCTGTTCAAATTAATCAATGTATTTGAATTACCCCCTTTAAAAAAATAAATAAATAAAGCAATGGGGAAATGTGATTATTTTGTAACCAACAGCTAATTTAAAATAACCTCAGATAAAGGTGGCAAATTTCAATGTATTAAATTATGTTACGAAAACAATGTTTCTGGCTGTTAGACACCAGTTTTAAGGAAGGGAGGTAGGGAGAATACTGAACTTTGAATTTTATCCTAGCTTCCTAAGAGAAAACTCAAAAGGGCAGGAAACTCCCTGAACGTGCTATTGGAAACCCAGTTCCTTACAAGGCCATAGAAAAAGCACCTGAGGACAAGGGAGGTGGGAATAGATAGATTGCTAGTGGGCCCACTTATGTTCCCAATATACATTTGCAATTTGATTTAAAGCTACTTTGGGCTAATTTATCTTAAAATAGGTTCCTTTCTTTAGTTTGTATTTAATATATATATAATCATGGGCTAAATTAATATGAACATGCAAACAGGACTTTGTACCTGATTAACTTAAATCATCTTAAAAATGCTTTTTTATTGTATGAGTCACCATAATACAACTCAATAACAAGGGAAGGCTAGGATGCTGTAACAGTGAGCTCCAACCTTAGATGCTGCCTAGAGATAAAAAGGATTGGTTGGCTAATTGCAAATGTAATCTATTCAGGTGCGTGCTAGAACATGGAGGCCCTTCTCATGATCTCAGTGAAATCATCTCCAACATACAGTGATGCTAATAAATGCAGCACTGGGTCTTTGCTGCTGATATCTTGTGGGCTGAAGTGACTGCGTGCAGGCATCCAGCAATCTAATACAAACACAGATACATTTCAGAGAGGTTGATAAACAATACAATATGTCTAAGCCGTGTGTATATACAAATCTGTATATATCTGTGTATACACAGATGTACACACATCCACAGACTTCCTACACACTGAATTATTTATTCCCTTAGTCTCTCTGTTTGAATTAGGAAGTTGCATTAAGGGTAGTTGCCCAGAGAACAAGCTTCTCACATAGGCTGCCAACCTACTCTGTTCCCTCCTCTGCTATAGTTCTGGGTTTATAAAGACTACAGTTCCTTTTACAGAACATCAGGCAAGGCAATTCTAGCAAACCACCATAGGCAACATGAATGTGCAATAATCTCTCTTAGTACAGAACTCCCCTGTCTGATAGCCTGCCAGGCTTCCCCATCTTCTGCTAGGAAAGCTGCCCTGGAAAACAGCTTCATTTCAGATTTGTGGATCTCTCTATCCCCCATCATTAGCTAGCAGTGAAACTGTTCTCCAGGCTTCCATTCCCTCTGTGCTACACCCCATTGAGGAAAGGGAGGATGGCCTTAGTCCATCACCAGCTGGTAAGGTTAGGATATGGGTAAGACTAATGTGCTATGTCTAGACATAGACCGGGAAGTAACAGTAGGGAAAGGAATAGATATTCTTCAGTGTGTGGTAGATATTCACAGCAGTTATCCTTCATGCCCTTAGGTCTTCAGGAGTAAATCTACAATACAATGTATCAAGCCAATTGTTCTCATTGCTGAGCATAGATTTCTTGGCACTTTAATTAATTCACCCTCAGCATGATCATGGCTCTGTTTGATGCTTGCTCATTCTTGAGTGCCAGGGCATATAATTGCTACTATGAAACAAAAACTAATGGACCAATGGAAACAGTAGACTAAAAATTCAGAAAAGAATGGACAAATAGAAATTAAGGGAGATAGGCAAATTTAACTCCAACTCTTTTTAGCAGTGTACCTCATCACTATATATCTCTCCTTGCTTATTTCCCAAAGAATCCCAAATGTTTTGCAAGGCTGAAAAATTACTGTTTTCAGGTTTAGTTTTCATCTGGAGTTGTATTTAAAAGTTATCTCTAGTCATATTTTTATTTGTTGGCTTAAGGACCTTTAGGGGCAGAGGGAAAAGGAAAATCATAGTTTTTATTTGCCTTTGTTCTTGGAAAGCTGGTTTATGTTCTGTACTCAGCAAAGAAAAATTAAATCACAACAATAAAAAATGTAGGCACTTTTCTGACTTGCCCAATAAATGTGCTATTCAAGATAAATGGGAAATGCATATATTTTGTTAGCATTTAAATATGAGCAGCTTTTTCTCTCCCTTTTCCCTAGATTCTGGTACAGCAGGACATAGCCTTCAAGCTAGTTATAGTCACATATCTGCAAGCCTCCTGCCTCTGTGAATTTCACACTTCCCTTCTCCGAATCAAAAGCACGGAGATGTAAGTTTTATTGTGCTGTTTACTTTCTTGTTTTATAAGTCTTACCACACTTCTAATTGATGCTGCCACTCTATAATGGTGCATGACTTCCTTATGAAAAAGGAAAGGTTAATAAAATGTTGGCTTTGTAGCATAAAAGTCTGAATTCTAGGCTTAGCATGAAGGCTACAAGTTTACACCAAAGGCAGATTTATACATCTCCATTTGTAGATCTTGGTCAAACCTTTTAATATTCCACAAAGCTACACATAAAAGTTGAGAAAGTCAGAAGATAAATTATGAATTAGGTAATATTCCTTAGTTATAAGAAGTCAAGAAGTAATATCAGACGTCCAGAGGTTATCATGTTGCAAGTTTATATCTGTTACATCATTTTTCAGTTAGGAGATTTTTTTTTGGAGGGGGGTGGGGGGTAGGTGGATCAAAAATTGTCAGTCTCTGTCGTAGAATCTCTCCACTTTAATAAATATATAATGGGCCATAGACAGATGCTCCAGGCCACTGGTGAGTTAGGAGGACACCGGGGAGCACATGCCCCACCCCCAGATTTCTGTGCCAATGGTGGGGTGTGGGACTGCAGCCCAGCTGGAGCCAGGGCCTGGCAGCTGCAGGTGTGGTGGCAGAAGTGTGATTTCTATACTGACTACAGGACATGGGACTGCAGCCCAGTCTGATCCAGCAGCAGAGGGGGCGGCCTGGAGTTGTGCCCCCACCCCAACTGTCAACACTTATGGGTTGTCAATGGTCCAGAGCAATGAACCATCACTCACATGGAAGGTGAGAATCATGCATTGTTAAACTTAACTCTCTCACTCATCTCTGATCTCTAGGTGACTAGCTATTTGGACAACGGGGACATTTTGCGGGGAGGGGTAGTTCATTAAAAATTATGATTTTTTTTTATGAATGTGGAATAAAAACAAAATTTTGAAACCTAAATTACCTTTACAAATTGGAATTCTTGTTTTCTGGCCAACCCTACCCCCTGTTGTACTTCCTCTCCCATCTGCGGTGACATCTCTACTGTGTGCATAAATATTGCTATTTTTGTTTGAGGTTGCCATATGAGGTCTTCATTCTTCACTGCATTTTTAGACACTTGGCAGTGTTTCCTGGAGAATGCTTTATGCACATTGGGAAAGAGCAAAAGGAATAACATGAAATCAGCAGTTCCGGTGAACTGCATCTCAGAGAAAAACTCTACAAAACTCAATTTTATCCGAACATTTCAGTCCTTTAAAAGGTTTGCCAGGCTTCAATTTTCATATCAACTAACTCACCTGGGCCTCAGTATTGTTTTCACAGCTAAGGCAAATGTCCAAAAGAGTTCCTGATGACAACTGCCAATCAGCATATATTATACTTCACCTTTTATCCAATTTATTCCCTAGTAGGCAATCCCATCTGTAGTTTTCCTAGTGCATTAATTTTTGTGTTTGTTTTCTTCTGCTGATGTTCCCAGATTTGTTTGATTCCTTTTTAATCTTAGTAGGTTAAAGCTGTTGTGATCTATTCACATCTAGCATAATACATATGCCCGTAGTAGTTTTTAGTGGTGCCTCCTATACTCTGTTATTGACAGTATTTTAAACACACAGGGTTATAACTGCCTGCTCTCAAGTGCTGTATTTCAAGTTATCAGATTTTATGTCTAAAGAAAGATACCTAGAATTATTATTATATAAAGTGACAGTAAGAATACTACCTTACATTATAGTATTGAAAGTATATGAAAAGTATATAACACCTTTCATCTCAAAGGGTCTCATAGTGCTTTATAAACTTAAATTTTACAAACAATACATAAGGGTCACTTCATCTAGAGAGAAATACATCCATCCCTCAGCCATAATGCAGCAGCTGCTTAACAATGTAAAGTGAGACTACTTTTTATCTCTTCTCCTACAGAATATACCCTGCTGTGGCACTGGTTCAGCATTGATAAAGCAGGAAGTGTATCATTCACTGAATTCACACTGGTTCCTGCAGCACTTATGGCAAGTGTTACTTCAAGGTCTCCTCTACAAGTATAAACTCGGCTTGATCCTTCTTAACATGATTAGTTTTATAAAAAAAATACTGAATACTTGAAAACAAACCCACCACTTGCATTGTAACAGACTCTACAGTCACTGAAATCTTTCACAGCAGATAGCGTTGTTTTCTAGTTTTAAGGAAGAAGGGACAAGATAAGAGAAGCACAACTCTCTATCCTGTGCTCCAAGGGATAAATTAAGCCTCTTTCTCCACTCTTATATTTCATCTCCACAGCTATAAAACTATATTCTTATCACCTCACAATGATTTGATTTAGGAGTGACAATGCTAGGAAAATACAAAATATTCTTAATGAATATTTTGAAGAAAAAAAAAACCAACCCAGACACACTGGGGAGGAAGCAGACAGCAGCACGGATGAATAACATTAAGCAAACCAAACAGCGCTAGCTATTCTACAATCTAGTCCTGAGTCCCGCAAGATTTGTTACTCAAAGACAGAGTTCCCTGTGCCATCTACCCCTTTTAGTAGAGTAGATATACTTTGGCCTTGAAAGTAATACACTGACTTGAATTAAAAAGTCATTAAAAAGACTTAAAAAACCAAAACCTTGGTTTACTTACTTAACTGCTATTAATTTTAAAGAGACATTTTCCCTCCATAGTTCTTTCATCCTTAACATGGATTTTAGTAGAAGAGAAAAAGTTCCCATGAAAAAACCCTGAAAATCAAAGTCAGCACTTGGCCCCAAGTTTTTGTGATACATGTTTTAGCTAAGGAAGCCTGCTTTATTATTGGCCCTGTTCTTGTCTCGCAAAGACAGTAGCCCACCTTCCTTTGAGTTTGCAAGTCCAAACTCATATTGATTTCAGTGAGGATCAATAAAATAACTAAAAGTAGAGTTTAGACTGTAATCTCCGACTTAAGCAACCACAGGCTATATGATAGAGATAGGAGCTAAAGATAACAAAGGTGAAAAATAAACAGTTTGAGACACTTCTTTGTCAGAGACAAGGTCTCCTGGTTCTAAATCTCATCTCTTTTGGGAGGAAAAGGAGGGAGACAGAATTGGTTTATGAAAAATAAGGCTGCTTATCTTTAAAGGGGTGAAGCCTGGTGGGCCTACAGTCTGCCCACCTGGCTTCAATCTGCCACACCGTCAGTGGGCCTTGCTTAATAGGTTCTGGACAGAGCAAGGTCTGTGTGCAGCCACCCTCCACCACTGGGTCTTTGTGACAACCCAGACTGTATCTGTGGCAAAACACATACCATGTTACATATTGTCAATGACTGCCCGCTAACTAAGTTCAGTGACAGACTACAGGAACTGCATTTGGCCACTGAAGATGCTATTGCACAGCTCGGCTATTGTGGACACGCTAACTGACTGACTTGAGAAAGGGGACAAATGCTTGAGTAAAATACTGTGTGGTACTTATGTCCTCCTTTTTAGGAGGTAAAGTAATATAACAATAAAATTTTACCAAATGGAGTTTTTCCCCTGTTCTAAATTCTTATGTCATAGACTTAGGTAAGGGCACACATTAACATTTTGATGAATAAAATATTTATTAACTCTCTTAGTCTATACAATTATTATTCATGGTACCTGTGCACACAGCTTGATTTTGATCTACCTTACGCCTCTTGCATATGGTCTTAATACTTTAAGACAGAGCCTCAGTTCTTTCTAGGCCTGTCTTTGCTACTCTGAGACCTGGTAATCTGTGAAGTAGTGAGAGAGTTTCTTGCAATTTCAGCAGGCAAGTCCCTGAAATGAGCAGACAGACTGGGCTAAAATATCTGATAATCTTTTACAGTCACAATGTCAATAATTGCATACTCTGTAATGACTGAGGAGGCAGGCTGTACCATAGTCTGTTAGATTCTGGTTACCTTTGCTTCAACAATGTTCTAGTTGCCTTCTCTTGAATCAGAGGGACTTTTGAGTACTGATGAGAATCAACCCCCCCAAAAAAGTTGGTCTCCAAGTAAAATGCTGGCTCAACTGAATTCAGCAGCAACATTGCATTAAGGCAATATTTCTGTAAGAAAAGTCAATTCTTTGAGCATGTTTGTGGCACAAGTGACCACTTGGCTTGAAAGACAGATTTTACTTCTGACAGCTCAGGAAGAACATTATGATTTTTATTCAGCCTTATGAACCTTCAGCAACAGTCTCATCAAAAGTCCAAGTGCAGATTTCTTTCTTTCTTTTGTATTGATGATATAAAGGAAGATCACAGCTATATTTTCACATCCTAAGAAAAATTCACCCCTAAGAATCATGAGGATATAGTTTGATTCTATTTAAAGCTAAATCAAACACCCAAGCCAACTTGATGTGGTTGAAAGAATAAATGCTGACAATTATTTCAAAATCAAAGTACACTAGAAGGCTAAGAGGATAAAAGTAGGCTTGGGGGAGGAAACACATGAATAAGTGAAAAATCACTTAGGTACAAAGGGAATCTAGTGGCATTGTTTTCAAGTTTTTCATGCAATGTGTTATTTTGGACATAAATCACATCTTCAGAAGGCTGCACTGTCCTGGGAATTAGGACCAAGAAAATGTACTATATAAGCTGGACTATTCTAAGCATTATCTAAACATTTGTAGTTTAAGGAAACACAATAAATTACTTCCCAATGCTGACCAGTGCAGACATGATACCAGTCCATGGACCTGTTTTAACTACACATCCTTTTGAAGCCTTACCTCCTGCCTACACTTTGACCCTGAATAAGTTCTTTTGATTCTACATTTACCATTTTTTCTCCCTTTTTGTCTTCTACCTACTCATTAGTCTTCTATATATTAGGTTTCTCTCTCTAAACCCAGCAAGGAACTTAAAAAAAGAAAACAACTTATCTGTTCAATGCATCTTTCCTGGAAAATGCTCACAAACTGAAAAGTCTTTGTAGTATCCAGAGGCAGATTTTGACTTATATTATTTTATTTTCATTTGATAATTGAGGAGAACATTATATCTCTTTCCATGCAGGAAAAAAAAAACAAACCTTCATGAGACAAAGATGCATATGTTAAAAAATAAGCCTTTTCCATTCCCCAAAAACAACAACAACAATAACAATAATAATAATAAACAGTGGCAGTCTTCATTGATAATATATTTTTTGCACTATGATGAAGAACACTTTTGCCAACTTTGTTAAACTAAAAAGCTTTATGTTTTCAGCTTCAGTACCTCTAGGCCAGTTTATGTTTGTATTGCTATGGCTCCATCTGTACTAACAACTGAGTCCTTTTTGGTTTAAAATGCTGCTGAGTTATCCTGCAAAAGGGTGTCATTAACTTCATACTTGCTCTTAGACTTGTGGAGTGTTTTATGATGATTTAGATGGCAGAAACATCTGATATATATATTCACTGCCTTGAAAGAGAAAAGGAATTTGAAGAACTGTGCATTCTGTAGGAATTAGTTACAACTGCACAACACAATTACTGTATTCCCAAGACATCTTATCCTAGTCCGTACATGAGACCTATATCTTCTTGGAATAGACATCTTATCCTAGTCCGTACATGAGACCTTTTTCTTCTTGGAAGGGGGGGGGAGGAAGGGGGTGTAAGAAGTCATTAAAACATGTATTATTTAGTGTTGCCACAAGTATAAATTAAGAGACTCTGAGTTTACAGGAGACTAAATAACTCTCGGTTATGTGTGGTTGTACTGAAAACAACATACTAAACAGAGGCAAGATTAGCTGTGCCAAGCAATCTTTGCACCAGATAAACCATACCTCTTGGTCACAGTGAATACTGCAAAATGTCTTTTGCAGTTAAATGAAAAAGCGTGGGCATATTAAAAATATTTAAGGAGAGAATAATAGGGAAACTACCAGAGGAAATTAAGATAAATTAGCAATTAATTAGAGGATAATTAAGAGATAATTAAGTAAATTAAAGACTTTAGGATGTATATCATATTATGCACTAGTTAAAACAATGCTTAGTTCTAAACCTATAGTCATTAAGTTTCCATATAATGCTTGATTTCACTTTCAATTTTCTGAGATACTGAAGTTTGTTTTCAGAGGAGATGGGATCAAGCCTGAACAACATCTTCGAGTTAATGTGATGGTAGTGGCAAAAAAGGAAGAGACCTTGATTAAATAATATTCACAGGAAAGAACTGTTCTTTTGGTTAGTTGTAAAATATCATGCTTTTCCATTGCCAATCTTTTTGGAAATATTAAAAAAAAAAGAAGAGAATTGGGAGGGGGGGGCAAAGAAAAGAATTTTTTTAAGCAACCGAAATGGACAGTTGGTGCATGGTTTGTGTTTCAAGCAAAGCTTTTAAAAGTTCTTATTTTATCTAAACTGCTTTATCCTCCCTCAGAAGAGTTATTTAATGGATTGACAAAAAACTTGATTACTAGGTTTCAAAGGTATCTCATGAGCAGAAATACTACTCTTTTTTGCTGGTCTCCAAATACTACTAATAAAAGAAAAAAATAGAATGTGTTTTTTATTCACCAATCTCAAGGGTTTCAGTGCCACTCAGATCTAACATTTATTTCTCATAAAAATTATTTAATACTTTACTGTAGTTCAACCCAGGTACAGGTAGAATAGACATTACATACAGTTCAGAGCATGCATGTATATTATAAAAGTTAGCCACTAAGCATCTGTTGTACCAAGTTTTTGCCCCTTGTGGAAAGTACTATACTCTGTTCGTATTGGAGGAACAGAGCAAAGTTATTCCACTTGCAATAGTTATATTATATTCTTACAAAATAAACTCATTACTCAAGGAAATTGGTCTGTTTCCAACTTGGTTTCGTCTCTCTGGCTATCCCGAATGGAGTCCTTTAAAAAAAAGAAAAGAAAGGCTGCTTCCCTATTCTTCCCAGAAATTTTGGAAGACTGAACAGGGTAAGACCTACTAGGATTTTCTATAGATGATAGCTCTGATACCCACAGAATGGAGAGCTTTATATTAACCATTACCTTTTTTTTTCCTTGCAGAGTAAGGGAAGAAAACAAAGGGAAGAGGAAAAAAAAGACTTAAATTGAAGTTCCCATGACCTCTTTATAGCATAGTAAAGGGGTGAGGAGTGTTTTCAGCTTTCTTCTGGAATTCCTTTCTTACATATATCTAAGCCAAGAACAACCATGTGTGCATGTATAACCGCAAAGGTAACTTTTCAGTTGTGTAAATGGATGAAGTACTTTCCCCATTTTACATAACCGTAGAAAGTCTGTAGGAATCACTGCAGCCACCTACTGAAACATAGTTGTTTCCATAAGGAGATGGCAACTGCTTAGCTGTGTCTATCAATACTGCTGACAGGGAATGAAGAAAAGAATTGTAACTGCTGTGCAAGGGAATTTAGGCTGAACTAAATTACTCAAATGGCGGTCAAACGCAGTTTTATAGAGAGGATAAATACCAGGCAGCGACCATGTATCAGTTTCTTCTTCCCTCCAAAAAACAGAATCCAAGTGTTATTTAGCATTTGGATATATGGCAAATATTCTTATGAATATTCTTATGAATACAAGTAATTAATTTAGAAAATGCTAGCAAATTTGCATAATATGCCCTTTTAATTAATGCCAAACTCACTTAATTTAGACACATGAGTTTTTTGTCCACTCATCTCCTTCTTAAAAATGGTATAACCCATTACCATTATATATACTGTATACATGAATTAAGGAAGAACTATATACTTAATGTAATCTTTTTCTCCTGTTCCTTGTCCTTCCAAAACAAGAGGAAGAAAGAGACATGGGGTAGATAAAGAATATGACTGACAACATTTAGCATTATCCAACAATGTAACTCTTCTATTAAAGACTAAAGTAGAACTACATACTCGGTACACAATATAAAAGAATCAACAGTGAAGCTGGAATATTTTGATACTGTTTAGTTATTAAAAAATAATGTTGGTCTAATTCAAAGGGTTTATTTAGTAATGTAGGCATCTGGACTATTGTTACACCAGATGGAAAAACACAGACATAACCTGGTATAGATTTAACAAGGTACAGTGTTCTCAGTGAGGAGTTTTATTTTGGGATTAATTTCAGATTATGGGTTTATGTATACAAGTGCTCTTTCTGCAAGCCCTTACTTGTTTTTAGGCTGTTATTTATCAGTTCATTTAAAATTTACTCCCTTGTTTCCCATCTAGAGGGGAAAAAAGTTTCTAGCTTCTAATGCCTTCATGGAGACCTGTGGTAATCTTTACTTTAGCTACTATATGGTGCAGTTTCATTTCTGCTGCAATTTGAATCAAATAGAAGAATTATACTCAGATGACTTTTGAGGCAATATTTTTCTCAGAATCACTGTTACAAGTGGGATTATGTTCAGGTTTCATAGTTTAATCAAACAATTCTTCAATTTCTTAATAATTTGCACTGTCCTTTATTATTTGTTGTTCAATTTCGGTAGTCTATTTATCAGCCCACCAAAGCACTAATATTGGTATGATCCATAGTAAGAGTCAATCAGCTAACCATTTTAAACACAAAAGAAAAAAAAAAACTACCATAAAAACTATCATCAAAACTGGTATTTGGTACTATACCTATAAATATAATATTTCATTAACAAGACACTGCCCTGGATCAATGCTCGTTCTTCCTGACAGTTCAGCTACATACCTGTCTCATTTTGTTAGTTTAATGAACTTGTTCCCAGTTTAATCCCTCAAGGACAGTAATGTTACTGCTCAAAAAAAGTGATTTAGCTGATACAGTTTCTAGAGCCACTCATCTATGTAAAGCTGAGTGACTTCCCCTGGTCAGGCTTCAGAAATGAGCAGGGATGTGTGAGGCAACCTTCTCTGCTGCAGTGCATTCCTTAGTGAGAAATGGGAACATTTGAGATGCAGTTTAGTTTCATTAGTCAAAAGGACTTTGAGAAATGTTCAGTGTGTATAATAATTTATATCCTTGAAAAAATAGTGAATGTGTCCTGATGACAAACATTACATACATACATATATACTTGATGAGGGGTTTTTTGTTGTTGTTGTTTATTTTGGTACCACCCATAATTATAATTGCACTGTCCCAGTGGAAAAGAGGAAGGATTTTTTCTTCTTTATGTGTAATGTGTGACTCAATAGGTCACAATGATGTAATCAAAAGGAAAAACTGAACAGCACCAATACTAAACAAGCCATAGGGTGAAACTTATGTTTCTTGTACATGCTCCAATCCTGCAATACACTTTTCCCCCAATCCAGTAAAGCATTTAGTAATCCAATGGGATGATTCATATACTTACTGGTAATGCTTCAGTTCCATTCTTTGCTAAACGGAGGCAACAGTGGTCAGCATTTCATAAAATAGAGTACACAACTAGACTCCTGTATGAGAAGTTTTGCATGCTTCATGATACAATCTGTATTAGATTTAACATTAGACAGCCATTTCCACAAATGGTAACTATTATAAATCTAGGAGAAATTGTGGCATCCCCCCCCCACCCCAAAAAAATCACTTCCTAGTGATTTCAGTGAAGCCAAGCTTTTTTAAAAACCAAAACAAACACACAAAAAACCCACAGCAAAACCCCAAGACAAAAACCAATGAAAATCAAAATAGCAAATTTATCTAGTGACGTTTGAATTGGATAGCACTCAGGGACAACGTGTAAGGGGTGCATAGGGGTACACGTGCAGCCCCTGAGGGTGCTGGTGCACCCCCGACCTGACATGGTCCCCGCTTAGGAGATGGGCGGGGGGAGGCACTGGGAATGCTGGTGCTCTCCCTGCGAGCGCCAGCCAGAGTGAGAGTCCCTGCGAGCACTGGCCAGGGAGTGGGAGCGCTGCCACCACTTCCAGGAGTGCCACAGCCACTTCCGGGAACTGGTGAGTGAGATCGATCATGGGGAGACCCCCCCACCCCCCCAGTCAGTGAGATTGGCCACAGGTGGACTGCCCCCCGGCCACTGACTGGTTGCTGAGGGGGGCACATAACCCCCTTGAGTAAGGTGGCACCAGTTGCCCATGATAGCACTGGTTTTCAGACGTAGAATTATCATTTTTTGAAGACTAGGCTACCTGCAAACATCAAACAGTTTTTAAGTATTTGTTTTTGGATGACATACTTTATAGCAAAAACCCAAACATTAGCAACTTTTGTTTTGGTACTAGACACACTTGATTTTAACAAGTAAATGTGTATGTGAATTGCCAGACAGTGACCTTGTCTTATGTTGTTCAGAGGCAAACATCTAATATTGAATTAATCATAAAGAACTCCAAAGGTTTAATTTATTGGCTTACTCGTTAGATCTTTGGGGACTCATATTTTCACACTGATGCTAACATATACAGACTGAAATAACTGGATGTTTTATTTGTATAGTGTTTCAATTACAATCTCAAGCAAATGTGGTCACGTAAACTCAGCTCTCCCCATTTTCAATTTAATTTTTGAAAGTTGTGTTGTTAAGATCCAGGAGCATGCATATTTGCCACCCTTAACTTATTTGGATAAAGTTTATAAATGGCAAGACAGGCACGACTGAGAATTTGACAGCCTGTTTTTGTATTACCATCCTGTGCTGCATAGGAACACTGTTGGAAAGAGAACAGGATTTAACTTGCTGATCTCAGAACAGAGATCCCATATTATTCATACTGAAACTATTAAGACCCTGAGGGAAACATTTTGACATATACAGAATAAGAAAAATCCACCCAGGGATTCCTACTCACTCACATTTTATGTTTTATTGTTTTCTTGGTAATTTAGAACATTCATCAAATCCTTGACATTTAACACCAGGATTTTCCATATGTCAACTGGGTGGAGGTTTCAGGTTGTAAACATTGCATAATAGCAACATATTGTTTTAATCTGATCTAAAAAAATTTCCAATTGTAACATGATTAAGACAACTGAAGTATAAAGGGTGGGGGTAAGGGAGAATAGAGATTTCCAGACTAAGTGAACATGGTGATCAACTATCAGTTGCTTAGGTTTATGATAACACTTCCCAAGGCAATACAAAAATACAGTCATACACCTAATAGGGAAAACAAAACAAAACACTATAGACATTAATATGTATGAAATTATATTGCACACCATCTCTCTCACACACATGTGCACACTCAGATTTATTGAATAGTCTGTTCTTAGAAACAAATGTCTGAAGTGTTTTAGTATGCAGATATTATCTTTCCTGTTTGGTGGGTTTTGTTTGCTGCTTTTTTGGTGGTTGTTGTTATTGTTGTTGTCTATTGGTTTTATTTGGTTTGATTTGTTTCCTCTCCCCTCCCCACAAAAGTGTTGTGCCCTCCAGGTGTTGTCTCATTCTTCACAACCCACCCCCCACAAATAAAAAAACAAAACAAACACAAAAAAACACAAAAAAAGCTGCAGCCAAACAGCTAATAAGGATAATTTGGAGGTTAAGTCTTCTCAGGGGCAATCACTGTTGGCTGCAGCCAAAGCTGGGGATTGTGACTGGGGTATGCCAATGTTCCTACTGGGACTCAAATGTGGAGGTTTCTAGTAGGCCTGTGCAAAGTGGCTAGTATTGACTTCAGATTTGAATGTGGCCAATTCGGGGGACAGTGATTTGATTTGGTGATTTGAATCACCTCTCCCAAATCAATTTGGCCAAATCTGATTTGGAGATTCAGCCAGAATCACTCAGGCCCATCCCCTGCCCGCTCTCCCAGCCCAGCAATGGCTGCCCTGCCCACCTCAGCTCATGGCACTTTAGAAAAAAAAAAAAAAGCCCCAACTCACCAGGTGCTGCCAGTTTGGGGGGTGGGGGGCGATCCCTGCTGCCCACCACTGTCCCATGCTGCGTGGGGGGCTCTTCTTTAAGAAAAAAACAAACACAAACCCCCACCCGGGCTCACCATTCCTGCCAGGTGGGGAGTGATCCCCACTGCCCCATGCCATGTGGGGGGCTCATGAAAAAGCCCCTCCCTCCTCTGCCCCCTACTTACCAGCTCTAAGTCCAGCTCCAGCTCCCTGCTGCAGTGGGTGGGGACTGCCCGAATCACCAAAGCTCTCTGAATCAATTTGGAGAGCTTCAAATCAATTCAGGCCTTTTTATTGGTCCCCTGATTCAATTCAGATTTGGAGATTCAGCCACTGAATCAGGCCTAACCTCTCCCTATGTCTTTATGGCATTTTACATGAGTTAGTATGTGTTAAAACTGTGAAATATTAATCAGTATTAAAGTTAGAATGTATTCTGAGCAGTTGCATAGTAGTGTTTACTACAAACCTTATATGCACAGCTTATACTCTGCTGCTAGAGGGCTGGCAAGCAGGCCTCCCAACATGTTGTGCCCATATTTCTGACAGTGGCTGAAAACAGCCAAGCATAGATGAAAGCACTGATTGGCCTACCATCTCACTAAGGTGAGAACACAAAGTCCAACAACACCTTGACTGATTGTTTCAACTGGGATAAAAGCTCCAGGGGCTTCCTGGAGCAAATCCCTTCCCTTACTCCTCTAACCCATAGACACTTCATGTTTCCGTAGCACAAGCATCTGACCCTTGTGAGATGGTGCTTTGAGCACTGTGATGTTGCCATATGCATCATGACAGCCTACATGAAGGAGGTACAATATGACACCATGCAAGCTGGAATGCTGAAGGTCTGGTATCAGATGTTACCTCATTGCTGGTAGGCACTGATAGGCCCTGTCAGTGAGCTTGGGCTGGAGGGAGAAGCTTGTGCTCTGAACCTGGGATGATGACCAGCATGAGCAGAACTTTCCTATGAACCCTTTTTCCTATTCATGGACCATTTTTGACAATCTGGGGTCCCTGCTTCAGTGGCAGGGCATTGGGTATAGGCACTCTGTGTCCACTGAGAGACATGTGGCCCTGGTGATTTGGAAGCTGGCAACAACTGACAGCTTCCCTTCCATTTTCAACTTCAGTGTATGGCAGACAGTGGTGACAACAATCATGCACAAAGGGTGCAGTGCTATACTTTAGGAGCTGGGGCCATGGTTCATCCAGCTCAGGGACTCAAAGGAAGTCATCATTGGGTTCAAAGATATGGGCTTCCCAAGTTGTCAGCAGCTTTCATTGGGACCCACATACCCCTTTCTATGCCCTCTTTGCTATGCCTTGAATTACAAAGATAGTAAGGAATTATTTGAAATTATAATCCATAGCATCATGGGATAGGTGCTTGTGCCACTGAAATGTGAACATGATACATGACACTCATTTATTCCAGAACTCTGATTTACAAGAGATGATGGAGGAAGAGGAGTTCACCACAGCACTCCTACCATGGATTTCAGTAGGCTGACTGTTTCTCCACTGATCATCAGTGACTCATCCTACCCATTATTCCCATGGCTCATGAAGCCATAGACTGTCTGGATGGACCCCAGGAAGGAGTTTTTTTTAATTATCAGCTGAGCAGCTGACTGATGGTGATAGAGTGCATCTTTGGGCACTTAAAAGTTTCTGCCTTCGACTAAGCCTGAGGAACATTCCCAGCTTCATGGTTACTGCCTAAATCCTCCATAATGTATGCAAGGTGAGGGGGGAAGCCTTCCTGGAAAGCAGGCTGGCTCCACATGGACACACGTTGGGAGAAGCCCCTGGCATTTTGTGTGGTGCCAGGACTGAAGCGATGCTCCTAACAGCACCCCAGACAGGATCACCATCAAGCCTTTCTGTTCAGGGAAATCTTGGCTGACTACTTTTTGGGACAACATAGATTTCATAGATTTCTAGGGTCAGAAAGACTTGATGATCTATAAGGTCCCGACCTCCTGCTCTAGGCAGAAAAGAGTGCTGGGATTAAATAACCTCAGCTAGGTGCCTGTCTAATCTCTTCTTGAACACCTCCAAGGTAAGGGAAAGCACCACCTCCCTTGGAAGCCCATTCCATATTTTGGCAACCCTCACTGTAAAGAATTTCTTCCTGATATTCAATCTAAATCTACTCTCTTTTAGTTTGTGACCATTATTTCTAGTAACACCAAGGGGTGCCCTGGTAAACAGAGTATCCCTTATTCCCTGCTGACCCCCACCCCCCTGATGAGTTTGTAGTCAGCCACAAGATCACCTCCCAGCCTTCTCTTGTGGAGGATGAAGAGATTCAGGTCTCTCAGGAAGGTTGAGCTCAAATGAACCTCATCTTGAACAACTTATCAACCTCATCTTGAACAACTCCAAGGAGGGTGACTGCACCACCTCTTCTGGGAGTGTGTTCCATATTCTGGTGACCCTTACAGAAATAAAAGCTTTTTTTTCTTATATCTAGCCTGAATTTACCCTCTATTAGTTATGTCCATTGGTCCTCATCCTCCCTTGAGGTGCCTTTCTGAAGAGTTGCTCCCCTAGATCTTGATGTTCATCCCTGATGTACTTATAGGCAACTAACAAGTCACTTCTCAGCTTTCTGTTACTCAGACTGAACAGGCCAAATTCTTGGAGTCTCTCCCCGTAGGGCCTATCCTCCATGCCCTTAACCATATGGGTGGCCCTTCTTTGTACCTTCTCAAGCTTATCCATATCCTTCTTGAAGTGCAGTGCCCAGAACAGGATACAGTATGGTCGGCCTTCCTTCATGAAGCACACCCACAAGCCTGGGGATAACACTGCCACCACTCATGGGTCTCGGTCTGTTAGTGGCTCTGTGCCTCATGAGGTACACAGGCTTTATAGACATGAATGGGGTACTTGACCCACTGCAAGAACTTGGGGTGCTTCCTTTAGTCTGAAGCACAAATAGTGATCTCCCTTAGTTATCCGGACCAAGGGGACCCCCAAGGCATAATCTAGACCCTCTCCCAATAAGTCTTGCATGCTAGGTACAGGAGAACTTTATTGATTACAGGGAGTAGGTTTGGAATAGGGTACAGGGTAAAGCAATATCAGAGAAATACCTTAGAGCAAACGGTGGCATGGTATCCTCTGATCATCCATCTCAGTTATTGAAGGCTATATATCTAGTTAGATTTCAAGTAGCTTACTCACAAGTATCATCCAGAGGCTGACAGAGCTTTCCTGTAGAGGCAGGCAGTTCATAGTGTGTCCATGTGTTTTGAGAGAGAGAGAGAGATAGAGAGCTGCTGAGGTTCAGCTACTCTCACTGTCTTCATCATGGCTACTGCCCCTCCTCCTGGGTGGTCTTTAACTTATATAGACCTTATGATCTCATTTACCAAATCCAATGAAGGCCAGCAGTTGTTGGCTGCCAGCCAACCAATTTGAAATGCATCACTGGTTGCTGGGTAGATGGGCAGAATCTCTACCCCCCTTCCCAGTCATGTCGTCATTGCTTAGAATAATAGGGAGTTTAACACCTTCCCACCCACCCCCAGGTGTGTGAGGCCAGTCACATAGGCAAAGGGAGTGCCCCAAAGGATATCCCCGCCCCCCCAGGAATGTATCCAGCTCAGGCGCCAACTCAGAGTTACCTGATGCAGATGGGGACAGAGGTTCCTGCCCTCTGCAGTGACCATGGTAACCAAATTGTCAGATAGGCAATATGCCTGATAGCAAAGTTTGGGGAGAGACTGAGATGGCATTCTGTCACACACAGTACTCCAGCCGAGGCCTAACTAGTGCCAAATATAGAGGAAGGAGTACCTCCTGGGATCAATTGGCCACACATAAGTTGATGCGAGACAGAGTTCTATTTGCCTTTCTGGCAATCTCATTGCTCTGTTGGTTCATATTCAAATTCTGGTCTATTGTGACCTCCAGGTTGTGTGGGCCGGGAGCAATCTGGGCCCTTTTTCGCTCCGCGCGGGCTGTGGCCAGCAGCCCGGGCACGCTGGATCGGAGAGAACAGGCGACACGCTAGAATTAGGCACGGACGCGTAATGGTTGATTCAAGATTGTTTACTTACACTGAAGATGGCCGCAGTGTAGGCTGGACAGTTTCCCAGGCACAGCTTCGATTAAATCCTCGTTTGAGGACTACGACAAGCTCGGGTCTCTCCCACGGAGTTGTTGAGGCTCTGTGGGTCCTTTTGCATGCAGGGAGAGGGATACGTCGAGGATTGCAAACAGCGACGGGGAGAGGCTAGAGACTGATCAGACCTCTGTTGCCTGCTTGAAATGCACTGGGTCCGATAGGCTCCGCAGCGCTTAGAGATCTTCACACAGCGTGAAGTCTCCTCCTCCTGGTGTTCATGGAGTCCTCCAACTTGGGCGGAAACCACTCAAGCTTTTTATACGGCTAGCAAGGCAATCACTAGCCGCCACGTGTGAATAATTTCACGCAAGCCAATAATAGGGCTCGAATTATCATACAAATGGCGGGGAATCTTTTCAAAATGCATCTCTGTGCTGCAAAGAAGAAATGCACACTGCAAAGAAAGCTACGAATTGGTGGGAAAATAATTCAGTGGTGCCAAAGCGCACACAAAAACAAAAATCACACCCTTGGGTTGTGACACAGGTCTTCTTCAGTTGCTGTGCCAGCCAGCGGACCACCACCCATTGTGTAGTTGTGGTGAGGGTTCTTCTTACCCAGATGAAGGACACTGCACTTCTCCCTGTTAAACCTCATTTGATTCCATTTGACCCATGAATTCAGTCTGTCAAGGTCATCCTGGAACTTTACCTATCCTCTGATGTGTCCGTGTTTCCTCATAGCTTCCTATCTATCACAAACGTAATCACTGATCTTTCCATCCATCATCCAAGTCATTAATACATATACTAAAGAACATAGATCCAAGCACTTGTCCCTGGGGAACACCACTGGAGACAACCTTCTAGGATGAGGCCATCCCATCAATTATGACGCTTTGGGAGCATCCTCTAAGCCAGTTGCCCACCTACCTCACTGTAGACTGGTCCAGCCCATTACCCTCCAGGTTGTTTGAGAGAATCCCATGGGAAACAGAATCAAAGGCTTTACTGAAATCTAAATAAATCACATCAACCTTGTGTCCCACATCCAGATGGCTAGATACCTGGTCGTATTTCACCATGATGTATCTATATTGAGATGTTTTGGGAAAGCACATTTGACATATTTCATTATAACTGTTGGGCTTAACACTCTGTGTCTGTCCATACAGTAAACATCTTTCTTTTTTAAAAGTATGCAAATATTTCAATTTTTTTTTTATATACACAGCATATGAAACACCAAAGATTTCAATGTAAAGTGAAGTCATTGGCATGTACATTAGTCACCTTTGAATATTATTTGCCAGGAAAAATGTCAGATTAAAAAAGGCTTAAGCTAATTTATTTTTATAAAAAAAATGATGAATATCAGTGCTCATTATTGTCTAACCAGAGATAAAATGCAATTATTTGTCACAAGGATGGAATAGAATTTTCCTTTCATTCACACACGTCATACAATCATACAGATAGAAGGGACCTCACCTTCCATCTACCTAAGAGGCCTATAAATAAATGCAGGAGCTGTTCCTAAATGATCACAAACACATGTCTATCTAGTGTCTTCTTGAATACCTCCAATGAAAGATATCGTAAAACTTCCTTAAGCAGGTTGTCCTGCAGTTCTTCTGGCAAGAGTTTTTCTAGAGATTTAAACCATAACTTAGCAGTTTAGATTGCTTCAGTCCTGCCCTCTGTGGAAAGAGACAACAGTTGTGCTCCTTCTCCTTTATGATAGTCTTTCAAATATAGAAAACTGCTTTCCTGCCTCTGGCCTTAATAATCTTTTCTGCAAACTATACATACTTAGTTCCTTCAGTGTTTCCTCACACAGCTTTGTTCCAATCCCTTTACCATCTTTGTTGTGCACCTCTGGATCTTCCCCCATTTCTTTACATCAGTCTTGAAAGGTGGAGGCCAGAACTGTACCCAATGCTGCATCTGAGGTCTGATTAGAAAAGTATTTTCAGCTCTGACATCCTGCCTACAAACCTTTTGCTAATGCAACCCTAAAATGCATCTGTTTTTTTGACAACAGAATCACATTCTTGATTTGTAAGCGTGTGATCCACCATAACAATTAGATTCTCAGCTTTGCAAGTTTTTCCCTATTTTGAATATTTGCATTTTTTTTTACAAAAATATCAGTTTATACTTGACTTTGTTGAATTCTATTAGTTCTACTTCTAATCCTATTTTAAAACTATTTTTAAATAGAAAAATGTTTATAAATATCTATAAATAAAAAATAAATAAAAAATGTGTAGTTAATTTCTTCCATTCCCTTATTTATTCTAAAATAAGGCAAGTTACCTTTGCTTGTGTTATTTGTTTCAGAAGAAACAAATTCTAATTTTTCAAACCCAAGCTACTATTTTGAAAAGTTGTAATGGGCTGAAAACAGGAAGTTAGAATGGTCTCATTGCTCCTTTTCCCTTAATTATTCTAGGTACATGTAAATTCCTTCACCTGCTAGCTCTCATTTCCTGTATGAATTTGAAGACAAATAGACATTTATCTCCAAGTATCTCCCTGAGGACGTGCATAGGTTAAAATGACCATCTTAACTCATCATGGGCCCAGATAAATGTCTTTATTTTAAGAGTATTAGTAAAAATATATATTTACAATCTCTAATAATAGACAAAAGGGGAAAAAATCTTATGTGATATGTAAACAGTTATCTCATTCTCCCAAGGACATAACTAGGAAGAACTTAAGCCCTCTTTAGCCTATGTAAAGGAGTTTACTACCCCATGCACAATGCAGTCAGTGATAAATATGCCTCCAAAGAGAAATAGAACATCTTGCTTTAGAGCTGCTGTCACACTATGAACTTCTCAGAATTATTATCTGGTAAAAGTAGAGATCTCAAGCTGCTTTGTAAAGTTCAGCCACTCAACAGTAATGCTCTTGTATTTGTCCCCAGCAGCATTAAGGTTTGTTATGACACCTTGTTCCCCAAGGGCCAGAAATCTAGAATTTTTTATTGCTGCACACTAGTAAAGACTGCACAAACATTGCAGTGTAAATTTTCAGAAGCCATGCAGAGATTTCCCTCGTGGTGCCTTTTGGCTTTATTAGAAACACTGGGCTAAAATCTGCACTAATGTCCTGAAATAGAGAGGCAGTTTTTGATCCTTTAGCTTAAGTTGAGAAATAGTTACTCACACGAGTAATCTTACTGGAACCTCGTGGAGCTTATGCATATTAATAGTCATGCACTAATAATAATAGAACCAGCTGGAAAGTCATAAGTAATTCTTTCTGCAGGAAAGGAAACTACTTTCATCTGTTGTTTATGCCAATTTTTATTACAATGCTGAATCTTTCAAATCTTCCTTTTCTGCTCTGTAATAGCAATCAGACCTGTCATTAGAGCAGTCACCTTAGGAGGTGGGGCAGGAGGGGCTCAACAATTAATCTAAGACTGAGAACAGGGATTCAAATCTGGATCTCTCCCATCCCGTATAAGTGGTGAACACCCTAATTATTAGGCTATAGAATCACTTTTTCTCCATTTCTCCTGCTAAAGTTGTTATACTTTGCATTTAATGAAAAATATTGTATTTACTTGATTCTAAGATGAGTTTTTTTCTCCCATTTAACATGGGAGGAAACGCCTCTCATTGTCAAATCCCCCCCCATCTCTGAACCCAAATATCTCCCCCCTGCAACCTTTTCTAGCACTTATCTGCCCCCCATGCAGCCTCTGCGCCCTACCCCGCCCCTCCCTGTTCTAGGTTGGGGCATGGAGCATGGCCCCAGTCAAGCCTCATAGCAGATATGCTGGCTCCATGCTGCTGCTCTGGGGCTGAGCTGGAGCCTTGTTCAGTGCCCCAGACTGCAGTGTGGATGGAGTGTATCTGTCTAGAGCAAAGATAAGGGGCAGGGGGAGCAGGTAGGAGAGGCTGTGAAGGGAGGAGGAAGAATGAAAACAGAGGCTGGAGTTAGGGGGAAGGTGGCAGCAGGGGATGCGGGGGGAAGCAGGAAACAAAGGCTGTGGGGAGGCAAAAGGGAGGTAGTGAGAAGGTGGGAGGAGAGTCTCAGGGAGGTGAAGAGGGGAGCAGAGGCAGAAGGGAGGACCAAAGACTGCAGGCAGGGGAGGGAGGAACAGGCAGGGGTTAGAGGTAGTAGGGGGTAACCACAAGAAGGAAGCAATCTGCTTGAACTCCCCACACCACCTGACCCTACCCCCATCCCTCTGCAACAGTGGGTGGGGGGGTGAATTAAAGACTACCCTCCAATAATTAGATAATATATGTGGAAGCTTATGACAGATTTATAAAAAAAACTTTTCAGGTATAAAAATTCAGGGTTGTTCTACATTTAGGTAAATGTGGTATATAGTCAAAGCATAGGAGAGGGATCATGACCACATGTAATCCTGGCAATCACAGGAGTGTTCTCATTTGCGCTTTTGGGGGGTGGGGGGTGCATAATAAG
>NW_005842260.1:399927-428237 GCF_000455745.1 Alligator sinensis | reverse complement strand
CCTGCTGAAAAAAAAGAATGTCTCAAGTTTCCAGCCAGCTTTAAATTGGGATCAAAATCTTGCCATCCTGAGTAAGGAAGTTTTTATTAAGGGCCTAAAAGCATATATGCCATTACATTATATACACACACACACAAATACACATTAGAGAGAGAGAAGAAATTATATACCCTCATTCCCCAGACATACAACGATTAATGCAGGACCTTGAAATCTCAATCTGATATATGGCTACTTTAGTCTGTCTCTGTGTTTCATTCTACCCCATTATAAACTTGACCCTAATTAACCCTCTTAACAGAATTGAGTTTGTTGCCCGCTCAAGGACAGTCTCATTGAAAAACAATGTTTCGGTGTCACTCAAAAGTTAAAGTAATACTGCTTTATAAAGAATTTTATAGAACTAACACTTGAATATTAATATATATTTAATCCCATGCTGCTTATACAAACATATTAAAATAAACTGGTTGTGAGCTGTGTCATTCATGGCTTGCAAAAATTAAAAAAAATAAAAGAATGGATGGAAGGGATCCAGGAAAGAAGATTTAACACCGTTTAAAGTTCCTTTAACAAAATGTTTATTTCTCACCATCTCTCTGGTAATGTTATATTGTCCTTGTTAAAATATATTTAAACACCTTTACACTTGTATATAGGAGTTTCATTTCACAAGATGAGATTAGGAACTCTTACTGTTGAAACAAGGTTTTCCAGCTAGTACTCTGGTGGCATCTTCTATATATATGAGTTAATCTGTCATAATCTGGCATATCTCCTTTGAAAACAATTGAAGGATTATGCCAGCTATAGATCAGAACATTAGGTTTCATGCATGTTTGGGGAAGAATATATATATTGGCACTGATCAGCTCCTAGGAGGAGCTGGGATGCTAAGCAGTGCCAGGATCAGTGACAGAGTTCTCTGTGGCCCCCTGCTTTGCCATTTGTATATATATATATATATATATATATATAAATTGTATTGTATTAATATATATATATATTCTTCCCCAAACATGCATGGAACCTAATGTTCTGATCTATAGCTGGCATAATCCTTCAATTATTTTCAAAGGAGATATGCCAGATTATGACAGATTAAGTTCTGGAATATATGCAGGTCTATTAGCAGAGAGGCTCTACATTAGAAATTTAATGTATGCTATAAATTCAGCACAATGTAATTTAGTAGCACCTGATCTTTTAAATTCATTTTTAAAGGCAATAAATGTAGGTGTTAGGGACAGAATTAAGTCTACTCAAGACAAAAATGTTTTGTTTGCCCACAGTCTAAAAGTGTAGACTGCTGAGTTAATAACATTGCATTCTCGTCAAACCAATGTATGACAGTCTTCATTTTAAAGGACCACTGCATAAGACTATAATTATTGCTCACACCATTTAGGGTGGAACAAATATTATGAATTGGTTTAAGAATGAAAATATGCATATAGAACATGATTCTGGATGAAGTTATAAGTATTCCAACTGGTATTTGCTTGAAATGGTATTTGAATGTTAATGGGTTTTAGCTGACAAATTGCAATCTCTGACTATGTTACAGTTGGACAGTACATTTGTTATCCTGGTATTAAATACTTTTTATCCTCTTGATTCTGAACAACAGTATTTATATATAGTAATACTGCAAAGCAATAGAATGCAAGGCAGTTTATACGTACTGGAGAAATAAAGCAAAACAAAAATACAAGATATCATTTAGAGATGAGTTAGTACCTGACATTTCACCATGTTTGGCAATGAATCCAAGCATCTAAAGAACCTCAAACATTTCTATGCCTCCTTCTGATTTCAGTAAATCACTGGATTGATCCCAATTATTCTGGGGGCTCATCTTGCAAGCAGCCCTTCAACTTTCATGATGCAGTCCTACTGTCTGTACACTCCTCACACGATTTATTTTTTCTGTTACCAAACGACTCTCAAGTATTTAATATAAAGTCGAATAAGTGTTTGTTGTGACACTGAAAATACTAGTCAGAGTAATTAGATCCAAATCAGGCTGAACAGGTAGAAAAAAAATTGAGGAATTACTGTGAAAAACTATATGATGGTGCTGCAGACATAAATGTGTGCTGAGAGGATTATGTATGAGAGCCAATACCAGTCTGGTATGAGGGAGGCCTGGCAAAGCAGATGACCAAGTCAGGAAAAGTCCCTGTCCTAGCTGAAGGTCCAGTGCAACTCCTTGAAAAAGTAGGCACTCTGGCAATATAGTGGCAGTATGGGGGAGCTGCATGATAATTGCTGCAAAGTCTGGGAAATTAGAAAACAATTAAAACAATGGAAGAATTCAGTTTACATGCCAGTACTGGAAAAGCTGATCTAAAAGAATGATCAAAGTACTATATCATTTCAATGGTGCCTCATGCAAGTGAAATACTTATAAGGTGAATTCTGGATTAGAGCAGAGAGTAAATTAGAAAGAAAGATCACAACAGAGTGAGCAGGATTTTGGCAGGGCAGAAGGACAAGAAACTGGGAAAACAATTTGAGTATATCTTGGAGAAGGCAAGAGAGTTTGGAGAAGCTTTGTATCTTTGCTTTGTCAACTGCCATAAAGCTTTAAATTCAGTGGGACACACAAAGCTATGCGTATGTGTGCTTGAGATGGGTTTCCTACAACATCAGATTGATTTCCTGCATAAACTATATAGAAGACAGAAAACCATCACCAAGGTTGCTTGGCTGACAAAGTGGTTCCAAGAACAGACTGGAGTTCACAAGTTAGAACGATAAAAACAGAGGACAACCATTTAGGCACAAAGCATGCATGAAGCATTAGGGCTTTGGCACAGGTTACCTGTATAAGACCAGAAATCTAATTTTGTGATACATTAAAATTATGGTGTTTTTTAGAGCAGTCTTAAGTGAAGGTTTCACATCTTTCAGACCTGCATGATACAACTGCCTTGCCACTAGAGGGCTGGTGAGCAGTGGCATGGACAGGAGACAAAATTCTCTCTGCTCTGTGGTGGGAGAGGAAGGACAAGGGTGGCAAGTAGCTCAGAGAAGAAACCAGCATGGGCTCTGTGGTTTCCCTCCCTCCACAGCCAGCAGGAGCCCACCCTGTGCTCTGGCTGAGATAGGAGAAATCATGAAAAAACTGTTTGAAGTAAGGTAGGGGAGGGGGCATAACAAGAAGAGTGAAGAATAGATTTTTACAAAAATTAAAGGACTAAAATCTTGCATGTCTCTCAGTGAATTAGGATTGGGTTGGAGGAGGGGAGTTAGGTTAGGGGCAGCAGGGATCATGCTGGCTGGGATGAGGGAGCTGTCTAGTGGAACAATAGTCATGACAAGACTGAGAACCAACCTGCTCACTGCATGGAACAAAACACACATCAGGGCAGATCTGAGAGTCATGATGGCTCATTGCATGGCACAGAGCACATACTAGGGAAGAGTGGAGAAACAGGGGTTTTGCGGGGCCAGGGGAGCTGAGGCACAATGAAGTGGCTGGCTGGCATGGAAGAGGGGAGGCACAGCCACAGAGGGAGGCCCCTCGCCATCAGCTCACCTAGGTCTGCATAAATCCTTTAAGGTTATGCATTTAAATGTAATTATATAAAGGACTTTGATTTCAAATGAACTAAAAGAACTGAAAACAGTACGTACTTTCTCACACCTTGTGTTAATGTATTGTGGGTGGTAGTGGAAGGCTGGAATCAGCTGCCCACATCAAACCCTCCTGAGCCCTGAGTTGTCCCATCAGGTTTCAAGTGCCCCAGCTTTCCTCCCACAAGTTCCTACCCATCCTAGGAAGGAGGGAGCTGGTGAGCAGAGCTCAGGATGCTGGCTCCATCCCAGCTGCCTATGAAGAGCCCTGCCAAAGAGGACGTCAGGCCCTCACTCCACCCCTGTCCCCACAAGCATGGCCCAGGGCTGCTTGTGCCTTAACGCCCAGAACAAAGTGTGGGAAAACTTCAATCAAGCTCAGTTTATCTGAGGTTAACTGAAAGTTTCACACAAAGACATGGCTCTTTTCCCCATGTTCTCCCCTGGCCAATTGGGTGAAGGAGGGCAGCTTTCCCTCAAGCTCCACCAAGTCTGGATGAGAGGGGCTATTAAAGGCTGTGGGGGAGGGGTTAGGCATGAGAGACCTCCGATAGGATAAGCCCCAGGCCCTGTGAGTAGAGCCACAAGGTGGTCAGGCCACACCATTGAGGGGAGTAAGGCAAAACCCTGGACCCAGAGGAAGCATGCTTCCTCCAGCTTCAGGATCTGCTGCACTTAAGCGTGGCAACCCCTTACACAGTGTGGAGCCCCTGGGAGGCGAGACCCTGGATGCAGGGAAAGAATCCTTTCCCAGTCCCAGAATCTCCTTGCCTGGTGGCTCTCCACTGGGCTCAACAGCTGTGGGTCCCAGGGTCCCAGTCACATGATCTCCAGGTAATTGAGCCCTCATGACTCTATGCTTAGCACAGAGGCTGTAGACAATGAGAACATGTAGCTGGAAGAAGCAAGCTCCCCTGGCTGCATGATCTCCCTTGAATTGAGCCCTATGGGCAGCAAGACCACACAGCCAAGGACAGCAAGCTTCCCCCTGCCATGTGGTCTCTGGTTAATTGGTCTCTGTGGATGCCTGTGAAGCACGGAGCCCGGGGCGGGGATACCATGCAGATGAGACTAGAAAATTTCTCCCCTCTGTACTATCTCCCTTGAATAAAACTCAAGTGGCTCTGTGCCAAGTCTTTGAAATCCTGTGGTTTAAACACTCCTTAACTAATGACCACTCTTGTTTTAAATGTCTTTATGATGTTTTTAAAGTAATTTGTGTTACATCATAACAGTCTGAAAGGAATCTGAGAAGGCTTAGTGTCATCTGCATACCACAAATTACTATTTTGATAACTACTGCTTCCCTAGACGGGATGAAAAACTGAAGGCAAAGATTATTTATGGTATGAAAGAGACATGCCATCAAAGCTATTATTCTAGAAGGCCAAAGTGATAACCACCCTTGGAGAAAGAATCAGAGTTGATATAGATAATGTACCCTTGGGGCAAGTCTGAAGTTGTACATATTTTGGTGTAAATTTAACGAAGGGTAATAAAACCCATAAGCAGAGTAAGCAAAGACAGACATTGGCTACACAAAGCTCATGCAATGGTAAAGAATTTGAATGAGATACAGATGAGTAGGTAGATTACTAACAAAATGAAAAAAAGGTTATTAAAAACATTGATGTGACTGATAGCAACATACAGCCATGAAAGTTGCACACTTACAAAGGAATATTAGTAAGAAAATTATAAGAACTATTTATGAAGTGCTATAGAAAGATTTTGAATGTTTTCTAAACCTAGGAGAGCCAATAAATGTGTTTTGGATAAGACTGAATTGAGACAAATGGTAAAAAAAATAAAATGAAAGTACTATGGGATACATTCCAACAACAAAAGGCTACCGCCTAAAAAAAAGAAGAGATAGAAGGTTATGTGCCAGGGAAGAGAAAGAGAGATCAATCAATGAAGAGATGGTACACAGAGGACTGGACTGGATTACGTATATAAAAAAGTGACAAGGCCAACAACAGGAAACACTCAAGGGGAGCATTTTGGTCGATCAGGTCACTAACCCTCTTGGTGAGGATGGCACTCGATTGAATCAGTGAATGTTGTACTCATGAGAATCTGTGCACTGAAATTCAAAAAGAAAGTACTCCCAGGTAAGCGATGCTACAAACTACCATAGTTTCTTGTGTACATTTCACCCCCCAGTAAAAGACGCCCGGTTTCAGGAAGGCAGAATATAGAATTTTTTTTTTTCCAGAATAACTGACTGTGTCACATAAAGTAGGTCCTCTTAGGAACACAGTGTGTCCAGGAAGTACTATCTTGCTGGGTGTGTCTACATGAGACACTTCACTGCACAGTAGACTGCTCTACTGCACAGGAAAGTGTCACCATTTCCGCATGCTCACCATTTATGGCACAGTAAATTAGTCTACTGCTCAGTTAGCAACTGCCTATAAATACAGATAGCAAACAAATGGCATAGCAGGGGGCCACAGGGAACTCTGTCACTGGTCCTGGCACTGATCAGCATCCCAGCTCCTCCTAGGAGGAGCTGGGAGCTGATCAGTGCCAGGACTGGGGAGTTCTCTGCCCCCTGTCCTGGCTCCCGGTGCAGAACTGGCTGGTCCAGAGGTCAAGTGGGGCCTGTTCTCCAGAGAAACTCTGTTTGTTAGAGAGATGGCTGCTCTGGGGACCATGTTGGGGCTAGGATCAAGCCCCTGCCTGTCACCTGGGGCAACTGCATAGTGTAGAGCTGGATGCTCTGGGGGACAGGCAGGGGCTGGATTCCCAGCCCCAACTTACTCCCTGGAGCAGCTAGCTCTGTGCCAAGCAGGAGAGCTGCCAGCGAGCCCTGTGCCTCCTGCCTGGCAGGAAGGTTACTGGCAGCTGCCGCACACCCAGGACAGCTCCCAGTGAACCCCCTGCTGGGCAGTGAAACCCTGCCCATCAGGAGGTGTGTTGGCATCCATGTGTCTTAACGGGCATAGGGCCAAGAGAACTCTGCTCCCTGCAGGGGTGGCTCAGTCTTGGCATGGTGTACATCAGGTCCCCTCCCAATGTTAGCTGCTGTTGCAGCTGACAGAGCTCTCTTGGCCCCATGCCCACTGGGACCAAACCCTGGGCTAGCATGAGGGTGAGCCTGTAGCTTCCCTGGTGAGGCAAATCAGAGCAGGAGCAGCCTTGTACCTGGATGCTCCCAAGAGGAAGCATATGTAGATGTTCTCCCAGGAAAGCTTACTGCAAACTATTTTACTGCGTAGACACAAAATAACTATGGCATTAGTTAATTTATTGTGACCTAATACCATCATGCACATAGACAGTGATGCTTTACTCTGCAGCTATTTAGTTTACTCTACAGTTAAGTGCAAGTGTAGATGCAGCCGTCGTTTCCAAGACTTACTGCATGTTACATAATCTTAGGCCCCAGACCCTTACAAAGGCTGCAGCAAGTCTGTTAGTTCTTGTCTTGTCTAGTGCAAGTCATTGTTTACAAATTCCTGTAAATTAAGCCATTTTGGTAATTGGATGGCATGGATAGGGTCTCCAGGGCTGCACCGTTCCAGTGAAGGAAACAGTTTACCTATTTAAAGCATACATCCCCAATTTGGGGGGGGGATGCATGTTATATGAAAGAAAATACAGCATCTTCATGTCTTCAGGCATTGATTCATTGGTCACAGATCACGATGCACTGAAAACTCAGTTAAAGGATTATATTGGCTGTGTGTAAAATGTGGTTTAACATTACTCTGTCCCAGAAGAAGCTGAAAACAGAATAATACTTCAGCAAGGAAACTGCTCTTCCTGATGCACTTGGGCTGCTAGCTCCATTGATTCATATGAATTATTAAAACACCTCTGCACCATTAGACTTGGGCCTCAAGGAGGTTTGTACCCCTACCTGGGAATAGCATTGAACAATTATTGGTTTTTTGCACCTATCAAGGTCAGACTTCTTGCACCCTGTGCATCCACAGAAGGACCTGAATTTCCTTCCTCCATCAGCCGGATGCTCGGTTATTAAATGATGATGATGATATTGAAGGTTTTTGTCATGTGCAAGCTTGTACTCTTATAGGATACTTATGTTAACAGGTGACAATGGATAGTCAAACTGGCCACCTGTGAAGTAAAAGGTTCCATAGCCTACACTGAAAAAAACATGGGGCACCCTGTACATAATGGCATAGAAATTTAGAAGCAGTGCTATGTCTAGTTCACAGAATTTTAATTCATCATATAAGTAATCTAGCAAAACTGCTCTTGCTTTTTCAGGGACTACCCATGCAATAAAAGTGATATGCTAGAAGTTTCACATCCAATACTGAAAGTAGAATATACATGGAGTTCAAGGAAACATCTCCTCCCGTTTTCCTAAGTGTTCTCAACAGCTTGGCAAAATTCTTTAGGATCAAGTTGTAATTTTACCTACAGTGTGTGAAATTACCAGCTGTCAAAATAGGATTTCTAATGGCTGCTGTTGAATGAATTTGATTTAGTCATATCATCAGTGACCTTGACTGCTTTTCAGACCAGACATTCCTTCTTCCTCTAAGTCCTGAATACAAAAAGATCTATATTTTATAGATATAAATACTGCTTACATTGACCTGTTTGTGATAGTGTATTGACTTGAGCCCTGCACAGTTTTGGTTGTATGTGTGCGTGTGTGTCTAAACTTTCCAAATAATTTTGTGTTGAAGACCTTCACTATGCAATAGAGATGATTTGTTTTCTTCACTACTATTTCCTTCATTGCATTTCATCTTAGGACATGATCTGTGGAATAACTACATTCTTGCAGTGTCTAGTTATAGTTTAGTTTGGCCTTTACTGACATATACTGGTGTGTGATGAAGTTGGGACTACGGATCTGAGTGGTTTATGTATCTGACTCAAGATTTATCATCTTTACAGTCTTCATTTGCCATTCTGGCATACACACAGCACACTTTCTCTTTCCCCTATAACAAATAACCTTTAGGATCTAGGACTCAATTTTTCAAACATGTCAGAGTGTTTAGTAATGCTTAAAGAGGTAACATTTCTGTATGGAGGATGTGGAACTTTTTGATTGATGACACCCTTCTGGAATTTTTAACCAAACAGGGGAAGAAAACACATTGTAGGAGGTGGGCTATGTTTTTTAGGTTTTGTCCCACAGATACTAAACACATTATGAAAGTTAGTTTTCAGGCAGTCAGTCTTCTGTGACTGCCTTTGGGTGATCATTCATATTTTACCTTGTAAATATTTTAGACAGATTTGGAGGATACTATTAAAAACTGAAAAAAAGAAAAGAAAAGAAAACCAACAAGAAAATATAAATATAAAAAACTAACGTAGAGGTAGCCAGGCAGAAGCCATTAGTGTAGGCTTCTGCCTGCACTAGTCAAATCTAAGACTAAAAGAAAATTACTTCTATGAATACAGCAGCTTTGTGTGATTATGTTGCTCTCCACAAATCTTGCTCTATGTTCAAAGGTGTAGAACTCAAAAGGAAACAAAGACTTTTCTCTGGGAATCATCCATTTAAAAAAAAAAAACTTGTCAGTTAAAAAGTCATTTGTTTTATTGTGTTTAAATAATAATTTCAGTGTCATTTTTAAATATCTGTATATTTTGAAAGAAATTTTCTTTTCAAGACAATCAAAGTGACAGGTCCGTAAAGTGATGGCTTTCTTCATATTTGAATATTAATCTGACTGCTAAGGTCTACATGTTCATCTGCTATTAGAAACACCATTCAAGGTGTGTAACTGCATAACTATATAATTGAATACTGTGCATGCACATACAGTTATGCCACTCAACCTTCTGGCTGGGATCATTCCAGTTTTATGTAAACATCAGCTGTCCTTTCTAAGCAGATGAACCTTGTTTACACTATACAACTGCCATAGCAGCTTAATAAGTTACTTCATCACTGTAAGGAAGAGTATTGGAATCTCTATTACAATGTTCTGGGTATCATAATGAGGCATACACATTTCAGTTGTCTCAGGGTACGATTATGCTTTTGGTCTTTACCATTGAAACTCAAGAGGTAACATCCAGATGAGCCTGCATGTGCCTCTTACCGCATCTCAAAGCAGTTTGAGATGCGGCAAGAGGCACACTGAGAACAAAAAAATGCTCCCTGTGCTGTATATTTGCAGTGGGGGCTCAGAATTTGATACCTGGATATCCAGGTATCAAAATAAAACACGGGGAGAAAAAGTGGGGCAGGGCACAGTCCAAGATCATGTCCTGAGGCAACCAGAGGCTCAGGTCCTCCAAAACCAGCCAGAGCATCTCTATGGCTCCCTTGCCCCATTGCTAAAGCATGCTGCCTGCCCATGCGGGGCAAACAGTGGTGCAGGCTGCAGAGACCTGAACCTGGGCTCCATTCCAGGTAAGTAGGGCATGGAAAAGGACTGAAGAGAGTAGGCTGTGAGGGTGTGGGGGACCATGGGGCAGCCCAGGAGAGGTGGGTCCCCTGCTCACCTCCCACAGGGCCCATAAATCCACCCCCCCACCCCTACATGGCCTGCAGCTCACCAGCAGCAGCAGTGGCCAGTGGGGTGCTTGGGGCCTCGTGGCACAGCCCCCTGTGTGGCACAAGGCAACACAGCTCAGCCTCAGCCACCTGGCACTTTCTCTGACATTTCATGTGTGTGGCTCAGCTCAACATGGTACCACGCAGGACCATGCACCTTCAAGCAGCGCCAGGCCACTTGGGCTGTCACCCAAGGCCCCACGCTACTCATGAGGACTGCCTGTAGCACCAGGCCATGTCATGTGTATATGGAAGTGGCCCAGGCTGACAGCACTTGGGGCCATGCAAACAGAACCCAGCCCTGCATGGCAGGTGGTCCCCACAATTAATGCAGGGTTCCGGATGACAGTCCAAGTGACCCAGAGCTGCTAAAGGTGTGGGCCCTATGTGGCACAGTGCAGGGCCAGGCCACACCCATGCGATGTGGCAGAGAAGGTGTTGGGTGCCAGGCAGCTGAACCAAGCTGCGCTGCCCCATGCCATGCAGGGTGGCTGTGCTAGGAGGCCCCAGGTGCCCCGGGGGCTGCTGCCACTGTGGCTGAGCTGTGGGCTGTACTTGGAGGTTGGGACCATGTGGAGAGTCTCTGGGTCCTGCAGGGGACCAAAGTGTACAGATATTTAGAATTTATTTTATTATTATGATAGAGGCACTGGCAGGCTTCCAAATTGCTTTAAACTTGTAAATATCATCAAGAAAACATTGCCCACTGATCTTTCTCTATATAGTGACATTTCATTTTAATAGCAAAAGAACACTAGCTTGGGTATCTTAATGAGAGGATTTGGGGTTCTCATCAGAGAATTTGCAATTTTTAAACAGGGAGCACTAGGATCTCTGTTGGTGAGACAAGTGGCAAGACCCAGGCAGAGGAGCCTGTCCAGGGCCAGCACTGGGGACCCACCTGGAGGGCAGATGAATTGGCTGACCTGTTGGCCATTTGGGGCCAGGAGGACACATTTGGACAGTTCAGAGTGGGCCACCAGAAGCAGCACATCTTCTGGGTGATAGCTGCCCAAATGGCAGTGCAGGGGCATCCCATTTGGGTCTGGCCGGTGTGCAACCATGGGGCCACAGGTCCAAGGGGGTGGATGCTATCACAGGTGGCAGCAGGTCACAGCCCCCACTGCCACACTGCTGCAGTGGGTAGAGAGGCCGCTTCAGGTCAGGGCTGCTTCAGCAGTCCAGCTGGCACAAGGGGTAGTATCCTTAGATACCAACTGGCTGGGCCTCAGAAGCTGCTGAGGGCAAGTAGCCCTGAGCTACTCACCAGGGCAGGTTTTTATACTGCTGGAGCTAGCACAGGTGCTTGCCCTAGGCTCTAGCTCCCCCTGGCTGCAGATCTGGGAAGAGCTGGGCAGGGTTATTTTGCCCAAAGTGATACAACTTGTCCCACACCAAAGTGCATGTCCAGGCATGTGCACTGAGGCAAAAATCCTTGGCTCAAATCTGTGCCTCTCCTATTTGAGTTGCTGCAAGCGCACATGCCTGCATGTGTGGACGCGCCCAAGAAGTTCAGTTTGGATAAGCATTTAAAAACTGTGGCATGGATGTTTATCCATATGATTTGAATCAACTGAGTGTCCCATCAATTCTTTCTAACAGATGATGTTATTTGAGAACTAGTTCACAACTGTGTGTGAGCCAGGTCTTTAAAACCAGTGGATGGGAGAGAGAACCCTCACAGAGGGTATGTTGAGCGCTTGCACCCATTGGGATTCCAGGGAGTGGAGTCTGTAGCTGGCAAATTTTCACTTTTCTGCTCTGGGATTCTAGGAACTGGGGCATTGCAACAGACCAAAAGGGAGACTCTGCTAGAGTTGGGGACCTGGAGATTTCAATATTTATACTTTGTGGTGGTGACAAAGGTGTCAGAGCTTCCAGATCTCTGCCCCTGGATCCCTCAGCCTGAAGGCAGTAACTTAGGTTGGGATATTGGCTTCACAGCAGCTAATGTGGATGCCCTGCCAACTCCAATTCACACCAGAACTATTGGGCTTTTCCTTCTTCTGAGTAAGGACTTTTTGAAATCCTGGGACAGGCTTGATCGTGCTAGGGAAGTCTACATAGCCTGGCTGTTCAAGAGCCACAAAACCTGGGAGCCTCTACAACTGGATAGAGGGGGAAAAAAAAAAAGACATTTTTTTAAGTCTTGCAACTATCATTAATGGCTTGCATACACAGGCAAAATATCACTACTACTGAGCAGCCACAGGGGTCTGGGAAGGTTGTTTCACTTATAAAAATTGTCTCGATTTTTTTAACAGGAAAATATTTACTGAATATCCAGTATGGGGGAAACTAAACTAAATTATTAAAAAAAGAGAGATAGATTAGAAGTTTGATATGTGCCAAGAAAAAGAAAGAAAAGAAATTTCCTGCTAAAGATCCAATGGCTTGGCTAGATCTAGACCTAACATATTGTTTCCATTTTCTCAAGCAATTAATTGTTTTTATTCTCAGATGTTTCAGGCTTAAGCCTTACAGAGAGAACCAACTAGAAAGCAAAGAGAAACCAGAAAATGATAAACAACCTATCTGGATCCATTTGGAGTTGGCCAGATTCTTGCACTTGGCAAGTCTGTCCTCAAACACCTAATTGTGTTGCCCTTGGTTGCTGATCCACAGATGAGAGCTGCTTGCTACTGGTCACAGCTAATGGGTATAAACTGAGATTTGTTTTAATGGGCACCCAGACTTAAAATATCATTAAGAAGTGTGTTACCAGAGAATAAACGGCTATCCTTTTCTCAAAGTCCTTTTCTGCAGCAAGCTGGGTTCTTAAAAAAAACAAAACAGAACTATCAATTGTTTTTTGTTTTTTTTAAAAACAAGATTCAAATAATTTGGAGCAAGAAATTTTGGATTAAATCCCCATTGCTTATACAACCCCTTGTTGGACTCTGTCCCACTAGAATCACATCAGAAAACCCTTAACTCTTGCAATGAAATGAAGGGAAGAAGGAAGGAAGGAATGAAAGGAGATTGGGCTGTTGCTAAGAATTTTTTTTTAAATTAACTTGCTTTTACTTTATTAAAAACAAAATAATATTAGAAATATGTATATGCTTTGCCTAAATGCAAAGACAAAACAATTAACCAACTTCACTATTACTAGAAAAGAGGCTAGAACAGCAGCTTTTAAAATGAGCAAAAAATCATTTTAACGTTTTCTTTTTTTCTTTTCATTCTTTGTGTCTAATTTGAAAAACAGCCTCTAAATTATGCAATTCACATCCAGATAGTTTAATTGTAAGTTCAAACAATTAAATTACATTGTACACCATTAATGCTCAAACCTCACAGTGTGTTATCTTTTCTGAGATGTTCTGTAGTTATTTTTGAAAGGATGGGTGAAGTTAAAAACTTTTAATTGATCCTGCCTAAAAGTATAAAGTTTACATTTTCTGTAGATTGGCTGCATCTGTTCTAATACAGCAAGTATTAACACATTTAAACTGTAATTGTGCTCCAATTTACCCTCTTTTTATTGCTACAAAAGAAATGGAAGAAGAATTAAATTATTTCATTTCATGCAAATGAAGTCATTTGGTCATAGATTTACATTGTTCTTTGCTCATTTTTAGGTGAATATATTAACAGTGGAGGCAGAAACATAACAAGGCATCTGGGTGCCTGGGACCATGGTGACTTCCAGCTGCTACTGTGCCTCTGTTTGGCTGCAGTGACAGCTGCTATTTTTTCACCCCTCCAAGTCAGTACCCAGGGTTGCTGCCCCAGTAGCCCCACCTTAGTTACACTAATGAGTGGAGAAGGAAATGTTTCTGGAAGTATAAAGACCAAATACAATAGGCTGAGAATTAAACGTTTGTTATATGCCTCCACATGCCTAGATAAGAATCTTCTATCAATTAAGGTAGTCATTTTGGACATGTATAGGTTTTCTCTTTATAAATATAATTCAAGTACTTATTTCACATGTTACCATCAATCAGTACTCCTCTTAAAACATACACCATCTATAACATCATTCTGTAGATATGAAAGACTTCCAGAATTAAGAGCCAGAAGATTAATTGTTAATGTAAGCTTCCACATATGCTATTAAAGGCAAAATAGTACGGTCATTAGTAAAGGAAGACTGGGCTTGGTAATGAAGATGCAAGACCAATAGAGGCTAAAAATGTAAGCAGAAACCTGACATTATGGGACAAACTATAATGTCCTCCCCCTCTTTTCTGCCCCAACTTTTCCCAATAAATGTCTTAATTCCTGTTTTACAATTTCTCTGTTGTGTATAGCAGTTTAATAAAGATATTGGAGGTTTAGTGAGATGGTTCTGCTCCGTACATGTCTTTTCACTGCACCTTATGAAGTGAGCTTGGGCTCATGAAAGATCATGATATATAATTTAATTAGTCTATAAAAGGTACAGAGTGTTCCCCTACCTTCCATGGGACACTCCAGACCAGGGGTGGGCAATTATTTTGGGCGGAGGGGCGCTCACTGAGTTTTGGCAAGTCATCTAGGGCCGCATGGCAGGCAGCCAGGAGCAGATTCATATTAATTTTCTAAATTTTTTTATGGGCCCCACGGGCCGATAGAATGACCTGGTGGGCTGCATCTGGCCCATGGACCACATTTTGCTCACACCTGCTCCAGACTAAACTGACCCCTTTTGTGAAGGAAGTGTAGATTTCTACATTTAGGAAGAATTATTGAGTGTTGCAGTTTCTTACTGTAGAGGTAGAACCCAGATAGTTGTTCATTTCAATCAGACACTGTTTACAATCAATTTTGCAGCCAGCTAAATACACCAAAATAGTTTCCCCCCTTATTCAATTTGTTTTTATCTATTTTTTATTTTTCACTTTTATTTAAAAAAAAAAAACCCAAAAAATGAAATCCCCCTAAACTGAAACCTTTCAGTTCCTCTCACTTCTATCAACTCTTTCTTTTTCCTTTTCTGCCCTTTTTGAATAGATGAATGACCAGAAGCCCAAGAATTTGTTGCAAAATTAAAAGTTTACATTAAATTATCATATTCATTTTGAAGAAAGGATTTTTTTTTTTTTACTTGAACAATATTTTGATGGAAAATTTCCAGTCACTTCTAATTATTTTACATATTCAAGCAAGCTTTACTAAGAATGACTGTAACATGGGTGGGGCCTCCGATTTCATGGTTGTATCATGGCCAGGGCTGCCCTATTGAAGGTGGAGCAAAGCGACCTCCTCCCGCCTCTGATTAACTGAGGGGTAACAGAAGTCCCACCCCTCCCAGGCATTGATTAAAAGCCCTAGCTGGAGCTTCCTGGTTTATTAATTTAAGTGATTATCACCCTCTTCAAGGGGTGGAGGGCAATAATTACTAATTAAACAAACAGCTTAAGTGTGGCAATTAAACCATTCTAATACCCAACTGGAGTGTAAAGCAATGGAGACAACGGATTTTGAAAAATATCAACTGTAACTGTTGGTGGGCTTTTCCCTGCTCCCCGCTTCCCTTCTAGTAACAAAGAGATGGGAACTTTTTCCACCTCTCTCTTTTATCCCCTCCCCACCCCTGTTTAAGACGACAGGCAGCCTGCCTTTTTTCCTTCTCTCTTTGCTCCCTTCCCCTCCTCCTGCTCTTCTAGGAGACAGCTTTTTGCTCGCTCTTTGCCAGCGTTTCAAACATAGCCAGTTCCCTGCACATTTTGATGGGGACCCGGCTATTTTACAGGAGACTGCCAATTACATGCATTTCACAGAAATCATGATTACATGCATTTGGTAGGTCCCTACTCATGTATCATAACCCTCAACTCCAGTTAATATATTATAGGACAGATATTGATTCCAACTATGGAATTTTCATTTTATTCTGGCAACGAGAAGCTATGGAGCTGCATTAAGCAACCAGTGGCTGAATCCAAAGTCCACGGAAGGCAATATAAAAACTTTCATTGACATCAGTGACCTTTGGTTCATGCACAACCTGAAAATTCACCTAAGCACTGGTAGCACATCTCAGGGAAAGACCTGTAACATTCCTCAGACAAAGTAGCAATAGGAAACAGTAGTCTTGAAGCTTGACTACTTTACACTGGAATAGCTGTTGGCAATCCCTAAGATTAGGATAGGGACAACAACACCCTCAAGGCTTGTGTTGTCCATAGTCTGTGAGGATGTTGGGATTTGTCCTTATATATAGAATATTCTACAGTGTTTTTAAATGACTTACTCCTGTAAAATTCTAATATCTTACTTTTATCTCTGAAAAAATATTACAGATATAAAAAACACTTTCAGTCTCATTAATAAAATTTAAGTCAGGCAATTCATACTTTCAAAGCAGAGTTTAATAATGGACTCAGATATTGAGAGTTACATTATTAATGTGGTTTTTCTCCTTGTTAATTACCACACTTCCATCTAGGATACATAGCCACCTAGTGACTAATTTCAATTACATACAACATTTATGTGATGTACACTATTCATTATACCTCACCATCTCCATTTTATAAACATTCTGAAAAAGCTGCCAAGGATGCACCAACCAACCTGCAGTTGGTGGGTGTGACAAATGGATCCTTGATATGGACTAGATGAAGACTGTGTCTGTGATATTACTTAAACAGGAAGCAACCAAAGCATCATCCTGCCCTACCACCCAGCACACACAGTTAGAAGGACTCAACAATTCTTGATGTAAATCTCAACATGTTCACAAAGTAGGTAGGACAAAAACATTTGATTTGCATTTGTACTGTTGATGTCATTCTGTAAAAACTGTTAAAATATGGAGATTGGAAAATAATTCCAAATAAAATATAAACCATCACTCGAAACTTGAGCTGACACTTTGAAAAGAAAACAATAATCTTAAAAGCGTGATTTTTTTTTTAAAGGTTGATGGGGACTTGGGAAAGATGTTAGAGAAGGTTGAATAATGAGCATTTTTAGATACTTTCGTAAATAGCTTACAAACAGCATTTGTAAATGCAAATAAATATTTGCTTGGGCAAAACTAGGTAATTATGCTTCTAGCTATACATAACTCTCAGAGTGTGCTATTCCCTTTAATTGGACTGCAGTTACAAATTTGGTATTTGCATGGAATGTCTTAAATATTTGTGTATAGAAACTTTACCAAATATTATAATCATAACCAGGGGCATAACAAGCAGCGACTGCACCTTAGGAAATGGCAGCAGGGTGAGGGGCTAGTTCAGCTGCAGTGACTGCAGTGGCAGAAGAGGCTCAAGTACAGCAGCTAAGTGGGCATCTAGGGCTGGTGCCCTAGATGCCCACCACTAGTTATACTAGTGATCACAATCATAATCAAGAATAACATTGGAAAACTGAGCTATCCCCACCTGCTAATAATTAGTTGTAAAAATGTTCATCTTGCCTAGGACTCTACTTGCTACCAATTCCTTAATCACCAGTGAAGTGAGGACTTATTAAGCTGGGAAAATTGAGGTGCAAGCAGGTATTGGAGCTGGAGCTTGGCTAGGAAATATCCAAAGGTCTTAACCTAAAGCAACACAATGAATGGTAGCAACTCATGGAAGAGAGGGAAAGTCATGTGTGTGTGTGGAGGGGGGGCGGGGAGGGGGAATGGCCCCGTCAATTCGTCTTTGTCTCTTGGCTCTCCATAATTTTGACAGTTTGTCTACCATTAGGAATGATGCAATGAACTAGTTGTCTCATTACTTAAAACACCTTTGCTCCAAGACTATAGAAGAGCATGCATTTCTCATCAGTTCAGTTATTATTTCTAGTTTAAATTAAATGTTTGTTTTGTCAATTGATACCCAAAATGTATGCTTCCAAATTTAAAATGGGGGAAAGAAACTTTGTGATCCTTAGTATAAATCTGAAATTCCTGGCTATTCTGTATATTTCAGAGTGCTATTTTGCTGTAGAATTACATAAAATGAGCTCTGCTGAGGGCAAAAACAAAACAAAAAAACCCGATAGTAATCTAACATAGAACTAATTGTATTTGATACTTTACAGCTGTGCAAATTACATGCTAACAGCCATGGGTGTGGAAGCAGTGGTCGCGATGAATGAGTGTTCCCTGACGAAATGTACAAGAGATAATGCTTCTTGATGGTTTATCATATACAAGCAATGTTTTCCACTGTGCTTCTCCTGCAAAAGTGGTGTGAATCACTTGCAGGGCAGCTATCTGAATCAATATTAAGCTGATAACAATTGCAGATATAGTTCCACATTACCACTGAACTACCACTGATAGTTTCAATAGCAAAAAAGAAGACTTTGTTATATTGTGCAAATGAGTCGATCAGAAAACCCAGTGAGTGTCGTACTATCTACAAGGGCTTTGCTTAGGTAAAGAAGAGAGTATGCATCTTCACACCGGGATCCACCTGTGTCTCTTACAAGTTAAAAAGATGCTTTAAAAGTGTTCCAAGTAAACTGACAGACAGGGGGAGTTCTTTACCTATCTAAACTAAGCTATAGACTTCCTTAGACAATGATGTTCACCTGTGACAGTCACAGATAAATTTTAGGATATTTTTCTTTTCCCTAAAATGAATTCTATCAATGCCTCAATCTGGAAATTCTTTATTCACAACTATCTACTTTGAAGGCCCTCATTATTCAATAAAATCTAATTATCATACTAACTAGTATAATATAGTATATTTTTGTCACTGTGCTAAAGAGATGAGACAAAAAAAAAACCTCCTGATTTTTTTTTTCTCACAAGGGAATCCAGAACTGCAAGAGGAAATTAGGTTCACTAACCAAAATGTTCCACTAGAATATCATACATGGCGGAGGGGGGGATTCTTTGTGTTACATTTATCTACTATGTAAACTACATTTATGTACTTCTGTTAACACTTGGTTATTTGAAATAAATCTGTCCCCCATGATAATCATCAACCTTTTCCATTCTCTACTACAGGAGGACAATTAAGGAAGTCAGACTCTAAATGCCTTCACTAGCCTCTGACAAACATTGCCATGGTGAAAAAGGAGAGCACCAAGGAGAAAACTAGAGTGCATTTTCCCTTGGGATGAGGCTGTGTGCCTCATATAAATGGCAGAAAACCAAGGAGCAGTTGGAGAAATATATTCTGAACACACAATTTCAGAGAGATTAAAAAGAAAAGAAGAAAAGTTTAAAATTAAAGTTTTTTGGATAATGCTGTTTTCAAGAACCCAGAGTTTAGACGTATCAGGATGCCAGAATGTTAACATATAAAACTGAAAGTTTCAAATCAGGACAAAGATTTATTAGTATCTACATTTGGACTAAAACAATACTAGAGATTCTGAATGTAGTTCCATAACCCTTTTCATTCTGAATGAAGACCACAGCATTGTGGCAATGAGTAATGCGTGGCTGGAAGTTCCACTTTTCAGATATGTTAAGCCAATGTTTCTGACCACTTATTATTAACGGTTGTCCTTCATAAGAACATTATGGTTTAATTCAGTTTCAAGTAATTACATTCTGCTTTTGGAAATTCCTCCAGTTTCAGCAGTCACTTCCTGTTCTTAATTGTCTATCTGTGAATTACAACATAGATATTATTGTTTACCCTTGAAGGAACCATATTTAGTGACATGAACATGAAGTTTAAAACATTAAATATCTTGAGACATGTGATTCTGCATTACTAAAGCCAATGAGAATTGTGTCATTGATATCAGTGGGAACAATCAGACTGCGATATGCAATACAAAATATACTGATGAAACACATTTGAGCATGTGAGATTATTACTTTTAGAGAGAGTCACGTGGAATCAATCTTAATTACTCAGTTTTCTGTAAGTGGCGTAGCTTAGATTGGTAGTGAATAGCACACACATCCATCCTTTGGTGGGGAGAGAGGAAAAGAGACAAATCTTACACCAGGTTCTGCCATTTTTAAACCAGTCTGTGTGCGCCAGACTTCTGTTCTGTTATGGGTATAAACCTGTTCTGTGGTGAAACTTTTGTTCTGTTACTGGTATAGAACAGTTTCCAATGACTTATACTGGTAAGTGTCATATCTCTACTGGCTTTTAAGTTGTCCCAAAGATCATAAGGATGATAATATTGATGAAGACAGAAACTGTCACAGCTGCAGACAAGGTTATTTTAATGTTTAGTGCATGGACATTACAATACCTAAAAAGCTAAGAAAGGAAGCGCCAAGTCTAGTCTGTGATTGTATATCACATCTCAATGAAACCCAAGTGCTATGGGAAGTAATTTTAGTTACTAGCCTAGCACAGTGCTGGCTAGGTTCTCCCATTAAATTTGAAGTATAGGCTGTGTGTAGACGAAATGAGGGGCATCGCTTTAATGATGTTGGTGTTTGCACACGTCAGTGGTGTTTTGCGCAAGAATTCCAGCCGCTGTAGCAAATTGGTGGCATAATGTGCCTTAAAATGACTTGGGGCGTAGCAAACTAAAATGCCTAGGAGGAGTTTTAGTTTACTGCCCTCCAGCTGTGGAGTGAAGCACCACGCTCCATGAAGCTCAGGCTCTGCAGGAAGCCCATGCAGGCAGCCTGGCAGCAGCCTGGGAAAGGGGGCTCCACCAAGAAAAAAATAAAAGTGGCGAGCCTGATCTTTTTTTTTTTTTCCCCCCGCTTCCCCTGGAGCCTGCCTGAGGTCCCAGTACTTCCCTCCACAGTTTCAGTGCACCTGGCTCAGGTGGTCCTCGGGGCCTGTGGGAGGGTGCCACCTGGTGAGGAGGGACCACTGCTGCCATAGAGGGAAGCACCAGCCCCCGACCCCCGTAGCCCAGGGACCACTCCACCCACCGGCAACTCGGCCTCCCCTCCCCGCCACCGGAGAGCCAGTTAAATTTGGGTGTGTGCATGACAAGTGTTTTAAGGGCCCTAAATTGAAGTGGTGTTTTTAAAAACCCACCACTTCAATTTGGGGCCCCCACACACCCATAGACTACAAACTACAACCCACTAGTTGCATCTACATTAGACGTTTAACTGCTCAGTAGCATAGTTTACTATGCAATAAGCATGTGCATCTACACATGCACATGCTTACCACACCAATAGCAAGTAAATCTGTTACCTACAAATGCAAGTAGCAAATTTAATTTCAATTAGTAACAGTGCAGTAGTGCTCATGTAGATGCCTGACCAAGAGCAAATCAGCTCCTGGTCAGCCATCCACTAGGGGTGAGAGATTGCTCCCTGTCCCCAGGAGCTGCCTGCTGCTGGGGTGGGCTCTTCCACCAGAGCCTGGGCAGGGACTATGTCCCTCTGCACTGGTAGCAGGGAGCTCCAAGCCTCCTGCTCCAAGGTTACGATCCTTATTTTCCAGCCCCTAGTCTGCCATTGCTCTTTACCAGGCCTCTCCACTTGCAGGGATGTGGGAGCAGATTTGCAGTCCCAGGGCTGGTTCTGGGAGATACTCATCTCCCAGCACCAGGTCTGTGACCAAAAATCTGCTCCCACTTCTCTGCATGTGGAGACACCTGTCCAGGAGCATTTATTCATGAGTAGTTTACTCACAAGTAAACTGATCCTGGATCAAATGCATGTGTAGATGTGCCCACTGTGTTGCAGAAAAGGTACTCTTTCTGATGAGGTGGCTGATAAACTTCAGAATAACTTGTGGTCATTATATTTTATTTTGTTTTTCTCATAAGGCTAGATAATCTACCTCAGCCAAATCAAACTTCAATGATATTCTAGTTCTGAAAAATTAAACTTTCTACAAAGCCATTTTCTGATTCACAATCAACTGCCATGAGGAATCTGCATTTCAAGTGATTTAGATTCGTTCATGCTAAAAAAGGCTTCTTGAAAAAGAAAAATATCTATTGACATTTACTCACATTCAGGTAATATCTAATGCCACACTTGCTATGCCCTTGCTATCATGAATAAGAAATAACTATTCATACACATTTACATGATAGCTAGCTATGAGTGGTCCCCCAGAAGTTTCAAAGAAGCCAATGACTGAGCTACCATGAAGTATTAAATACCTTCCAAATCTTATAAGTGAGTGTCTTAACCTAGATAAGTAACATTCCAAATTTAGTGGGTCTAAACCTGAGAATTTGTTTCAGTAGGCTCTGCATTTGAAAGAAAACTTATTAGAAACCAAGACATGGTATAAATAGCAAATTGGAAAATGAGAGTAAAAGATTTAGTAAGGTTTGTTCTGTTAACTACTTGTGCATCCTATGAAAAGCCCCTTAATCCTACTACACCACAGCATTACACATGCATAAATTATGCCAATGTTAACATTTCCTCATCCCACAAATTTAAAAATACAGGCATTTTCTACATTACTTGCTTTTAAACACCTTTATTAATAAGCATCATGATCAGGGTCACTCAGCTTGCTGTTGTAAAAAAAACAAAGTTAAAATGTGGATGAACCATTGTAACAACTAAAACTTTAGAATTTTTCCAGTCTTAAGAAGCACACACTTCTGTGTGTGTGTTTGGTTTTTTATTCTAACCCAACCATTTATTCACTCTTTATAGCCAGTTTTATGCATTTTTTTTAATACCAATTACTTTCCCTTGCTCTCTGAACTAAAGCTAGGCCAAGACTATTCATACCAACCTCTTGTTCATGGGCTTGTGGTCCTATGTTCTACTTCTTATGACAGGCTACAGGCAGGGCTATTGCAATATGGGGAATGCCAGTCACACTGCATTTGATCTCACAGATATATACTTGGTGGTGTACTTGAGGTGGCAATTCATTTCAATACATCAGTGCTTTTGGATATCTAATCCAGGTTGGGTATGTATGTAGCACATTGGCAACTTCGGTTTTGCTATCTGTAGTCCAAGTAGGTATCGCAGACCGTGTTACTCATGATGCCTTCTTCTGCAGCTAGAAAGGGTACGCATCATGGCAGTACACAAATGCATTTCCTTATGGAATTCTAGTTTGGTTGCCTTGTGTCTTCATTCAATATGGACTCTCCTGCAAGACTTCCAGTCCACTGAGGTACTTTGGAATCATTTATAAGCACTTACATAAGTCTAGCTTCCATAAAACAAACAAACAAAGTTTTCCATTGAAAGCAGATAATTCACTTCCCCTGCCCTTTCCCCACAAAACCTGAAGGTATATAAAATCAGTTTTCCATTAAAAGAAAAGAAAAAAATCTTCAAAAACATTTTAAATAGAAACATTTAAAATAGAAATCAGCTGGGGAAAAAAAAGAAGCTAAGAATAGACAGCTGTGTCCTTTTCTAAATCAGACTCCAAACTTCTAAGGTTGTCCTATCACTAATGTTTTTTATTGGTATGAATCAGTAGGTAGATAATCATCTACAGAAGACATTGTATCTGTTTATTTAATCTCATGGCCCTGTTATATAAAAAGGTACGTGTTTTAGTCCTGGACTAGAAGTGTTAACAGAAATAGATAGCAAATTAATTGCCAAAGGAATTGCACAGAGTTCAAACCAAATAATTCTCATCAATATTAGTGGATTCCTCTAGCTTGACTTTGATAATTTTCCACAATGACATGATGTACACCATTGTCAGTTCCACTTTTTCTATATAAATATTATAATCATGTTGCAGAAAAGATCCACAAGTTCTCTTATGATTTTACTTTATGTAGTGGTTCAACACACAGTTGTGCTGTATCCCAAAACATTTTACCACTAGATCATTATTTACTAATGAGCTTTAGGGTAGCAATAGAACATAACCTCCAAGGCACCAAGATTAATATTTAATCCAGCATTTCTGGCCTTTAATAATTTATTAAAGCCATGCTGTTTTGCACTGTCCTGGAAATACTAAATTCCATTAATGATAACCATGATCCTCACTGGACTCAGATTTTAGCAACCAACAAACACACAACTTCTACAAATTAAACTAAAATAATGATCATCATAAGAATTAACAACACATAGGAAAATGGTATTTTGAGTATTTGGCCATTTAAAAAAAAACCATTATTTCTAGGAGAGGTTCCTTTTATCATCTATTACTCTTAGACTCTCTCTCTTGCTAATAAGAGCATCAGAAAAAAAAATAGACAGCAACCTTGGGGGACTGATGTTCTCCAGGGATAGGTAAAAAGATAATGGAGCCTTTCTCCTCTAGGATGCCAGCTCAAATCTAGTTCAGCTGAGCCACTTGCTGTAATTGATGGCTCTTCAGTAGAATAAATTAATTAGTTTCACAGTCCATTTCCTAATGGTCACATTCACATACAATATTTGTTATTAATTTCAACATCATAGCAACAAATGCAGAACTAAATGTACTCAGTTCTAGATAAATACAGTTCATCTAGGTCAGGGTTGATGCAAAGAGCCTTCTACAACTATTTTCTTGCCATTCTTATTCTGCAAATAGAAGGATTTGGTTTGCAGTGTTCTCAGAGTGCCTTTTGCAAACACTTTCTCCATGAAGCTAAATAAAAGCAACAACTCTAACCAATATTTGGACCATGACTTTCCTTTCCACTTTAGCATACTCCAAGCTATCTGAAGCTTACTTCCCACAAGTTTGGTATGGGATGAAAGGAAAACAGTACAGAAACTCTCTCTCTCTCCCAAGAAAAGGTGGAAAATCATCTCCTCTATGTTTTACTGAATAAGCAGAGGTCATACAAGCCAATTTCTCACTGTTACATATTTTAAGTAAAATCTTTCCTGAGATTTTAGTTTTGGAAAAATATTAACAAGCTTTATTTTCCAACAGGTGCACACCCAATGATTTCAATGAATTTCAGGTGCCTGAGAACAGAGACCTCATTTTACCTTCTAGAAAGCAACTTGTTGTAACATTTTCCTCTGACAGTACTTCTGAAAAATATCAAATTCAGTGTTAATACTTCAAATAGTATTTAAAAGAAAACAGAGACTTATGCCATAATTAATGGTAAATCAGAACACTTGTATAACTAACAACTTGATCGTTTTTTCTTTTTTTTTTTTTAACAAAGGAATATAGAAACCACAATAGAGGCATTTGTCTCTAATAAGGAAGAGTGACTAGTTCCTTGTCCTTATGTAGTGACGAGAGGCTTCAGTTTAGCACAACTATTGACATAAAAGTCACAGAAAATAGGCTTGAAAGGGATATCAGGAAATCATCTAGTCTAACCCCCATCACCCCCACTTAAGACTGGAACCTTTCTGTTGAAATAGTCCTGGAAACAAATTTGTCTAATCTGCAATAAAATAAGTGATGGAAATTCCACCTCCTATCTAGGTGATCTGTACGAGTATCACCTTCATAGAAACTATGTTCATGACAGTTAAAGAGGGTATTATGGCTGTTCTTAAAGTTGAGCACTGAAGTTTTTCACTGGATCCTTAAAAATGTAATGAATATAGAAGATCCATAAAGGAATTATATCTCTACTAGTAATTTCAGTAGATTTCAATGGCCTGGGGGAGGTGGGGCGGGGGACAAACAAAAAAAAAGCCCACCAACAAAAGAATACTGTGGAACATGTTGGCAATGGGGTACTTTTCTCTCTCTCTCTCTGATAAATGTCACAAGTAGGACTATTATACTGAAGGCAGCAGTATCCCATTTATCTTCCTCCTCCTCCCATTATGTTGCAGCAGCATCTATTACATTCAGATTGTATTCCATGGCCAAATATGCTTAGTCACCTAAGTTTTACTTTTTTTTTTTTTTTTGCATGTGTGTTTTTTGATATCAAAGGCTTGATCCAGTGCCCACTGAAGTAAATATAAAGGATCCCATTTATTTCAGTAATGCTGAAGACTGAGGCCTTTACATATATTCTTGCCAGTCACCTACTTTTAAGATGTTGTCTTTACAATCTCAACCTATCATTCTCCCAGGACAACTATAATTTCTATCTTATCTTTAGCATTTTCCTCTGCATGATAATCTTTTTCCTTATGAATAATTTTATTTTAAATTATTTTTTGAATATAGATTTCATAGATTTCATAGACATCAGGGCTGGAAGGGACCTCGGAAGATCATCGAGTCCAGCCCCCTGCCCAAAGGGCAGGAAGTCAGCTGGGGTCATAGGATCCCAGCAAGATAAGCATCCAGTTTCATCTTGAAGGTGTTCAATGAAGGCGCTTGAACCACCTCCACTGGCAGGCTGTTCCAGACCTTGGGGGCTCGGACAGTAAAGAAATTCTTCCTTATGTCCAGCCTGAAACGATCTTGAAGTAGTTTGTGACCATTCAACCTCGTCATCCCTTGGGGCGCTCTGGTGAACAAACGTTCCCCCAGATGCTGGTGGTCACCCCTGATAAACTTGTAGGTGGCCATCAGATCACCCCTGAGCCTGCGCCTTTTCAGGCTAAAGAGCCCCAGGGCTCTCAGCCTGTCATCGTAGGGTCTGTTTCCCTGACCTCTGATCATGCGCGTGGCTCTTCTCTGGACTCTCTCAAGCTTCTCCACATCCTTTTTGAATTGTGGAGCCCAAAACTGGACACAGTACTCCAGCTGCGGCCTCACTAAGGCTGAGTACAGGGGGAGAATGACGTCCCGGGATTTGCTTGAGAAGCATCTATGGATGCAAGCCAGCGTTTTGGTTGCTTTACTAGCTGCCGCATCGCATTGCAGGCTCATGTTCATCTTGTGGTCAATGATGACCCCCAAGTCTCTTTCTTCCATAGTGCTAGCCAACATAGCACTGCCGAGCCTATAAGGATGCTGAGGGTTTTTTTTCCCAAGGTGGAGAACCTTGCATTTATCGGCATTGAACACCATCAGATTCTCATCCGCCCACTTGCTGAGCCTGTCCAGGTCAGCCTGGATAACCTGCCTGTCTTCTCATTTTTTCTAATGAAGATGCTCTTTTTATTGCAAGATTTGCATTCTTCATATTAGGCGATACGGAGACAGCCCCATCTTATTACCCCTATCTCCACCAGTAAAAATGAAGTGGAGTAAGAAGAAACCACTCTCTCCATTTTTATTTCTCCTAACATTTTAGCAGTAGGAAAGGGGACACAGGAGTAAAATAAGCTAGTAAAATAAAATAAGATGCTCAAGTGGAAAACTACATCAAAACACTTCTCTCACAAATTTTGTTTTCCAGTGGGGAGAGGGAGAGGATATTAACTAGAGTTGTAAGCTAAGGAGAGAGGGTAAAATCTGCTTTATTAAAGAAGGAGAGCAAAGGAAAAAAAAAGTTAAAATTTAAATGTTTTCCATTGTTAGAAACATTTTGAAAACCATTTCTGCAGGTCCTCCCCCAACAATTGGGCTCATTTCAAGTGAGACCTTTTTTTAATACTTTTTGAAAAGTTTATTTCTAAGAAACCTGTTTTGGAGAAAAAAATAAATGTAATTGAAAGCATTTCCACTAGTTCTAGTCTTCACGTTACATCGCCTAGGGATGGCAGCATTTGCCTGACCTGAGCACTTCTTACCAACTGTCAATTTTCCTTTAGCTTCTAGTTGCAGCAATCTAATGCCACTTTAACTAAAGTGAAACTCATCCCTTCTGTATAGATCCTTGTTTTTCCAGAACCTAATAAACCTGTTCTCACAAAAAAAAGACTCACTACTTAAAAAAAAAAAATCTATCATTGTACATTATGTTAGTTGGCCCGACCCTGGGACTGAAACAAGTAACATTTAGGAGAAACCTGCTGTAGAAGTGTTGGGGTAATCCTTTGTATATTCTAACTTCCCTGACATCTTTGTTAGGCTTCTCAGGCACAAAGCTTGTGATCTGTGGAGGTATGTTAACAACTCTAAGTTCTGTGCATTTGGCAAAGAGCTGAAGCCATAAAAACCTGCTTTTGCTTTCTGAAATGTTTTGTAGATAGTGGAGTTAAAATGTTACTGTAGCTGGGAAGATCTAGGAATAGTATGAGGTGAGGGGCTCTTTTGTTATGTTTATTATTATTCTTGTTTGGTGATATCCTTTATTGAACTAATTCTAGTCAAACCTTTCTCCCAACTAAATAGCCACTTACTAGAACTTCATCAATTAATGGCTCAAGACTTTTAATATTAGGCAAACAATTCCAAACACGATTCCTTCTTATTGCTCAGTTTCCTGGCAAATGTAAAAAGTTCTGAAGTTACTGAGGGGTTTGCAGCAACCGACTACAACCCAGAGAGTTGGCTTTTTAAGAAGAATGCAGACAAAACAACCCAAGGTGTTTAATAAATTAGAATTCACATGATACACAGTTCATAGAATCATAGAAGTAGGGTCAGAAGGGACCTTGCAGATCTTCAGGTCCGACCCCCTGCCTGGGCAGGAGGAAAACTGGGCTCAAATGACCCCAGCCAGGTAGGCATCAAGCCGCTTCTTAAAG
>NW_005842260.1:390242-397742 GCF_000455745.1 Alligator sinensis | reverse complement strand
AATACTACCCTGGTTTCACTAAGTATTTGGGGAAACTTAGCTCAAGCTTAACTGATACAGTTCAGGTTCAGAAGTTTATGCCTAGAAAGAAGACAGAGAACGCTGGGATCTCACCTAGTCCACGGTACTCAGGCTGCAAAGCTGACAGGCACAGTCCGTAGCACAATCCTTGAAGAGAGAGATGATCTGTTCTTCCAGCGTCCCAAGAACGACAGGGGATGGTGTCAGCACAGGGGTTTTCTTCTTCTCCTTCTTTCCTCCTGCTTCTACTTCTTTTCCTTCCTTTTCCTCTTCCTCTTCTCCCTCTAGCAGCACACACACTTACAGATTTTTATACCCTCAGTTCAGCTGCTTCGAAGCACCCTCAGTAGTGTAAATCATTGTCTTTTCTATTGACAAGGGGTTATCTGGTTTGGACCATCTCAGGAAACTGATTGATAATCAGGAAACACTTAAGATTAGGGAGTAACCCAAATACTTGGGAGCCAGCTTGAAATTCCTATGGGTGGCAGATATACTGATGGGATATCTCATGGTTTCTTCAGGAACAATAGATAGCTTGCAGCATCAGGATTTTGGATTTTTACTTGTTGTGCACAAGCCTCAGCTTAGCATGACTTTTCCAGATCTTACTATAGTCTTTTAACAGACTTAAAACAATTATTGGGGTGCTCATAACCTTTTGTGGAGAGGACTCCCACCAGTCGTCTCGGGAAAGATATGACAACACCTGGGATTAGGGCTCCAGCAGGCTGGATGCTGTGATGAACCCTTAACCATTGTTCAAATGTTGCCCATACCCCCTCTGACTCGGTCTCTTGCCTCAGCATTCCCTAACCCGGCAACCGAGTTTTAGTCAATCAAGTTTAAATAGGCCTCCCATAGTGGGACCGGGGAATGTACGGCCCGAGATGCCTATTAAACTTAGAGCTGTGTGTGTGTGTCTGGGGGGGAAAAGTCCTTAGTAAATCCAGATTAGAACTGGTCTGATAAATGCTGAGCTGGGTGTGTGTGAACATGGGTTGATTAACATTGGAAGCACAGATTCCCCATCATGCAGCAGTCTCCTGCTTCTCTGGTCCCAGAATTCACTGCAGTCTCTGCTTCAGGCTTTCTGTTTTCCATCTCTCATGTAAATGAGACCTAGGGCAGTTGATTCACTCTTGTAACCCTTATCTGGTGAGGGTCTTAGGTGCCTCTCTCACTGCATCTTAATCAGTTTCGTTTAGGTAGAGGAGGGGAGGGAGGGGGGGGTGAGTCCTTTGTGAGTCAGACAGACTGCATCCTGTACCAGGGTTCCCCAAGAATACAGAGCTGAGACGTAACAGTATGCATGCACACATGTGAATACAAAATACCAAAATGTTTATCCTGATCCACTGCATAACAAATGTGTTAAATCCTTAAATCCTATTTCAACTAATGAGCAGGCCTCTCTGTGATTTTCAACCACAATCCTTATGGAAAAGTTCTACAGAATTTGATAGACCCTAACCTTTCTATGGATCTGGTTAACCAATTTGTGTTGAAATGTGTGTTTCACTTCTACAGGTTGGTTTCAAAAGTGAGAAAGCAAGGCAATAACTAATGTTTTACATATGTTTTGTTTACTAAAAACATACAACAATTTATAAGGAACCTACTATATTTAGATGGAGAAGTTTCCTCCTGATTAAAATTGGGTACATCTACATGTGCCCCTATGGTGCTGTTGTTACTACGCTGATATTTAGTACTTCCAAAAGGAAGTACTAAATGATGGTGCGGTAACAATCGATACTGCACTGTGCTGGCAGTAGCATCACAAGTAGTGCCTGCCGTTGCTACAACACATGTCCTTCATGAAGGAGAAGCAGTTAATAGATATATGTATGTGCAAATAGAAGGGAAGCTTTAGGAAAGAAAAATTCTTGGAGTCAAATAGGAAGCTATGCCCAGCCAGAAATGCTAGTATTAATTAAACTCACACCACACCAACAATAACAGCAATGATTAAAATTATAGTGTCTTTTCCCCTTACAAAAACCTTTTAAAAACAGGCACTTGAGAAGCTTTCAAGAGTAAAGCTTTGGTAGCTGTGAGGTGCACATGCCAGGAGAAGTTTTAGTCATTTTGTTTTTTTTCTGCTATTTATATGCAGGAGAAAGTATGTTTGTAAAATGGTTGATTTATTATAATTGCCAGTAGGTCATTTTTCAGCACTTAACACACTTAATTCAAATACTATACAAAAGAAACCAATTATAAAAGCAAAATAGAAATGCTATAACAAGCATGACCACTCCTCTCGCCCCTAATTGCACTATATGTAAAAAAAAAAGTGTTGGAAGAACCTAAATGGCCAGTATTTTATATATTCTTCAAGATGGATATGCTTTCCACTGCTTAAAAACAAATAAACAAACAACAATTGAAAAAAAAAAAAACCCCAAACAAAAAACCCTCTCTTTCTTCTCTCTTGGTTTTGAAATTGTTCACCTTTTTCCTTCTTGCAGATCAGACAAAAGACCTGTGTAACTGCTGCACAAAGCTAGTGTGATGGAATGAAGAATAAAGCTCAATTTCTCCTATATGAGTTTCATTTGAGGGTCTCTTTTTCTGTCTCTTATGAATAACCTAATGTTATGATGTTGGAGAAATATTATAGTAGTGATGGTCCAGGAAATGTGGATGATATTTTTTATTGGACCAACTATTGCATGGCTGAGATATCAACCACAAAAATTCTTGTCTAATCATATGACATTTTGAACAAGTTCTCTTGCTGTTATATAGAACTGATAAAATGATTTTCTTACAGAAATATTATTTGACTTTAACACACAAAATTGAACATAATGAAAGGAAAATGGAGGACTAGAAGCTTTTTGCCATCTCAGAAACAGTGGAGAATCCCCCTAATGGATATCATAATTTTTATATTATTTAAAAAAAAATGGCAAGTCAGTTTTCAAACTATCCAACCCAATATATTTCACAAAAATAAGCTGTATGATTCTTAATGTAATAGTTGGATGATACTGGGCACAACTGTTCACTTGAAATAATTTACAAAAAAAAATAGTAATATGGTGTGGATAACAAAGTTTTATTGTGAAAGTATAATCTAAATATACAGTGGGTGCAACTACATGACATGTTTACTGTGCAGTTGACTAATTACCTGTGCAGTAAATGTCTCAGTGTCTAAACACGCACCCCTATTAGACTGGAGTAAACCAATTTAGAAAATTAAAAAACCCTGCAGCAGCATATGTGCAGATGTTGTCCAGCTGACTGGGGCATAAGGGTACTTCAGTGAGAGGGTTGCCTGCTGGCTAATCCTGCAGTGAAACTCTCTTGTGCCCCAGCCAGCCCTGGGCTACTAGGTTGACTCCTGGGGCTCCCTGCTGTCAGAACCCATTGTTCATGTGCCTATAGTACAGTGGAGAATTCCATAGTTTGATACAGAAGGCACAGTCTGTCAATCATTTTGTAAGTAGGTCATGTAAGTAGGTCACGAGTGGAAAACTCCAGAGCCCAGTGACTATATATTAATGAACTAAAAAGTCCCCCGCCAATCTTATGTAAATTCGTACCCCACTATTGGACTGTTCTAAATTATTCCTCCCTGGCGGCCAGCGATTGGCTTGCTAGCCGTATAAGAGGTTGAAGCAGTTTCCGCCCAAGTTGGAGAACTCCACATACATCTCGTGGAGAGCTCTGAGCACACTGTGGAGCCTAGCAAACTCCGTGTGTGTCTTAGAGAACTGAGGGGCCTGATCAACCTCTAATCGCTCCCCGTCACCGACCTAGACCTAGACGTAACCTGACGACTGCCGGCTCGACACATTTGCAGACCGACCAAACGAACTTTGTAATTTCTGCCCGACCCAAGTTTTGTTTACAACTGTAATCGAAGCAAGCTTCTGACCTGCACTGTACAAGCAGTGTAAGTAAACAATCTTTGTGTTCAATCAAAACGCTTGAGTACCTGATTCCACTCCAAGAGTCACAAGTACCCGCCTGCCGACTAGGGCTCCTAAGGCCCCGAACCCCACGCCGCGGCTCTCAGCAGCGACACCTGCCGGCAGCCCCAGCTTCATGTGCTGTTCCCAAATTATTGCGCCAGAGTTAATTGCTCCTGGACATCTGTTCAAATGGTGTATGTGGGAGCAATTAACTGCAAAGCAATAAGCTCCTTAGTTTATACAAGTGCCGTAATTGCAAGTGTAGATGTGCCCAGTTTCCCCTCCCAAGCGCTCAATGGTTTGAGTGTCCTATTCTAAACACAAAACAATGGGATTCTACTCTAACAGGGACATCTTGATACACAATAACAAAGCCATTGCAACCAGATTTTTGCTAAGTTTCTAGCTATCCTAGATGTTTCTTAATTATAGTAGTTGAAGTTTCACATAGGCCAAGCACAGATGTTCAAAAAGCCCAAGGCGGAATCAAAGTTACGTGGCTGTAAGCAGCCTAGGTTACATTGGTAGAGGACAGTGTATACATTTACCCTTTGGAGGTGGGGGTGGGGGTGGGGAAATGCAGGTTGCCTGCACTGGCCTTGGCCTCTAGATCGGGTGTGTTCCTGCATGCCTCCTAATGTGCCCCACAGGCTCCCTAGGATGCCGGAGACTGCTGAAGCACCTAGGCCATACCTTATTAGCTGCCAGACATGGACAAGCATGACCCTACACTTCCCCCTGCACTAGTACTCCAGAACCCTGTAGCTATGGCATAAAAAAGCCTTGCGGCACCACTGGTGCCCATGGCCCAGGTACCTGCGAGCAGTGGCCAAGCTGCAGAGTTCTCAGGGTTGCCTTCATGCAGACCTAGTCTCAGTGTTCTTCTCCCACAACCCCAAACCACCAGAGGCATACCACCTGCACCAGCTCAGGAAGTGAGGGTTCCATGCTGGGATCTGGGGAGCAGGGTGCTTGACTCTAGCCACTGAGATGGTGTGCAGGAGCTAATGTTGGACTGTACATGATCACAGGGGTCCCTGGCTGTGTGGAAGCCAAGGTTGGACTCCATAGAGCTGTGCCCAAGCACTAGGGTGATCATCTGTTCCTAACTGGGCAGGACAGTCCCAGAATGGGATCAGGTCCCAGTCCTAGGCTGCCTGACTCCAGGACATCATTTTGTGTCATCATGTAGTGATCTAGGTTTCCCTTTGCAGGCCAGCAGTGTTCCAGCTTGAAAGGGGTTGTTTGGGGCTGCCAGGAGAACAACACAGGGAGCACCATGTGCATGTGCATGCCTGCACACATCCATGTTACTGGAAAAGAGTGGGGAAGCATAGAGAGCAGCTCTCTTTGAGTAAGTCTTTGGGGGGGGGAGGGGGCATGGGGAGGCAGTTCAAGGACCCCATGGTGAGGGAGGGTGTGGAGCAGGGATTGGGGCTGGAGGCACTGCCCAACCAAGATGGTGGATTGGGTCCCAGGGCCGGGATGGGGAGAGGGACAGAACCTCAAGTGGCTTGTCCAGGGGGCCATCACTGTGCATGCTCCCCTAGCAATGGCGGTATGTGGGGGGGGGGCATGTGCCCCACAGATGTGTAAGCAGGGTGAGGGCAGATGTGGGCTGCGTGCTGCAGGCTTGAAGCTCCTTACCCTCCCCTGGGAGCTCTATGCTGCCATGGTGATGTGCCCTGTGCCTGCCTGGCAGTACCCAGTGTGATGGTGGCATGGAATTGTGCCCCCACTACTGCCAGGTGGACCAGGGGCACACAGCGGGTGCGGGACTCCCAGGGGAAAGGCAGCAGGGCAGGGAGCCTGCATTCACCCATCCCATTCAGCTCTGCTCTGGCCATGCCCCTGGTGGGGAGGGGGGTGGGGAGCAGGAGACAGGCACCTGTGCCACCTTTACATTTTATAAGAGTGATCACCCTACCAGGCACAGGAGCATGGGAGTCCATGGCTGGGTGTGCAGGAGCCAGGGTCAGACTCCACTGAGTTGTGTCTGAGCATGGGGGTTCTCTTGGGCTCAGTGTCAGCTGTGTATGTACATCATGGGGCGCTTCATGACACAGAGTGCAGGGACACGGCCTGGAAACATGAGTGCCCAGGTCCCAGGACTCATGCAGGGGACACAGACACCTCCCTTCCCTTTCTCCTCCACTGCCTGCCTGTAGCTGACAGATGGCCAGACATAGGAGATGGGACTGAGGAGAGGGTCTGTACTGACTTGGCTCTGGGAGAGCTCAGGGACAAGCCTGCTAGGCACTCAGCTGGTGCAGCCATGCATGGGCCAAGTGATAGTGTGCCTCCCTGCAGGGGAGCTGCAAAGGATGCCAGAAGACAGTGTTATATTGAACCAATAGAGGATCTAGCTCAGAAATTAAATTCCCCAACTGAACCTAAATCAGTTAGATTTGATGGGTTACAGCTAGACTGTTCTCGGTGGTGACAGCTGATAGAACAAGGAGCAATGGTCTCAAGTTGCAACAAGGGAGGGTTAGGTTGGATATTAGGGAAAACTCTCTCACTAGGAGCGTGAAGAAGCATTGGATCGGGTTACCTAGAGAGGTTGTGGAAACTTGATCTTTGGAGGTTTTTAAGACCCAGTTCGACAAAGCCCTGCCTGGAATGATCTAGTTGGGGATAGTCCTGCTTTTAGCAGGGGTTAGACTAGATGACCTCCCAAGGTCCCTTTGAGCCCTATTTTCCTATGATTCTATAACGAAATGTAGACAATATGAGGGGCATGTGTGAATGAAACTTTAAAGCAGGTTAAATGTTTTTGTACCGCTTTAATGGTGTTGATGTTTGCATGTGTCAGCAGTGTGTTGTACAGTAATTCCAGCTGCTGTAGTAAATTTGGCAGCATAATGCACCTTAAATGACTTGGGACCCAGCAAACTAAAAGTCCTCCAAGAAGTTTTAGTTTGCTGCCCTACAGCTGTAGAGTGAAACACCAGGCTCCGAGTAGGTCAGGGGTTCTGCAGGAAGCCGTGCATGCAGCCTGGCAGCAGCTCAGAAAGGCAGGCTCCACCCAAGAAGAAAAAAAAAAATCTTTTTTTTTTCTTCCCTGGAGCCTGCCTGCCTGCCTGAGCTGCACAGGGGCCTGGTGCTTCCCTCTGCATCTGCAGTGCCCCCCGGGACTTCCTGATCTGGGTGTCTGAGTGTGAGTGCTGCCTAGGGGGTGCTACCGCTGCCACTGAGGGAAGCACCAGCCCCCCCCCGCAGCCCAGGGACTGCTTCACCCGCCGGCAGCTCACCCTCCCCTCCCTGCCAGAGAGGCAGGGAGGGGGGGATGTGCATGACACAGGGGGTTTAAAGGGCCCTAAACTGAAGCATTGTTTTTAAAAACCCACTGCTTCAATTTAGGGCCCATTTCATCTACACATGCCAGGTTCTGACATTTTTAGATCAGTCTATGAGCAAACTTCTCTGCAGTTATGGGTTTAAAATTTCTGATCATTTCAACAGTGTAATGTTTGTACTAAGCCATGGTGTTATTTACTCAGTGTGAGAGGCCATTTCAGCAGCACTCTGCGAAAGGACACAAATTCAG
>NW_005842260.1:374751-390211 GCF_000455745.1 Alligator sinensis | reverse complement strand
CTACTGCCCATGGTAGTTAACTCCACATCAGATGCAAGAGACAGTTCTGTAAATACATGGCTTGATATGTAGTAAGCAGAAGTCTCACCTCTCCACTACTTTTAGTTGTGCTGTAAAATATACAACTATGCAATATCAGGGGGATATTTACAAAATGATAAATGAGAGAGATTAGACAAAATGTTTCCTTGCTGAAGTTTTCAAGATATTAGATATTTGTGACAGGAAAGAGTTGGTCACATTTTCTGGCTGCTGGTATTAAAGTAAAAACAGCGTAGCATTATATTATTCAGAGCTAGAGCTACAAAAGAGTTGTTATAGGTTTCAAACCTGCAGTAAGTGGCTCTGAGTTTTTTCTTTCCCTGTTCTCCTTTTACTTGTGGGTGATCTAAACCTTATCAATTTCTTCCCGTTGAAGTTCAGAACAGTTCGGCTCTCAGGTGACTTGTTCTCTTTCAGTTTGTTGTTACCTCTCCTCCCCAGCCTGCTGGTCTTCAAACTTATTTCTGAATTCATTTATGAGCCTTCATTAAATATGAAAGAGAATTATGAAGGCAGAGAATTGCTGAAATAGAAACCTCTGCCAAAACCGACTCACCCCCCTCCCTCTACCAAACTCAAATATCTGATATCTATAGCAACAGTTTTTTCTTCATTGATGAATTTTAATTTTTGTTGCTCAAGGGTAACACTTCTGGAACAGCATGAGTGGTCATTATACGACATACATATCAGAGTCGCTTTCTTTAAACTTGATGCCTGAATTAATAAGGTCCTCTTTCTGTACAGTGCTGCCATATTGGCAAATACTTTTTGACTGGGTAAAAACTAAAGTGCAAAAAAATGCTTTCCTAGCTGTCAGGTGCAGTCAAGATCAGAGAGTGGCATGCAGGTTTTGATACCTCACATTAGTATGAGCATTCCCTGGAGTTCTCCACATCACTTTCATAGGTCAAGTTTGTTGGAAGTCTTGACTCAGGGAAAAAATAAATAAATAAAATAAAGTATACTGGCTTAAAATTATATAGAGTTAGACCAGATCAACAGCATTTCAAGGGGTTGGGGGCAGGGTAAAGGAATCTCTTTTTACAATCTCACTGAAAATATCTCTCTAAAACAATGCCCATCTTTCAACATTTCAAATAATCATTCAGAATGTTCATCTGCAACTATTTATCATGTACTTCAGTTGAACACTTTTTCCCTTCTGTTTGTTTGCATACCAAATTTTGCAAGTGGTGATCTGAAAAGAACAGGCTGAAGCTGAGCATGCTGAGATCTACTACATCCTTAAGAGAGTGTGGGGGGAGGGGGGGAAGGAGGGTGTCCCAAACAAACAAACAAACAAAAAACCCAACTGAATACGAAGGTATACATACCCACTGAACTGGGCATGCACTTGAAAAGTGGCGGTTTTATTTTTCTTTCAAAAAAATGGATCTCTCTCAAGTAGTGACACGAGACTCCCTGTAGCTAAAAAAATACATATTAACGTGGAAAGCAAAGCATTACTTTAAATTCTACAACGTGGGGGAAAAATCTCTGTCAAATACTGGTTTTGCACATCAATCCCCTAAACTTAAAAGAAAACAAACCAAAACAACTTGAGGTTCATGGCTCCAAGATGCTGCCTAGTCGCTTCATTCTACTGGAAATCCATGCAGCGGGGCAAACTGCTTGTGTATACACACTTATTTTTTCAAATGAAAAATAGCCTTTTAGGATAAATTATTATAGTTATTGGGAGCATAGATGGACTCTTGTTAAATTCTAGCTACATAAACAGAGGCGGACTACATGATTTTTGTATAGGTCACTGCTGCCTCTAAATACAATAATTTTGGGGTGGGGGTTAACAACTGCTCTTAAGAAAAACTCAAAAGAAATAGGGGTTCTTAACACAACTGCATGGATGAAAGGAATAAAAATGGTAGAAGAATAATTATGTTACGATTATGCAGATTGCACACTGTTTTGCTTGAACTATACTGGAGCTGGTATTTACTTTTTCCCCCTCCCTTATTACAAGAGACCACTAAAAATGAAGGATGCAAAAGCCTGACGTATTTTATGCCATAGAATTGAATTTGTTGCTCTGGCACCTGTCCTATCAAATAAATACAAGCTCTGGTTCCAAGATATTTAACTAAGAAAAATGAACACTCATTTTATTACAGCATAGCAATCTCGTCCCAGCTTATCAAGAGCCAACCTGGAACTGTACACAAGCTGCTGATACTTTTTTTTTTGTAAGTGATCAGTCAATACCTGATAAGATCACTTCAGCAGCAGGGAAAGTCTTCTGATATTAACTAGTTTGAGATTTTATCATTCTCAGGTAATTGTGCTGCAACCAGATGCAAGCAGTTAGCAATTGCAGCAGCCTAAAATGAGATTATAGAGCTGCATATGAAGCATTTGTTGGAGTGATTCATTCACCTTACTTTTACCTGGTGTGTTTTTTGATTCTGTCATAATGCCAACTGCCCACAAGACACAATCATTCTAGAAAGCTAATATATGCCTTCCTATCACTAGAAAATGTTGCGTTACAATTTGAAATTGACTCACAACTGGGTAGAGTCAAAGGAAATTAAAAAGCGTAGTGATAGCAATGTGACCTTAATAACACAGAAGCAAGACTCATGGCATACCTAGTCTGTTCCCAATTATTAGCAGAAGATACTATGTTTTTAAAGCCATTAGAGCTCCCAAGTTGTTTTCTTGATCATGCAATACAAAAACCCATAGCTTTATACAGCTTTAAGGAAGTCTAGCCTAGGTAGACAGGATAAAAGCTGTAAATTACATTATCTTAGCATCATCCAAGATCTCTTTCTTTGGGCCTCTGCACATACCTGGTTAAGATTTGGTTAACAAGACGCTAATGAAGCAGATAGAAGAAACATGGGCTTTTTAATTAATCATGAGCATTTAGCCCACTGTTTAAATTGTGTATGCTATTATGGTGAGGTTTCTTAATGCTAACAGTGTAGACAGGGAACTCAACACAGGATATAAAGTCACTTTCTTTTCCCCTGTTGGGTTACATTCATTCAAGATTCAGTCACATTTATGTTACTAGTCAGTCCTCATGTTATGCAGTAGAATTTGCCACTATTACAAGTCGATTTGTATCTGCTAGAGTACTTCCAAAATGGACAGATCTTGCTCTACCTACAAAATAAACTTCTCTCACTGTATAATTCATTCTAATATAGAGACAAATTATTCTTAATTTAGATTACAGCCACACACTAAATATAAAGTCTTCACAAAGAGAAAGTCTGCCTTGGAGAATGTTGGCAACAAAGTGGCTCCATAAACACATTCCTTCATTTCTACAAACAAGTTTTAAAGTACCCCTTGCTAATGCTTTATTCAGTGGTGCTCACATGTTTGGCCCTGTGGGCCAGATGAATAGCATAGGGCTAGTCTACAGGCTGGGTCAGGCCCTGGGATGCCCTTGTGTGCTAGGATCAGGCTCCAGGGCAATCCTGGCACCATCTCCATGTAGCCACAGCTGAATCCTGTCTGATATTGATCCTGATCCTGGCTGAATCTCCACCTGGCTAGGATGGGCTCCAGGGAATCTGTGATATCCTCATTCAGTGGAGAAATCAGACTCTGGGGGCAGGGGCACACTGCCCCTGCCCAGCCTCTGTGCAATGGGATAAAGCCCTGCACTGCCCTGAGAACCCGGTCTAGCATATAGATTTGTTGGGAGCCCAGCAGGCTGGATTACATGGTGTCAGAGGCCATATCTGGCCTTTAGGCTAGGGGTAAAACACCACTGCTTTATGCCATATATTTAATGGGGAACCAAAAATATACTGTCTATTCCACTATTATGTATAAAAACATGATGTTTAAATGGTAAACCACAAATATTGTCCTACCAAAAAATGTTAACCATTGTGTTAGCCTTTTCTAGGGACATCAGTATAAAAATGTTGTTTCAGACAAAAAAAAAAAAGTCTCCCATTTCCCCTTTCCAAGCTTCAGAAGTGATATGAAAAAGAGACCCTTATAGAAATGTAGACAGGGTTGGAGCTCTGCCAAGTCTTCAAGGGAAACAGTGCAAGAGGAAGGTCAGTCAAAGAGTCTGAAGAGAAAAGAATGACCTGTCCAAAGCAATGAGAGAAAGAAAGAATGAGAGCGAGTGTGTAAAGAGAATATAAATTGTTTACACATACATATATTATATACCTACACACACACCTCTACACCTATTTTAATATATATTATGTATTAATATTTGCCCCTATGAAAATAGCTCCTCCATATCAGGTACCAAGCTTGTTGAAATAGGGCAAAATTGTCCCCATTGCCCTCACTATCCAGTAATAGACTGAATCGTAGGCAGCCTAGCCTAGTGGTTAGGCCACTGAGAGAAAGCAGGAGTCAAGGGTATAATCTATAACATGGGCCGATTCAGGATTTGGGAGCCATGATACCAGATCCAAGGGAAAAACCCTAGGGCATACTCTAAAACACAAACCAGATCAAGGTTCAGGAGGGTGAGGCTGAGAGGGGAAATGACAATAAGTGGGAAATCCAGGGCCAGTGACCAAAACACAGGTAGGAGAAGGGTCTGGAAACTGGATGCCAAGTTACCAGATCCAAGAGAAAATCCACAAGTTTGAATCCAGTCCAAGAACAGAGCCAGGAAGGGTCAGGAACCCATAAAACCAGACCAGAGACACAGGAACAATAAGATCTGCTTTATTAACCCGTATGGGAAACTGTTGTCTGGCCTGGAGTCTATTGCCACAGCTGGAGCTAAATAGAGTAGCTGCTTTCCCAGCAGCCTATTAGACCGCCCAGACAGTGGCCAGCTAGAGTCATTAGCTGAATTAGGAATGCCAGTCAAAGCCCTAGGTAGGTGGGACCCCTTAGGCAACTGATGGAAGCTGGGCTGCCTTGTAGGGTCCCTGACATATTCCTTAGATGTTAAAAAGAAGAATTCTAAATCAAGCTGTTGGTCAGAGCTTTCACAAATATGTTACATACACACACACACGGATTCTAGTGGCATAGCCATAGAGAATGCATCAGGCCTCTTCTGGTTATTGTCTAGACAAATTACAAAGAAACCTATTTGGTTGTGTAAGGAGATATTTACTTTTTTAGCCAGTGGACTTTATGGAAGATTGTTTAAAGTGAAAGTGAGGAAGTAAACATGTAAATGGGTCCTGAGCTCATCATCTTATTTTGTCAAAGTCTATGCCTAAAAATGACCTAACACCTTTCTTAATTTAAAACAATGGTGACAGTGCCATTCAATGAACATAATGAGAACTGATTTCCAATTTCTCATCCTCTGTATTTTTTCCTGGATGGTTTTAGGATCTGCACAAGCATGTCATCACTATAGAACTCCAAAGGATCAAGACCAAGAGCATACTTACACAATATACCAAAATGAGTCAAAACAGGATTTATCATATTAATAAGTAGCAGCTAAGATATGGTTTTATAACACTACATACTATGCTATATATTAGCTACTTGTTTATCTATTAACACTAGTCAATAGTCAAAGGGGCAGCAGTGTGACCTAAAAATAGCTTTTAAACACCTTTTCCCCCCCTTTGGTTTTCTGCATGCATGTTTCAAAATGCATATCTGTATATGACAAAATACACTACCTCAGTTATAAATATTATCTCAGGTCATGTCTCCACATGCATATTAAATGTGATGCAATAAACTCTGGTGCACACCATGACAGAGTTTATTGCTCCTGGGTGCCATGTCTATACATGCACCCAGGATCGCAGCACTTTGAGCTGGGTCAGAGTAGCCCTGGCTGGCAGGAGGCCCTGGGGGTCAGGCTACCAGCCTGGGGCTGCTCCGACCCAGCTTGATGTGCTGTGGAGGGGTTGTCTGGGGCATAAGGGTGTTCCAGTGCAGGCTTAGCCCCGCACTGAAGCACCAGTCAGCCGCATCAGCGTCTACACGTGTGCTGCTTCAGAGTAAAAATCTCTGCAGCATGATAGTATTGTATTTAAAAGCAGTGCCCTGTCACAGAATTTAATTTACTTCAGCCTAACATCTCTATATGAGTAGATGTTGAAACATTTACTGCAGAGCTAGTAAACTCTGCAGGAAATGTCTCATGTACATGCACCCTCAGTGCAACAACCCATCAGCATCATCTTGTCACTTCAATTTCTTCCTTTTTCTTTCATTTTGTAGGCATGCATCAAAACCCTGCCACATGGAGAATTTAGTACATGTTTAATCTGTGCAGTATTAAAGGGTGTTTATACATGTGCTCCAGGAGGTGTTAAAGTGCTTCAATTAAGTGGCTCCTTGAGCCACTCGAATTAAAGCACCTGGAGCACCATGTATAATCCGCATCCCCACACTGAAAAATGGCAGCGGGGCCACCTTAAAATGCTCCCAAAGCCATTTTTCAGCATGGGGATGCTGATACATATGATACTGGAGTCTACTGGAGCATGGCAATTACCACACTCCAGCAGACTCGATTAATTGAGTCTGCTGTGACTGATGGCTAGAAAATGGGATTTAGATGTTTGCTTTTGGAAACTGGCTTTTAGGTAAAGTAGATATGTATTAGAATAATGGTCCAGGGCAATAGCAAGGGTTAATTGATTTCTTAAAAGCCTGTCTGTGATAAAGTTTCCTCAAGGTTGTCTGTGTCTGCTACAGGCAGGAAGGGAACAGACACTCAGGCTGGGAAATTGAAGGCATGTACCACACTATTCCATAACACGAGATAAGGTGGCATCATAGTCATAGTGCCCAAGTGCAGAGTCCTTGAGAGTTCTGGTTTTGGGGAAGAGACCAAATTAAGAGAAGACCAGTAAAGCCCAAATTAGGATGTGTGCATGTGATGCATTTGTGAAACAAAGGAATATGTAGATGGGACAGAACGTGGACAGTATGCAGATTGGTCTCTCTGTGTTCATCTATGGCCATAAATGAAGTGTCATCAAAGGGATTTCAAAGCAACAAAGGGCCCCGAGAGGGCATACCACCAGCCCATCTCACCCACCCCACTGGGGGTGGGGGGAGTGGGCCTCAGCCTCCAACCTCCAGGCTGCTGACATCTGACAAGATGTCTGACAGATTCTCAAGAGAGAACCTCAGAGTGAATCTTGCGTACTGACTAGACATACCTTGACTCTGATGACAGATCTAGGACTAGTAGATATACAATTGTTTGCATTATTCTTGCTTCTTTGCTATCACTGTGTATCAATAAAATTTGCCTGTTATCAAATGGAAAGGTCGTGGCCAGTCTGAGGGGTTTGGGTCCACCTGAAACAAGGTATCTGGGTCATAGATCCAGTGCCAACACCTACATGCTGTAATTACAGTGTGTTGGAACAGCCTCAATGAACGTGTATAGGCACCCAAAGTTAGAATGTGTTCTGAGCAGTTGCATGGTAATGTTTACTACAATCTCTAACATGTACAGCCCCAAGACTACAACAGAAACTTGAACTAGCACCTACTGTGGTACTAGGACTAGGACTGAATATCAGCTGAGTTTTGGTACAAGCCATGGGACTCTCTGGTGCTACAGATATCTGGCTTTTAACTTGATCTTGGATAAATTTGAGAAGTGAAAGATCTAGGATCCTTCCTTCTGAGATGTAGGGCTTTCCTTATGCTTTGTACAGCAGAAGGGTCCCTTGCTGATGTTATGGTTCAGTGAGGACTGCAAGCTGCTCATATTATCTTCATGGAGCAGTCTGAAGCTAGCTGAATACATGCTACTTACTAAGATTTGGAGCTACTCCTTGCACAAAAAGGAGCGTCTCCAGATTCAAACACATTTAGCATGTGTTTTACTTCTCAAACGTGATCACTCACTTTTTAAATGCATTTAACATATGCTAAGTGTAAGGTGCAACCTGGCCCTTGTTACATGGGAGATGTACCTTGGTACACAGGACACTTATAGCACACTAAGTCTGTGGAATTTTATGTAGTATTAACAGTTAGTATCCATAATGAGCAGTCACACAATAACATTTATAATGATGGACTCATGTTGGCAGCAAGTTACAACTGTGTGAGTGTGGTGAGCTGGAGTCTGAATAGTCATGTTGGGAGTACTCATGCTGCAGACTACATCTCCCAAGTACTCCTACTGCTTTCTCATAACACAGGGCAGTCAGGCTGTCAGTCAGGGGACCTCAGTATGTGTGGAGCCCATGGGAGTGCTGGGGCAGAGTGGAATGGAGCTGATGCTAGAGGCTGGAAACCCCTAGTATTGAAGTGTAGGAGGCTTGTAGTAGCAACTGGCTTCTGCCTCTTGCTCAATGTTATAAGCATTTGCTCAATGTGTTCTTCGTCCCCAGCTTTGACCACACCATGGGGTGGGGGGAAGTGCTACCAACAGGCTGCAAATGGGTCAAGGAAATGATATCCTACAGGTAAATTCCCAGTAGAGTGCTGACAGGTAGATAGATCATCCATGGTTGCGGGGGCTGGGAGAAGTACACCTTAGGATGCTGAATGGCTGCAAGTTGCTCCTAGTATCTCCATATAGTGGTCAGACAATAACATAGCACGGATTACTTACCAGTCTGGAGATACACCTTGCACAAGACAACATATATTTACAATGATAGGAGCTTACTTTGCCTGTTTTTTCCTGCTTGAACATAAAGATGCTCAGGATTTTAGCACAGTTACCATTCTATAAGTGTCCTGTGTAATAAGGGCCTTACCTAATTAAGCAAATAAATGTGCAAGATCGTAGCAACACACCAGCACAGAAGGAAAAGAGAAATTGAGGACTTTATCACTAAGTAGTAAAAAGAGTGGATTAAGAAGTATGATTTTGGAAGTACTTTGGCTAATTCTTTGTCAAGACTTATATACCTCTGTTTTTTTCTGGCATGAAATCAGTAGACTTCAGAGGATTTACATTTGAGAGAAATTTGGCCTTTGTTCAAAATTATCCTGAAAAAAAGCTAAAAGATTTCAATTTTTTTTTTAGATTTTCTCTTTAGCATTACTATGTATTGGTTGCTTCTATAAAGATATGAAGCAGATGTTAGCAGGCTGCCTTAAAAAAAACAACCCTATCCAATTATGGTTCTAACTAGGAGTTTACACTTCAAAATAAATAAATGAAAAAAGATACCCCCTTTTTGAGATTCTTACTGTATTAAGTCCCCACTTTTCTAATAGAAATAAGCCATTTGACTAAAAGCCAACACTGATATTACCATATTAATTGTGAATGTGGTTGGTAGAGGTGATTCTAATAATCATGTTACAAGCAAACAATGTGCTATGCCAAACACCTATGATACTTGAGTATACGGGTCATTCAAGTCTTTTCATTGACAATTCAAGGCTGAGTAAACTGACTCAGCTTTAAAAGGTGTGTTTTAACTGATATTCTAGCCTGAGGTTTCATTTTTATCAGAAGTGCATATTCTATACTTTTGAAAGACTTCTGGGAGGAAGGAAATGAAAAGCCCAAAACAAAACAAATAAAAGTCACCAAACATATTTTCCATATAATACCACCACAAAAGTCAGATGGTGGCTGTGCACACACATTCAAATCATCTGGAAGACTTCTCCCAGGTTTGTTTTTCCGGTAAAAAGCCTTACCTGGAAACTCCTGAACAAACATTTGAATGGCGAGTCCCTGAGGAGAAGAAAGCTTAAAATGCTGCCTTGAGATAGCCCATGCACACATCTCAGTATGGTCTGTAGGCTACCATAGTCTACTTGGAGAGAGATGGTAGTAGTGCATAAGACCACCATGTCTGACTGACTGGCCCAGACTTCTCAGAGTCAGCCTGTGTGAACCCCTGCAGTACAATGCGGGGATTGTGGAGAGGGGATATTCGACTCCCTGCTTGGCTTGAGCAGAAGAGGCCAGCTCAAATGACACAAGCACCCTGGGATGCTTGAGAACTGTGCTGTGGCTTCTCTCAGAAGGGAACATGTACAGACATTTATTCTCCCAGGAGAAACTGTCCTAGGAGTGATTAAATCTGGTTGTTCCCAAGTTATTTTTCTCCTGGAGTGGCTATTTTTTGTTCTGAGAGAAAAAAAAAAAACTGTAAACACTTGTACACTCATAGCAGCAACTCTCCCAGTAGAAACTAAATGTCTGCAGGTGGAATTAGGAATCCTTCTTCAACTTTTCTTGTCTAAACCTTAAACAAGAGGCTGGATTGTCCATTCCCCTTTGGGCCACCAGTGTCTGGAAATGGTCAAGAGAAGTTCTTTGCCATCAGAAGGTAACTTACCATAAGAGGAGAAGCCATAGAAAAGGAGAGATTTTCTGCCTAATTTTCAGTTAGGGTAAAGTCCCCATTTTTCCTCCTTTGACTGTAACTCGTGCTAGATCCAGGAAACTCTAGATCAGAAGGTGGCAGCCAGTTCTACAGGACATTTTTTGACTAAGAATCCCTTGGTTGGGGTAGGCAGACAAGGTTCCTTCAGTGAATCTGATATCTTTTATTAGACCAACCCAAATAATTGGAAAATAATTATAAGCAAGCTTTCGGGTAAGCACCTTTCCCCCAAGCTGTCAAAAATCACTGCTTAAATATAGTACTACTGCCACTGACTTGACAAGGTTCATCTCTGCACTGGGCCAATGCAAGGTGCATGCAGCCCTTCACTTGAACACTTTAGAAATGGGATGCTAATGGTGTATGGGCTTTGTGATGAAATTATTTTATTTAATCCTTCCCCATCTAGTGCAGCAGTCCTTGTTTAAATTGCTTCTGAATCTCTTCTTTGAGTTTCAGACTCTAGGTTTTATAAAAACTTTATGCCTTCATCCCTTGGCAAATATTCTGTTCAAGACCCTTTTGAAAATCCAAATGTAAAGTTGCGTGTCAAGTAATTTTACTGAAAACAAATTAGAAAAAAAAACCCTTCATATCACACATTCATATTCATAGGCAGATATTTTATATCTCAGCTCAGAGTATTAAAATCAATATTCAGGGGTGGGGTTGGGGGGAGGTTGAGGACAAAGTAATCTGTCAGTGAAACAGAAAGAGGCAACATACAAACTTCTACAACACTCTGAGGAAGGAGAAGTGACCTGACACTGAAAATGTTAATGGTAATGATAAAGGTAATAATACACAATGAATGCTTCATAACCCTTAACATAACCCCTGCACTTAATTCAGCTGATCTTGTCTCACCCACTTTCTGCTACAAACTTGTTCAAGAGTTCTGTTATCTTGCCTTATAACTCTGACCTCTGAAGGTGAGGGGCACATAGTCAATCAATTCTTCATACTTTAGAGTTACCTACAGGACTTTATTCTACTGTACTATTGTACTTTGTGTCTGAAAACGTCTTTGAATATTGTGAACACCCCTTTCATACCCAAAGCTACTGTGAAATGCACAAAATACTTTTGTATTTATACTGAAACCACGTTTTTATTTTGTTTGCTTTGAGGAAAAAAAGAACTCATACTAAAATACCAGTGTGTTTCATTTGTGTATAACAAACTTTGTCACAGTGACAAAAATATTTATATATCTGAAGATGGAGTTTTGAGGAGGGGGGAGGGGGAAGAATGACCTTTTATCCTTAATTCACTCTCACAAATCATTCTCTGTGTTACTAAAGCTATGTATAATGAATGAGAGGAAAAGAAGAGCTACCTTTTCTTTTTAATTTAGCGGGTTCCTAAAAAAAAGTTTTATTTAGGATAAGTCTTTATTTCTATGGTGGACATGGTTCTGCTTAATTTCAACCATAAGAGTTAGTCAATTTAAAGTAATTGTAACTTTGCCAAACCTTTACTGCAGGCCAGATACCCAATTACCTAATCTCAATAAAAGGAGATTAAATATTAGCTACTGCAAATATAGAAACTCTTGCACAAACAACAATGTATTTATGAACTTTGGTTTCCCCATCTTCCAAATGATGAACATTGTAACACATGCTATTCCTGGAACACAAAATGTGCAGAATCCAGTGATGTTTTAGGAGTGTTGATTATAGCTGTATTGGTCTAAGGATACAGTTGAGTTTGGCTTCTTTCTTCTTCATGTTGTGTCCTCCCTCCTCAATTTACCTGCCTCACAACCATTAACTCCTACCCCTCTGATCTTACCTGATATGCATTTGCATTTTTACAGACCTGCATTTTGCATATTGGCTTAAGTTTGGACTCCACCCGAGAGAGTAAACAAACACCAGCAGACTCTTCCTATGCCCAAAGAGGGCTGCTTGTGCCCGAAAGTTTCTAAAGAACAATTTTTTTTCCAACTATTTAGCTGGTCTAATAAAAGATATCACATTTACCCCCCAAAACCTTGTCTGCTGGAATCTAGTGAAGGTTTTATTCTAGTCAGTTTCCCTATATTTATTTTCATGAAGTTCCCCCTTCCTTTAGATCTGTCTATGCACCACAGGCAATTTTGCCCCCTGCCTATAGTTCTCTGAGAAAGTATAAGAAATAAAATATTTGAACAAAGAAATTAAAATACAAACAAATCAAATCATTGAACAATCTAGGGAAAAGCCAACTTGCTTGACACAGATACGCTATTGAGAATACCTCCTAGAGGCAAATAGTTATCTGTTGGTTAATGCTTAACTTTACCTTACCTTTTGGAAGGTTTTAGTTTTCTTCTTAATTAGGAAACCTATGTGAAAAGGATTCACTGACCCTTATGGGAACCTTATAGCTACCAAGCCTCATTTGTACTTCCTATAAACAACTTTTTTTTAGTGTTTGAGCTGCTGCTATGTCTCTGGAAAACAACACAAAAATCCTTACTAGTTGCTGTGTAGTATAAGAAAATGAATTTAATAAAGTTTAGGATGTATGTATTTAAATATATATTCCATTTGTTCAAGTTACTCTTAACAGAGAAGTTCACCTAACACAAAATAGAAGAGTAAGTATACAAACCTGGAGTCTGAGAAGAACTTCCAGACAGAATATGCTTTCCCCAAGGAAAAGAACATTTCTTCACTATAATTTAAATACAAATAGGTGTGAATTAGATTCTTTACCTGAATTGCTTTAACCGTTTGAGAGAGCTTAAGATCCAAACATAGATTTGCGTTTTACAAGCTTTTAGAGCAGTGGTCACCAACCAGTTGATCTCAGACTGGTCAATCATGGGGCCTCTGACAGTCAGTCAATCTCAGTCTGTCAGGTTCCATGATTGGGAGTGGCAGGACACATGTGGCTGGGCTGAGCCACACTCCCTGCTGTCCAGGCTAGGCTGGGTGAGCGGGATCAGAGCCTGGTCTGGGAGGCAGGGGGGCAGGGAGGGGGCAGTAGATCCTGGGGTGCCCTTTACTTACAAAAAGTGATCTTCACCATAAAAATGTTGGTGACCACTGTTTTACAGTCAATTATGGGACACCTTCAAGTTTGGATAAGCCATTTTTTTCCTTGCTTGATATTCCCTGCCTCCCATTTATATATTCTTCATGACTATCCATTTTCCCAATTGTGTCAATGTTTAAAGTCCAGATCCACAAAGGGATTACTACCTAAATACCTTTGTGGATATGAATACAAGAATGCCCAAAATCTCTCCTATTGAGGTAAAAAGGCTACATCAAATCTTCAGTTCCCAGCAACCAAAACTATGACCATTAATCACTCCCAATTGGTAATTTCTTGGAACAGCTGGTTCCTATTACACCAGGGATAGCACTCCAAGTTGTTTTGGCCCATATAGTTTAATGAATTTTAACAATAAATAAATTAAAAAACACAGCCAAGGATATTGTACAGGTGCCAAATTATAATGCATTGGCATGCTGTCTCCAGTCTAAGTGAAAGCATGATAATGTGGTGGGACACACATTTCCCCTGTGTTAAGAGGCAAACAGAATCTTTAGTTCAGAACAGAAGGTCATTGATTTTCCTTTCTCATTTTAAAGGATAATGATGTCCTTCCACATGTGTGTAGAATAAGATTATGCTTAATGATGCCATATTTTCTCTCCATACCCTTTCCCAAAAATCAGCCCCCCAAAACTGGGGTGGGTGTATTAAGGGGGAAGCTGATTTTCTGCCTGAGATAGAAGCACCCTGTTTTGCTTCCTATTCCACAGTGCAGTGCAGCAGTCCTTGAATTATTATTTAGGCAGGTGAGGGGGGGTCAGATGGCTCTTTCTTCTTCATTCCACAGGCCTTAATGATCATCTTTCCTTTTTAATAGTCTTGATGTTCCACCAATGAAACTAATTTTTCTTAGATGTTGCTGTATTTTAGCTGCTTCTGCTTTCTCCTTCTATTTCATAGCCTTGGAGATTCTTTAGCTCTTTTAAAAAAACATAGATCTAACCATGGAAGCCAGTCTTCAGCAGTAGCTAGGATTTGAGACTTAGGTCAGCAGGGATGAGACGGCTAAAGATTAAGCTCTGTCCCTCTTCTATGCAGCAATAACTCTGGGGAATGAATAAAAAAACTCTTTCTTTCCAAAAAAAAAGTTTGAATAATGTTGAAATGTTTGGGTTTTGGGGTTGCTGGGAACTGAAGATTGATGTAGTCTTTTTACCTCAATAGGAGAGATTGGGGGTACCATACTCACAAAGGTATTTAGGCAGCATGCAAAAAAAGTATGCTATGGCATTGAGATATTTAATAGGTGCCATCATTTGAGCGACTGTTCTACTAATTAAAGCACATGCATGCTACTGATTCAGAACTGCTACAGGTTCTTTAATAACCAGTGTCCAAATTTAGGGATGCAGTCATACTTATTTAGAAAAACCGAGCACCCTGAGGATTAGGCAGATTTTAAGGAATCTTCCAAAAGTGAAGCAGCATTGTCATACTAATGCAGTCCATTGCTTCATTCAATATATGAATATAACCCAACTTGCTCAGTTTTATAATGAACTACAACTGCAATTCTGAGTAATTTAAAAAACATTCCTAGTATCATTTGTACAATGAAAAAATTCAGTGAGCTTGAGAAAAAAGAAAAAAAAAAAGCTATGTGCAAGTTAGCGTAAAAAGTTACTTTTCGGGGATCTGATGTTAACAAGTAATTTAGGTGACTATGTCCACAATTATAATACTGAAGCACTCAGCTGCCATCTAACTTTGAAGGCACTTACATTTGCAACAGAAAAGTTTCCTAAGCACCTAAAGTTCTACTTCTGTATATACCCAAAGGTACTTCAGTCTGGATGGAAGTTGCTAAGCTGCAGAACATCTCATATATACACCCTTCTGGGGACTATAAAATAGGCATGATTCAATATGCACATAATGAATGGTGTTCCACACAAAATGCAGTAGCACCACCACTTTTGGAATGTAGCCAGAGGAGAAAGCAACAGCCCTATCTTCTACAGTGATTCAGTAGTAAGAGCGTTCCAGAAGGAACACAACCCAGGTTCAAATTTTCTTCTGTGTCTCAGAAAAGGCAAGCCATATCATTCAAGGAAACTGACCTTATTACTAGGCAATTGGTTGTTTTGGGGGAACTGTTC
>NW_005842260.1:362639-374720 GCF_000455745.1 Alligator sinensis | reverse complement strand
TGCTGAAGATGTTCTACTTTTTATAAACCAATTCAAGATTTATTGTACTAGAAAAAAAGTAAGCATTCAAGAATGAGTACGATTCTCTAGCCTGGTAGTTAGGTTACTCACCAGGGGGAAGACCTGGGTTCTCTTCCTTGACTGAGGTACTGTTTATACATTTTATCTAGTTCTTGTTGCATACAGAAATCAGATTTTAAAATATTAGCAAGAGTTTCTGGAAACAAGAATCAATGCTTTTTCATAAGAGAAGTCACCTTATGATTTATAATGCATCTCATATCTGATAAGGATGGTCTGTGAGAGGGTAACTGGTTTCTCTGAGGAAACAGGAATTTAATACAAGAACACCAAACAGGATGTGAACTATGAGCCTCAGTAAGGACTGCTCACTACTAAACAGTGACATTAAATATTTAATCCATGTATTTAAATAAAGTAGCACGATTTATTATTTTTATCTTCACAAAGGAAAATCCACACAACTTCATTATTTTATAACTGTAGTTTGATGCACAGACACACATGCTCTCCTGCTTGAGAACTCTGCTCAGTGCAAATGGCATTCAGATGCATGCTTTGGGTCTTCTGAAAAAGGGACAACCAGACTTCGCTGACAAACTACTGATGAAGTAGCCTTACGGTTCAGTCTAACAGACTGGTGGTATGTGTGTGTCAAATTGTGACCTCCATCTTGTTTTGTTAATACCATTTCTTTTCAGGGGCACTTTATGTATTATACCCTTCATTCTGGAGTGCAACCTTCACATCATAGTGAAGGCTGTGTTATGGACTGGAACATCCATCCTGCAGTCAGAGCTTGACACATAAGTGAATGGCAATATGACTTGCATGATGAAATCTAGAGCTACCAGCTTTGATTGTCTCAACTTGCAGCCCGCAAAACAACAAATTCAACACAAAAACTTGACTAGACACAAAGATTGCTCAGCTTGGCACATTTAATGAGGCATTACTTCTTTGTTTAAAAACGGAGATGTAAGAAAAAAAAGAAAAGAAAGAAAAAGAAAGAAAGAGGCATGAAGTACACGGGAAGCAGACTCAGGATTTTTGCTTTTTTTTTTCCAAAGCTTTGTAATTCTCTATTGCCTTTTAAATTTAGCAAAGAACACAACAATCCTGGAATGAGGACAAGAGATTTGTTTTCTTTATTGCAGTCACACCGGTCCAGATTCTGTTTCATCTATCTTAACCTTAAGATTGTCACAAAAAACAGTAAAGAGGAAGACCACTAATACACATTGGGCATCATCTATTTTTCATGAACTCAGGATGGAATAGGATCAGATTTTAGATGCCTAATTGGTAGAATAAGATCTGGTCCAAGGTCTGCACCAGGAAGCCTGCCTTAAAAAACAGCCAGTCATTTCTACCCACCTAACTTAGAAACATGTGAGAAGGAGCAATTGGGTTCACTGAAAATAGATTGGTTTCCTCTCCTAAAAGGGGCTGGACCAGGCTGCAGCATTAATAGCTGCAGAGATTTGAGATCCAGTTCAACACTCCCTATACAGACAATGTCTCTACATGTGCAATTAATGCGTCTGAATTTTCTGCACAGAAAATTCAGGTGCATGTAACCATGCTTCCACACACCTCTGAACACGTACCCATATCTACAACTACTAGGAAATAGCACATTAGATTCAACTAGTGTGCAGTAATTGCTGCACACGAGCAGAAAGTGTAGACATACCCAGAGGGTAGCAGAAATGGTTGACACTGATTGGCTTGATTTAATAGATTGTTTTAGGAGGATAGTTCCTACTCACAAGACACTTCTCTGCTGGTCATCCGAATCTAGTTCATATCCCCTTTTCTTCTCCCAGTGCCACAAAGGGTCAGATTTCAAGAAAATCAAGTCTACAGTCTCATTTGAAAACACACTTCACACGAGTTTTAAAATAGAAATACATCAATGTAAGAGTATAGCACTACTTTTATGACTAAATATCTAGGGGGGGGGGGGCAGGAGAGTCCTTTCCTCTTCCTTCTCCGCCCTCCTCTTTTTTAAAAAACAGCATTTTCACATTATCCTGTGAACTCATTAGATTTCTTTTTTCAAAGACAGCCACTAGTCTTTTTTCCTACATAGCATGTGCTCTTGTTTACCTTCTTTCTTACGCAGCAGTAAGCCAACAAACAAGGTAGGCCCCAGTTTTTCTCCAAGGGAAAAAAAGGGAAATATGCCTCTAACGAGAGGTAGACACTTGTCTTAGTGCCAAGAAAAAGTGTTCATGCACCATTAAACAGAAGGTGTATTCCTGTCTCACTGGTTTTTTTGTTTGTTGCCTCAGATTGTTAAGCGGAGCAAGGGCACTCTTGTCTCCAAGCACCTGCATTTAATTGCAGCTTATTGCATTCCCCACAGGGAGGATGGAACAGCTGGCCAAGAAACACTGTACTGATGCAAGAGAAGAAAAGATTTTCTACTAGGGGAAAAGAAAGAGAAAGAGGGAGAGGGGCACACAAAAAAGGTCTCTCTTTTCTCTTTCAAAATGAAGCAAAGGCAGTGGCCAAACTAAAGTACTAGTCACACTTACTTTTGTTCTGTTTTGATTTAGCTTTACTCAAGCAGGTTTATCTGATATGTTATGGACAGTTTAATCTGAAAATAAAAGATTAAAACCTCACCTTATGGGGAGGGAAAGAAGTAATGAAACATTACAGTAAGAACTACTGAACTTCCAGCCTTCTTTGTATTCATTTGTTGAAAGACTGCACACTCACTCCTGTCTGCAAGGCAGTATATACATTTCAATGCATGCCACTCTATAAGACTAAATATATAGTCTACTTCAGAAATAGTTTGCACAGAACATGCACTAAAAATGTAGTAAAGAAGTGATGAATTAACTGTTTTTATCCTGACACTTCTACATAGATTCGTTGACTATTTTTCAAAAGGTATGCAGTGTAACTATGGGGCAGCATTCACATTTTTTGTCTCCATAATAATTGTTTTCAATTTTTGAATCTTTCTAGATTTTATTTCGGTCAAAAGAACTGCAAATAGAGCATTAAAAATAACTCTGTGCACACCAAAATTTCCTCTTTTCTTTTCTTGTTGGAGTTTCTATATTTGTTTTGTAAGAAAACTCATCAGGGAGAATGCCACAGGCCCTGCTTGAGAATAGGCAATGCCTAAACTCCACAACAGCTCCATTCTGAATATTAACATTTCATCAACTAACTTTTGTTCATTATTTGCATTTTAAATCTAAGTCAATGTAGTTCATCTTTTCTCCCAAGTTAGGTAGTTACTGGCCGCATCTACATGAGATGCTGACTGTGCAGTAGCCTGAGACTACTGCGCAGTAGTGTTGTGTGGCAGAAAGCATGATGTGACACTACTGCACAGTAGTCTTGGGCTGCTGTGTAATCAGTGTCATGAAAAAAAACAACATTTGTTGGCACTACTGCACAGTAACAGGTTTCTGTGCTGTCATTTAGTAATGACTGCACAGTAGCGATTGTGCGCTTCAACCTGCTGGATCTCTGGCATGTTGCAGGATGAAAAGGTATGTGTATAAATGGCCTAAATAGTCCAGGGGCAGTAAGTAGGTGGTAAATGGATGCAGCTAACCTGCTAGGTGCCTGTTAGAGAAGTCTTCTGTGGCTGCAGGTGAATTCTACATATTCTCCCTCCTAGTTCCCAGCATGTGGAACACTTTGGTGGTGTGGCTAAATGGAAGGCAACTAGCCTGTATTCTGGTGATACCCATAGAATACACTGGTCCCTATGGACCACAGCCAACTGGCACACTAATGCCAGCATCCCTGAATTACTTATGAGCAGGGTGTGCATGGAACTGTCTCAAGGAATGGGAGCTCCAAGGCTAGGGACACAAGTTACACAAAGACCAGTAAGTGATCAGAAACTGGTTTAAACCTGTAACAGAATAGAAGTTTGGTGTGCATAAAGCAATTTAAAAGTGGCTGAAACTGGTTTAAGATAAACATGATTGAATGTAGTATCAGACTTAACTGATTTGGGTCAAACGGGTTTATGGAACTTCTGTCCCAGACCCCTTCCTGGTTCAAGTTAAACCACAGTCCCTCAGCATGCTTTGCAGCCCTGGGCTAGGCTGTGCTGTTTGCTCCAGAGAGCAGGGATAGCTCCACTCCTCTGCTTCCTAGATGGAGCAGTGAGGGCTGGCTGACAAAGGTAGGGGGGAAGCCTGGCTGGGGATGCAGCCCAGTCTATGGGGGAGGGGGACCACCCCCCACCAGGCAAACCCCATCCGGTGTCTAGGGCCATGGAGGGGGTTTAAAACACCCCTCCCCTACTCATATTTACTTCTGGCTGCAGCTGTGGACTACAAATCCTAGAGGTACCTGGAAGCAGAAGAGGAAGTGATAAGCAACTCTGCAGAGTCCTGCTGATGTATTTCTGGACTACAATCCCAGAGGAAGAGGAAGTGAACACAGCAAGAGAACCATGCTGTAGCAGCCCATGGCTTCTGGCCCAAGCCACTGCAGGCATGTGGCTGCATTTCCTGAATCAAAAGGTAAATGTTTGTTCACTTCCGTATCAAATTTAATCTGTGCAATTTAAACCAATCTGCAATCGATTCAGCCTTGGGCTTTTTGACTGTCTGTACCTAGGCTAAATGTGAATTTTGTGTTTCTTCATCTGAGCTTCATGGGGTTAACTGGATTTAAGATCAAGTCACCAGTGCAGTCTTCAACAGGAAGCAGCACAAGTACCTTTACCCTACCTTTCCAATTCAGATCAAACCTGGTAACAGTGAATCTCAATGATGATGGCATAAATCCACTACTCTCACCATGGGAAGATAAATTTGGTCTGAGTGACATAGAATGGCCAGCCAGGGGCCATGAAAACCAAAAGCAGAGGAACAGGCACTTTTTCCTGGATCCATATCATGTTTCATTATCCTCTTGCTGCATGATGAAGTTCTTAGACCAAGAAAATAAGATCATCTCAGTTCTCCTGCCTGAGCTACTATTGTTCAATTTGTTTAATCTCATTCACTTACATGTTTGGGGGGGAGGGAAAATCAACATTAGTATGAATTCGGAGAATTTTCAAACAAGCTAGTTTAGCTCATATTTCCATGAATGCACCTGATTATCATCTGCAATGAAACCTCAGCTGACCCAAAAACTATCCATTTTATGGCAGGATAGAAACCATGAGTGAAATTCTGGTTCTATTTGTTGTTGCTAATAGGAACAACACTAGCACCAGAGCAAAAATGTTTAGAATCCTGGGTGCTTTATTTTAACCTATACCATTTTTTACCCTTTGTCTTCTCTATTAGGCAGGATACCTGTAATTTTGCACTCCTAGGAGCTTCTGCAGGTAATTTTATTTGTCACGCAAGTGCCTTTACCCACAGCTCTGTTCTACCAAGGATATCTGTCTAAGTGTCACACTGACCTTTGCAGCCCTACTGTATTGTTCATTGGGCAAATAATTTGGAGCAACTCACATTTGCAAATTTCTTTTTCTTACTCAGTCAGCCATGGGTTATTAGATAACATTTGGTACATGTCAACTGACACAGTATTCACAAAAAATAGTTTCAGATTATAATAAATGAATTAATTTGTGTTCAGATTCCTGGAAAGGATCCAACATCTTGAGGGGAAAGAAAAAGTGAGAATGATCCCTGCTCAGATTTTGAAGGAGGGGCTGAGAAGATTTGTGCAAACTGGAAAGGACATACAAACAGTTCGGCATAAATTCATGTCCTCAGTGTTTCCTATCGGATGTGCCATGTATTATGACTCCTATTATAAGATATATAATTTTTTCCATAAATTGGGTAGGGTGTCTAGGTGAGTAATGCAGGGAGGTAGATATGCAACTTGGGCACCTAAAAAACTTTAGGCATGGGGATGCTGAGCATCATGGTACTTAAATTCCTGTAATCTCATCCCAGACATACCAAAAAAAAAAAAATCAATTAAAACTAGATGCAATCAAACAAGGATATGTTCAACAGAAACCAGAGCAAAGCCCTATACTGTCTTGTTATTGTGTAGGTGCAAGAAGATATCCTGTTTACTCAGGCAATGTAAACCAGAAATTTGTTCCTGAAGTTATATATAGCAAACTTCAGGAACAAATACATATAATATTTATAATAATAAAGTTTGTTTTATATAATATCTATAATAATAGGTTTATTCTATCTTTCTGGAGCACACCAGTTGTCTAAGTAGCCAATCACAATGCTTACTGAAACAACCAGAGTGTTCCAGACAGACAGAATAAGCCTATTATTATTATAGATAGATCCCAATGAGGGGCCTGATCCCTCCCCCCCCACCCCCAGAGCCTGCTTGCTTCTCCTGCAGCAAGGGGGTGAGCTGTCAATGGGCCCTGAGCTGCCAGGGGCCATGGCCCTTCCCTCCGTGGTGGTGGTGCCAGCAGATAGGTCCTGCCTGGGGGGCACTGCTGCCACAGAGGGAAGCACCAGGGTCCCCTGCAGTTCAGGGGCTATAGAACCAGCTGGCAACTCACTCTGCAGCTGTTGGAGATGCAGGCAGGCTCCGGGCAAAGAAAAAAGACCAGGCCCCTAGCCACTTCCCACCCCTCCATAGAACCTGCCCGTGCGAGCTGCCATCAGGTCGCACAGCCCCCAAGCTGTGGGGGACTTGGTGCTTCCCTCCATGGTGGCAGTGCTCTCTGGGGCCACCCAGGCAGGGTACTAGCTGCATGGGTGCATCCCTAGCTCACAGGCAGCACCCACTGGATCCAACAGTGTATGGGGCACTGGAAGCCAAGGCGTGCTCAGGGAATCTTGGGCGTGGCAGGTTTCCAGCACCCTGTGCACCATCCCTGGTGCCTTCCAGCCACCTGGGACCACCTGGGAACAGGCTGGCTGCCCTGGGAAGGTGGTAGAAAAGTAGCTAGGTAGCTGGAGAAGGCAGCTGGGATGGTGCACAGGGCAATGGAAGCCTGCCAAGCCCCAGCCTCCCCAAGCACACCTGGGCTTTCAGCCCCATGTGCTGTCCCCACCACCTTCTCCAGATAGGACCCTTATACACATGAGTAATATCACTGTAATTTGTTACATAGCAAAACTAAAATACATGGGATGTGTTTTAGTTTGCTACCTAAAAATGTCATGTAAAATCAAAATACAACACTGAATATGTACACTGTTACAAAATGTAATCATAACATGCCACCAAACATGTACACTGTTACACAATTCATTTGTTAAAAAGGGCAATTAAACCACTAAAAACAGCAATTTCCTCACATGTACAAGGGCCCCTAGTCATGTGTACAAGGGTCCTCTTATTCTATGACTATAAACAAGTCACAAGGTCAGATTTTTGACAACATATGTATTTATAGTCCTAAGCCTGTGTTTACACATGGACAGTTTTATGTAACATTTTCAAGGGTGAGAAGTTTTGATTCCTTTAAGGTATTCAGTCAAAGGATAACTAAAAATTCTATATTTAAATAAATACTTTTGCAATAGAAGATTCTGCCATGGCTAACATTCACAATTTATTCATGGTTTAACTTCATGTACAGTCAAACAGAACTCATAAGATTTAGTAATGGCATCGTCTGATGACCCTCTTAAATTGTTTGTTTACTAATCACTGAAATATTGAATTGCACAAAATGATTCTACACACTCAAAATCAAGATTTGCAGTGGACACTGCAAGCACATTGCTTTTGTTATCCAAGTCTGAAGCCATCTTTTATCATGATGGAGATGCCACAGCATGACAGATCATGAGCTGTTTCAGTTGCTATTGAAAATTGGATATTTTTAAAACCACTATGATTTGTGAAAGGGACACCAGGCCAACACAGAAAAATCTCTGGCTTTGTGGTTGTGTTTTCTACTTCCATGCATGCCATTTGAGTTATGGCCTCAATGCTTAGGCAATCAAATTGTCATTTAAAAACATCCAAAAAATAATCCATAACTGTTATGTTAGTTCCTTGTACAATGTCCAAAACACTATCATCATGACTTCTTTTACTTTTGGACAGTCAACAATGTCAGTTTTCAGCTATGATCTTCCTAAATTACAATTCTGATTTCTATCAATCTTTTCTAGCCCTGGCACACTAGACATGAATAGATGAATTTGGTCTGAATGAGTACTCTGAACCATCATGCCCTACCTGAAATAAATCACCTATGGCATCAGAATCCTTCCCAGACTATATTTAAACTATCATGCTGCATTTCTGAATACCCAAAATGATGTGTGGATTGTATAGCACAGCAGCAAATATATATGAGAGAGAGAGAGAGAGAGAGAGAGTTTTATTTATATAACTCTAAAGGATGGTATGTTTTAAAGCTTCACAGGTTTGTTAACTTTGTTGTAGGGAGACAGAGAGAGAATTTGAAATAAACTGTAAGCTAAATCCTATTCTTATAAAAAGAATGAAAAGGAAGACTGGAGAAGAAAATTACAGGAGTATTCACAAGGTTGTGTGTTAATAGGGAGCTCCCTCCACTATGTAGAGCTTACTATGGTTCTTTCCTGAGTCTCTACAAGTTCACAGGAAACCAGCTCAGCCTGAGAATGTGGATATAAAAAAAAAAATGTATCAGTGTAAGTGTCAAGAGGGGCACATGATGTACAGATCTATCTCAGGTTAGATTTCTCCTACTTAGGATTAAATTGCACCTGGGAAAAACACTAGTACAACTTGCATCATCATATCTATTGTGTGTCTGCAGCTCAGGTCAGTTCTAAGCTGGAGTATCCAACCCCTTCCTCATAAAGGCTAGGGACAGACATAACACACAAACTGGTTTAAGTGATCAAAAATGGTTTAAACTTGTAACAGAAGAGACATTCAGTGCACATAAAACAGTTTAAAAATGGCTGAAACCAGTTTGAGAGAAACCTGGTTGAAAGTAGTATCAGACTCAACTGATTTGGCTCAAACTGGTTTATGCAATGTCTGTCCCAGGCCCCTTTCTGGTTTAAGTTAAATCAGATTCCCCCAGCATCCTGGCATGCTCTCTGGGTTGGGTGGGCCCCTCCCCTCTGCTCCCTGGCTGGAGCTCTGGCAGAGACTTGCAAGAATAACAGCGTCTGCGTGGCTTCCCCCATGCCCCCGTTCCCTGCCCCTCCCCCTCACCACTCACTGCTTAAGCAGGGATCCCTTCCTCCTTGCTCCCACAACACACGGACTATAGCCAGCATGTGGTAGGCTAGCTAATGCTGAGAGGTGTCTGTGTAAGGCACACGGGACAGTGTTGGCTTACAGCTTTTTGGAGCTAATCAACAGGTCAACTGGTTATGTCCCTGCATTCCTTCCTTTGAAAAAAGCTGTTTAAGAAGAGTTTGAGTTCATGAGCAAGTCTTTGTTTTCTGATGGGGTGCTGAATACTGATAAATGCTCTGTTATCAAGGAGGGGGGAAACCCCTCCCTAATCAGAGTGTCCTACCAGGGCCTGGCCATGTCCCCCACCAGCTCAGCACTAAGGAAGCAAAGGGAGGACTGCTCTATTGCCCCCTGGCTTCTAGCCTGAGTCACTGCAGGCATGTGCCAGAATGTTTTCAGTCCAGAAGGGATGTCTGTACAGTTACAAACTAATTCAGTCTCACCAGGTTAGACTAACCTGCAAAGATTGAATCAATTCAGGCTTAGGCTTTTTGTATATATGTCCCTAGTGAAGGAGACAGAGCAGTGTAATAGTAACCTATGCTTTGTCTGTCAGATAAATCGGTCATCTGTCTGCTTCTGAACCTAGCAGAATTTATACTGGTAAACAAAATTGATGTCAGCATATGGACTTTAATACCTATATTCCTCCTTCCATTCCCTTTTAGCATGGTTCCAAATGCAGCCATATTAATAGGTACTTCCTTACTTTGGCTATTGCTGGGATCCTTCATAAAGGAAAGAGCTAAAGAAAAGACAATACATTCCAAACTGGAATTATGTTTAGCTGGCAAATTAAGAAGGGATGGTTGATGATAAAGTTATATAAATCCTGAGGCCCCAGATTTTTCTCCATTCTTGTGCTAAGTAGGGCTGTCTACTTCCCTTGCACATATCCTTACCTTTCCCTGAAAAAACCCCAAAAAACAAAAAAACAATTTTCCTGTTCTTGGAGAGGAGGAGGGAAGCAGAATGGCTGGTAGAGTGAAAACCACCACTTTGTTCACAATGATCAAAGGACACATCTATTCAGGGCTTCTTTGTGCCACATGGCTCATGACCCAAGGCTTTTTCAAAAGGCAGTACATTAGCTATAGAAATCTAATAGCTAATACCAATTACTCTGTAGGGTTGTGCAAAGCTTCAGTAGTCAATTCAAGTCAGAGATTCGGGCTGATTTGGTGGCTGAATCTCCAAATCCAATTGGGATACCCACTAAAAGGTCCAAATCAAATTAGAAGTCTCCAAATTGTTTTGGAAAAAGATTTGATGCTGCTTCAGTGATTTAGCCATGGACTAAACAGGCAGCAGTCCTCAACCATGCAGGACACAGCTGTCTCCAGCTGTTAAGTCTGTTGTGGTGGGTGGAGGGGGGAGCTAAGGGATGTGGGGGGGGCAGATCAACACTCCCACAGCAAGGGAGGGATTGAGGCTGAGGCTGGGACAAACTGCCAGCCAGGATGGAGGGGCACGGGACTCAGGGAGGGGGACTCCCGCCACTGCACACCACCAGTCTGGGAGGGCATGAGAGCAGGTGTGTGCCTCTGGACCTGCACAGGGTGGGCTGGAACAGGCTGCACTCTGGGAGCAAGCTGTGCCTGCATTGCGCCCCTCCCCCCCAACCCCAGCTAGGCAAGTGGCAGCAGGGCATAGCCCCCGCTCCCAGCACTGCTGTCAGCATCCATGCCCCACCACCCCAGCTGGAAAAGTGCAGGAGGGCATAGCCCCCCTCCCAGCACCTTCTGCCACCTGCCCAGAGTCCAGCTCATCCCAGCCCACCCCATGCAGATCCTGGGGCACACACCCACTCCCATGCCCTCCTGGACCAGCAGCACATGGCAGTGCGCAGTCGCTTGAGCCCCACTCCCTGAATCCTGCACCCCCCAGCCCTGACTGTGCAGCTTGTCCCAGCCCCAGCCTCAATTTCTCCCTCACTGTGGGAGCGTTGATCTGCCACCCCCATTCCCCTTCCCTCCCCTCTCCACAACAGTCTTAGCAGGTGGAGGCAGCTGTGTCCAGAGCAGCTGAGGACTGCTGCCTGTTTAGTCTATGGCTGAACTGAATCAGAATAGGGACTTGAATCACCAAATCAAATCACTGTCCCTCCAAATCAGCCAAATCTGATTCAAATACTTGCTGCTTCGCACAGGCCTATTACTCGGTATACTGATGGACTGTTCTTTCCTACTGGGCAAAAGTATCAGTGGCTTTCCTGTTCTCTAGGGCTAGGAACAGACGTTCAAAAAGCCTGAGCCTGAATTGATTTAATATTTGCAGGTTAGTCTAACCTGGATAGGCTGAATCAATTTGTAACTGTACAGAAATCCCAGAAATGCAGGCACATGCCTGCAGTGGCTCAGGCTAGAAGCCGGGGGGCACTAGAACTGCCCTCCCTTCCCTTGTACAGAGATGAGCTGAGCGAGGAGAGGCCAGGCCCCAGCAGGATTAGGGAGGGGGGTCCCCCCGCCCAGTTGCAGGTTAGTCTAACCTGGATAGGCTGAATCAATTTGTAACTGTACAGAAATCCCAGAAATGCAGGCACATGCCTGCAGTGGCTCAGGCTAGAAGCCGGGGGGCACTAGAACTGCCCTCCCTTCCCTTGTACAGAGATGAGCTGAGCGAGGAGAGGCCAGGCCCCAGCAGGATTAGGGAGGGGGGTCCCCCCGCCCAGTCCTTGAATGATAACAGAGCATTTATCAGCTCTGTTATCAGCATTTATCACCCCATTGCCACAACCCAAGGGTGTGATTTTTGTTTGTGTGTGCTTCGGCACTGCTGAATTATTTCCCGCCACTTGTAGCTTTCTTTGCAGGGTGCATTTCTTCGTTGCAACATAGAAATGCACATGTGCGGGCCGGGCACGAGCCAGGCCCTTTTTCGTGCTGCACGCGGGCTGTGGCCAGCAGCCCAGGCACGCGGGGTCGG
>NW_005842260.1:353620-361945 GCF_000455745.1 Alligator sinensis | reverse complement strand
CTAGCCGTATAAGAGGCTTGAGTGGTTTCTGCCCAAGTTGGAGGACTCCACGACTATCAGGAGGAGGAGAACTTCATGTCTCGTGAAGATCTCTAAGCACTGTGGAGCCTATTGGACCCAGCATGTATATCAAGAAGGCTATAGGGGTCTGATCAGCCTCTGGCCTCTCCCCGTCGCCACCTGATCCCTCGACATACCCTTCCCTGCGCGCAAGTTCCACGGAGCCTAGCAAACTTCGTGTGAGTGAATCCAGAGCTCTACCCGGGGTTCGAGTCCTGCAGTTTTTCTTCCTGTCGCCGAAACCCCCATTGTGACGTACTCTCGAGGTTTTTGTTCATCTCCTGTCGCCGAAACCCCATTGTGACATACCCTTATGTTTTGCAGGTTCGAGTTTTTTGTTTTGTTTTGTAACCGCAACTCAAGCAAGTTTTCCTGCCTGCACCGCGACCATCTTCGGTGTAAGTAAAATAATCTTAAATCAACCACTAAGCGTCTGTGCCTAATTCTAGCGTGCCGCCTGTCTTCCCCAACCCGGCATGTCCGGGCTGCTGGCCACAGCCCGCCGCACGAGAAACGCCCCCCCCGAGGGCCTCGGACCGCTCTCGGCCCGCACACCCATCAGAAAAACAAACAAACAAATAAAAACAACAGCCTCTCTCATTAGTTCAAATTCTTCTTAAACAAGGAATGGAGGGACATTACCAGCTGAGCTTTGATCAGCTCCAAAACACCCTAAGCCAACATTGCCATCTACTACAGCACAGACCTAGCCAGCATGTGGTCTACTACCTAATACAGAGGTCTCTGTGTAAGGAAGAGGGACAGAAGATCCCTGCTTAGCAGGGAGTGGGGAGGGGATGGGGAAAGCAGGGGGAAGGCAGACGTTGCTGTGCCTACAAGTCTCTGCCACAGCTGCAGCCAGGAAGCAGAGGGGAGGGGCCAGCTCTGTTGTGGAGCAGAGCACCCCACCCAGCCCAGAGAGCATGCCACTATGCTGGGGGAGTCTGCTTTAGCTTAAACCAGAAAGGGGTCTATGACAGACATTGCATAAACCAGTTGAGCCAAATCAGTTAAGTCAGATACTACATTCAACCAGGTTTCTCTCAAACCAGTTTCAGCCATTTTCAAACTGGTTTATATGCACTGAACATCTGTTCTGTTGCAGGTTTAAACCAGTTTCTGATCACTTAGACCGGTTTATGTGCAATGTCGGTCTCTAGCCTAGGCTATAATCTCTCCAAGTGAGAAAGTACTCATTCACAAACGCACACCATTTTAATTTATACTATTTTTTAGTGTGTGGAAGACACATTTTCTGGTCCCATTAACAAAACTATGCCAACCAAAAAGCTATGTTCATATTATTAGCCCAAATTTGCTTGGGAGTTATAAAGATTCCATTAAGCTTATAGGAAAATATACCCTGCATTTTTAAAATATTGTTAAGGTCATTTTTGAATAAGTCACAATTTATACACCTTATGTGAAAGTGTTCTTCCAGTATAGCAATGTATTAGCTCTTATAAAAGTTATAAAAATCATACATTAAAATAATCAACCTAAAAGTAGAGCATATGTGAGAAGCCACAAGCGACAGGAATAAGTACATGCATTTCTATTAAAGCTGTGCTAAGAGTTTGAACAACACCAGAATATATAGTAAGCAACACAGGAATCTTAGTTTATGCTGAAACTAAGACATTCCTGTACTGCTGTGATAAAGAAGTTGAATAACCTTACAGATAGACCTCCATATCGCTTCTGAATTCTAAGTATTTTTAATCTCTTATTCAAGTTTCCTTCTACAAATCTCCTGACAACCATAGTAAGTCTTGACCAAGCATGACTGATCATCCTTTTTTTAGATCATCCTAGAATGTTATGTCTCAAGTGCTGTAAAAATCTAATTAATGCCTGATATTAAGTAGATATGTCACATTTGTTAGTCAATGAAGGAACACACTTCATGATATGGGGGTTTATGGTTGCTGCTGTTTGTGTTGCAGGGTTCTGTTTGTTTGCTTTAATTTTTTCTTGGAAATTATCATCACCCAAGGAACAGATTCTGTGAACCTTACACACTGAAGTAGCAATTAAATTCCTGTTTATTTCAATTAGGCCACTGACAGTAAATTGCTATCTAATAGGCAAGTAAAACATAGTTGGTTTGGCTCTCAGAAATAGAGAAAGTAATTTCACAACTTGACTGAAGTATTAGAATATTTGTAAAATGGTAGGAATTTCCAAGGTCATAGGATTATAGGAAAATATGGCTAGAAGGAATGTAAGGTCACCTGGCTCATCCCTGTGCTCAAGGCCGGATCATCCCAGCCAAGCATCTGCCTGCTTTTGAAAATTTCCAAGAATGGAGATTCCACTTCTGTGTGTACCTTGTCCCAATGCCTGACCACCCTCATGTGTGTTCCAGATCAAACAGTTCGTGCATGTATTCTAATGTGTAGAGTTAAAACCATTTCCTAGGACAAGTGATCTTCTTGTATTATTTGTTAAAAACAGTGATGAATCTGTAGCCTTTTCCATGGATGGGCCTGTAAAACTTGCTTGTTGTTTGTACAGCTAAACAGCTACAGCCTCTGGAGTGCATCTAACACCGGCATTCTCAAAGCATGGTCCAATGGCCCTTTTGATGTAACCTACCACCCAGAACTGTCCCTTTGAAATGTCCCTTCAGGGTAGAAACATTGGGAACCCCTGCTATAAGGTATTTGTCCCTATTTTGATAGGGAGTGTGGATGAGAACTCTGACTTTCAGGAAGGAAAACTAAACAAAAAATAAAAATAAATAAAATCAGGGTTTTAAATGTTTAAGTTAATTTTGGGGGAAAAAAAGATTAGTTTCTTGGAAGCAGTTTTGAGCCTGAATACAATTGTACTTGTAATTTTGCACTCGCAAAATATATTGAGAATGCTCTGCTGCATTGCGATACTGGGCAGGATTGCTGATCCTGAACCAAATGATCAGACATGATTCAGGAGTGATAAAGACTGGAAAACTCACAAAATGGCATTCTCCAGAGATTAATGTTTTTACTGATGTGGTTTCAATGATAACCTAGTTATGTAGGCATGCAGGTTCATGTATACAGATAATATATCCTGTAGCAGTCTAAATTTAAAATCATGTCTCAAAGATTAACCTACAGATTTTGACATATTCTTTAGAAATGAAATCCGGTGCTTGACAAAAAATGGTTTGCAGCTGCCTTCACCTACACTTTGCCCAAACAAGATTCTGAATCCTGAGGCATCCCCACTTTACCACGGACCTTCCAACAGACTTCTGCATTTTAGTTATGTCTTCCCTTTGGCTGCTAGCCCCTTGCTGACAGCCCCTTTCTTTTTTCTCTCTCACTTGGTCTCTGCAATCCTCTTCCCACTCTGCCTGTTAGCTGCTCTCTCTCTTTTTGTCTTCATTTTCCTACTGCATGTTTCTGTATTTTTCTCACTACTTACTAACTCTCTCAAGTGGGAAAAGATTAAAAAATAAAAACCAAAAAACACCAGCCCCCTCCCCCCCCAAACATTTTAGGAACTCCGTTTAACCCACATTCCAATGATCACCATCCTGAATTAAAGGCATAGCGATACAAAACCAGTTTCAGATGAGAGTCAGTTGGAAAGCATTCCATGAAATACACCGTAGCGAGTTAACATTATCCTGACTTCAAGAACTAAGGAGCTGTGCAGAAACTAATTTATGCTAAAAACCTGGTTTCTAATCGTTTGCCTACCAAGAGTGTTCTGTTAAATATTTGCATCCAAAGCAGTGTTCTAGCTCCTCATACATAGTAATATCTTTTCTTGAGCTGGAAGCCGCTCAAAAATGTAAATATTAGAAACATTTAGTTGTTTGAGTCCTTGGATGTTCCAAACGATGTTACTAAAATCAAAGATAACTTAAATAGAATTTTATCCAACTTTCTGATTGCTGGAAAACCCACCACACAGTTATTTTTTCTATTTATACAGTTTATCTGGACTGCTAAAAGTGAGGCTAATTGTGAGACCCGGCATCAGGCCAATTGCTAGAATTTTTGTATTATTCTTTTTAACCTTTACTGCAAGGACTACTACTAGTCTTCATTTGATGTTAAGGGTACATACAAAACAATTCCATCCTTGACATATTTTCAGTGTCTGAGAAGTGATTTTAGGTATACTTAAAGTCTTATCTGTGTTCAAAATCTGATTTGCATTAACTAAAGATAAACGTGATTTTAATCAAACTTGTGACAACCTGTGTTTGGACACATTAGATTGATGCAATGGACACAACTTGAACCAAATAAGGGAAGTTTATCATTCATGAGCAAGGATCTACTCAATTAGCAATTCCATGGATTTTGCAAAAGATGCAAAATATGGGACTGTCCACAAAATGGACTTTAAAAAAAAAACCAAACCCAAAAAAACTTTAATAAAAAATAAAGTGCCGGCTCCCCAGTGGGAGCCAGCAGTCCTTGCTGCTGCTGCAGCCTGGCCCCGCAGCCCGCCCAGGGGGGTGGAGGGGAGGCACCAGCTGGCAGGGTGACAGAAAGGGTAGCAGTTGCCTTGCAAGGAGTGCTCTGCCTGGCTCCAGGTACTCACAAGAGGGCAGCTGCCCCCTTGCCCCTCCTCCATCCATTGGGGTATAGGCATCTACCTTAATTGATTGTGTTCATTAAGGAAAGCATAAATTAATATTTTAAAACTTTTTGTACAGCTTTAAATATAGTTTACTTACTTTATATCATTTATAAGCCCATCCAGGAAATATCCATGGAATTTGCTATTTATACCACAACCATCCCACTAAAATTGTTTCATTTGCCTGTGATTTAACTAGACCCCTATAGATGAGCATCTCCACAGTCTGCTTACGGTTAGCTACTTCAAACTAAAACACATTTTTAGTCAAATTTATATATTTTTTAGTCAAAATTGGTAGTTAGGGTAGCTTTAGTAGTATCAATTTTGTGAAAGGAAAAAAATAAGATAAACAACTAACAGAAAACAAAAACTAAAACTAAACCACACTCAAGCCACATATGCTTAACCAACTGTATACTCATTTTTAAAGGGTCATTATACCACACAAAAATAAAGAGGGTTATATTTATATATAGATTATACATATTTAGCAACAGAGCCAATTAAGTGATAAGGAAAAAAAAAATACTACTTTTATACAACCTGTGGATTGAAGGCTTCAGTATCGACTGATTTCTTCCTGCATTTACTAATTTTAGTTATCAAAAAAATTCTGCTGTAGTACAAATTTAAATACCAGACTACAAATAAAACTATGCAATTTAGCATACTGCAAGGTCTATCCTGCCTGACTTTTATGGATTCTAGAAGTAACATCAGAACACTTATTCTTGCAATAAACACTACCACTTTGTTTTTATGGCTTCTTTCTTTTAATATTTTATTATATAAAATCTCAATGATGGCCACTTTGTTCTCAGTCCCTCCGGGCCTGTTGTCTGTAATTAAATATAAGTCTCCTTGATATTAGTACTGCATTGATAGATAGTTGCTTACCTACTAGGCAGCACTTAGAGAAATGGAAGTCCTTGAAAGCAAACTACATCAGAGTATAAATCAGCCCAAATGAAGACAGGTCAGAATATAGATTTTGTGGTAAGAATACACAGGAGATTGTTCTTAGAAATCCACAGATTGGAGATTACATCCATATTGATTTATCATCAGGCTTGTATTGATCATTGGCTAAATGACTGTACAGATAAATGTATGTATCTTTCCACTATTGTCACTAAACTTAACCCCATTGACTACAGTACTAAAAAAAAAAAAAGCTTAGACCATACGTGTTGATTTTACATTAGAACCTTAATGTAAAAGTCTTTGTACAGTGAAAATGGTCTGATAGAGGAAGCATAACCCAGCTTGTCATACCAGCTGCATTAATAGCAAGTTGAAAGTATTTGAGATCTATTTCCAACCTTGTAAGTTAAAATAAAAAGAAAAGAAAAATCCCAGGGCTCCTTGACTATTTGAAACATATTGTAAACTTTCTTTACCATGTATCTTTTATGGCCATATAGTTAGACTGCTGTCAGGATGCCAACATGCATTTATGTTCAAATTTCCTTTATTGCGAAAATCTGAAAAAAGTCTGACTATTCAGAGTAAAAAACCCCCCAAAAAACAATTGAAACAGTGACTAACTAAATCCTATAGAAGGATTTCCATCCCAATTCCATTTTTAATCATCCACTGCCTGGATTGCACTAGGAGGACAGCAGAGGTAGTGAGTGACCTTATCCTTACCCTGAACAAAGCTAATACTTGCTAATTGAATTGTGCCAGAATCAGAGCAAAATAATTGTTTACTGTCTCACTCAAATGCTACTGCTACAAGCTGAAATAGGAAGGGATACTTGTCTGATGGCAACTATTACCTTGTGCAATACTCTACTTACACAACTTCTGATCAAATTTCAGATGTATATTTTCCTGATTTTTTTTATTTATTTCTGAGTGACAATATGACATTTGGTTTTGAGTGTCATGAAATTCTGATTTTTGTTTTGCCTGTTTGTGTAAGATTTAATGTTTGACTAGACCATGAACTTGGATTGAAACTTGCATGCAAATTGAGCAGATATAGATCCAAGCTCTTGGTACAGGCCTGCATTTAGTTTAGATACAAAGCTGACTTAACTAGTTTGAAGCTGGCTTTGAATAGTTTTCCTTTGACCACATACAAACCATTCTGTAGGCTTATAAGCATTACACCAATTGCATAGTTCTTGCATTTATCCCAGCAATTTATGAATGTGCCAATAAGGAGGACAAGAAAAATAAAATATGTAGTTAGCTGATCAAAGCAAAGACATGATAAACAGACAATGATTAACACGTGCTATGAAGTGTTCTATTAGAGTTGCAAGTAAACAGTATGAGCTCAAAATACAGTATGAAAGTATGCTTAAGAAACAAGGTAATATGAATATATATAAAAAAATGCTAAATAACTGAATGAGTAGTTGCTTCCCCTAGGAGAAAGAAAAAGTCTATCAAGCCAAAAATTCTTATCCTGTAGCTGAGGATCACCACGCTCCAGCTCCTGGGGTTTGAAGCTCTTGACTCTACAGCTTTAGGTAAGATTGTGTAGTGAGGGAACTGAGGCCCAACCAAGGTCCCTAAAGAAAGCAGTTAGAATCAGTTCTTCTTTGTCCCTTATTATATGCCTGCATCATTTCTTACCTCACCACTGTTCTAGGCAGATTTCACCACTCATATCCCATCTTCTTTCATGGCTATCTGGGCAGGTCCTCAAAAGCCTTTTGCTGGAAAAGAAGCTTCTGTGCAATGCCTTTTTCTTTTTTTCCCTCTAATCCTCCCACTTTTCTGAACTGCAACCTTCTTGGCTTTCCAGTTGTTCCAGGGTTTGTAATTAGTCCCAACTGAGAACCTAGTTAATCTCACTGTTAACCATTTAGCATCTAGGGCAGAACATAAGGCATACAAACCACATGTAATATCTCATTGAAGAGCTCAGAAGAGTATGTTTGAACTAGTCTTATCCCAGCTTTGCATATGGGAAACAATAATTGCGCTTTTTGAGGGGGGAAAAAAAAGGTAAATATTATTTTGTAAATTTTACTTATTCACAAGATTGTGGTAAAAATACGCTAGAATTTAGACATAATGCGTTTTTGCAAATGCTTTTGTATTTAGCATGCTTTGCAATAGCTTCTGCATACAGACTAAGGCCTGCTTTGCACATAACATTTCACAACCATACTTGTTCAATGCCTTAGAGTTACACCAAGATAAGGGGTTACTAGGAGGCATTAGGTTTGCTGCAGTTCCCCTTTAGAACTGCGCATGCGACAGGCCTTTTTGCCGCAGTTCTGCTTTTTGACTACGCATGTGCTAAAACTTGATAAGGAACATTAACCAATAACAAGTTAAGTTGAGCTCGACCTGCAAGACAAGACATAACAATAAGAAACTTATAATGCTACCAATAATTACACAACACGCTGAAACCCTCTGTTTATGTAAGCTATAAAAGTAAAACCACGGGCACGACTAGGGGTCGACTCTGATTTGAGCAACTTAGCTCCCTTGTCGATCTGTTTGCAAACAATAAACTCGAGTTGGACCAGGCCTGAGTGTGTATGACTCTCTCCTTGAGGTATATTGAAAAAGCCTCCAGGGGCACGAAACTAGCTGTTTGTGCAACAATTTGGCGAGCCAGGCAGGAGAAGTCCTTGGTCCACCCCGGGGTCGGACGACAAGACTGGAAAAGGTGTCCGTGGAGTGGCCACCACACCGCCTTTGGGG
>NW_005842260.1:314166-350057 GCF_000455745.1 Alligator sinensis | reverse complement strand
ATGATAATGGTGAATTGATAAAGACCTTAGCGGATGACATGGAAAAGGTAGCGCATGTCCCAGTCCAAGCATGGAACGGGTGGGACTTTGATTGGTTTACATCCTGGCTTCCCCAGCTTGGATGGTTAAGGGGTGCTTTAGTGGCCTTTTGCCTACTGATGTCAATACTTTGTTTGCTTCCCTATATTATACCCTGCATCATGGCTCTTCTGAGATGAACCGTTCAGTCAGTCGTCAAACGCGAGATGCTTGTGCATTACCAAAAGCTAGTCATCGCTAACAATTATTAAGATTAGAGTTAGAAAGCATCTTGAGGGGGAAATTGTGGTAAAAATACGCTAGAATTTAGACATAATGCCTTTTTGCAAATGCTTTTGTATTTAGCATGCTTTGCAATAGCTTCTGCATACAGACTAAGGCCTGCTTTGCACATAAAATTTCACAACCGTACTTGTTCAATGCCTTAGAGTTACACCAAGATAAGGGGTTACTAGGAGGCATTAGGTTTGCTGCAGTTCCCCTTTAGAACTGCGCATGCGACAGGCCTTTTTGCCGCAGTTCTGCTTTTTGACTATGCATGTGCTAAAACTTGATAAGGAACATTAACCAATAACAAGTTAAGTTGAGCTCGACCTGCAAGACAAGACATAACAATAAGAAACTTATAATGCTACCAATAATTACACAACACGCTGAAACCCTCTGTTTATGTAAGCTATAAAAATAAAACCTCGGGCACGACTAGGGATCGACTCTGATTTGAGCAACTTAGCTCCCTTGTCGATCTGTTTGCAAACAATAAACTCGAGTTGGACCAGGCCTGAGTGTGTATGACTGTCTCCTTGAGGTATATTGGAAAAGCCTCCAGGGGCACGAAACTAGCCGTTTGTTCAACAAGATGATGCCAAAAACTGTAAAAGAGAAAATAGTGCAGAAATAATAAGAATGGAGATAGAAAATAATGTTTTAAAGTTAGCATTTACATTTAAATTGCTAGGAATTAGCATATCAATTTGAAAGTATACTTTAATAAGATTTGAAATGGACTGAATTTATAATATTTTGCTTCAGTAAAAGTACCCAGATTTATTGTTTTATCAGGAGAATAATGGGAGGACTAGAGCAGATAAAATGCTCAAAAGGATCAGTAAAAAGAACAGGTGCCACAAAAAGTACCTATTGGCACAGTGAGTTAATTTTAATGTGTCAAACTGAGCAGCATAAAAAGAATTGTGCTGTCAATTGTCATCATACTTGTGTGACCACTGCTGGGCAGGTTTTGCCACCAAAGCACTCATATTGAGGCATAAGGCGTGCTGTCTTCCATATGAATGGTCAGCATTCAGTTAAAAGGTGTCACAGTGAATATCTTTTCTTGATCTGGATATGTTGCTTTTAAATTTTAATGGACTGATTAGGTCATGCTGGATGTGGAACATAAGTTAAATAAACATCCCATATTACTGGAAGTGAACCGGAACAAGACAAAAATCCTGTTTTCTGAGGTTTTTGTGAAATAAAAATTGCAATGTAAAAGCAAGCCTATCTCTTTCAAGATCAAATATAAAAGCAAGAGGCCTTGCAAAAGTAAGGGTTAAAAGGGATAAGGCTGGTTGCAAGAGGGAAAGTAAACATCAGCAAGGAAAATGACTATTTAAGACAAAAAAACTGCCCGCCCTCCCAACTTCCCATTGTCTCAAGGACTATTGTTTGTAAATTCTCCATGAAGAAATGTAGACAGCAAATTAAAAGAAGGTTTGTCTGACACAGGATAGTTTTGGGAATAAACTACCGGTAAGAATGTGGGATCCAAAAACCTCGCTTGTTTTAAGGTGGAACTTGGTAGGTTTAAGTGTGGGAATGAATAACATGGTTCCCTGAAATAGCAGAGGACTGGATATGAGAATCCAGTAGGTACTCCCTATGTTCCTGCAAATACTATGAGGGTTTCCTATGGCAAAGGTCAAATGTAACAATACATCAAATCAACATCCAGAAAGAAAAAGAAAGCTGACCCCACCCCCTTCTTTTTCAACACAACAGTAGGTATTCCCTAGAGTTTTTGTCTATCTCAGTCACTCTTACTGACAAACTGTGACTCCAGTTTAGCACAGTGAATCTTTCTTTTAGCATGCTGGAAAAGAGAACTGTCATAAAGTGGAATTAATTCCTCAATTGTGGTACTTTGCAAATCTCTGGGGAATTTCTACACAGATATTTATAACAGCTTATCAGAAAGGTGTAATTTTAAGTTAATGGTATTAAATTAATGCAAAATCTGATGTGAACACTCTTAATCCAGTAAGAATGTGGTTGGTGTCAATTAAACTCAGGCCAATTTCCTGGCAGCTTAAATTATATCAATACTGCATTAAAAACACAAAGCAAGACAAGAAAATGCAATTCTCTGTCCAAGTTATTTTACCTAACTGGGTATATACATGTATTCCCATAGCCTTAACTACAGGAGAACATGCTAATTTTTATAGGACTCCTGTTTCATTCAGTTCACAGGATGCCTCAACTTTTGTTCTCTGGATCATATATCCTTCTGTCTTTTGCATCTCTCTCCTGCTGTTCTCCAATTTCTTACCCATCTATATCAAAGTAAAGCTGTTTAACAACAGAAGAGAAACAACATCTTCAGCAGGTAGAAGGAGCAATTTCAGGAAAAGCTGTTTTTTAAATTTTGCAACCTCAGGTGAGATGACAGTATAGCAGGATGGAGGATGCTTACTTGCTCTGTAGGGTAGAAGCTGCATAGCTAAGTGAGCACATAGGACCTATGGAGTATATTAAGGTTTGATGAGTCTTCAGATAATTTGACAGCCATACTTTAATAAGACTCCATGGAGCGTGGGAAAAATGAAAATCTTCAAAGGTTCATCATTTGGCCAACAGGAAATAGCAAAACACATACAACCCTGACACAAAGACCACTTGCAAAGTTTTGAACTCTTGCTACAAAGGAATGCAATTCTAGAGCTTCTTAATTTATGCTTTTAAGAATATTGTTAGCATGGGCATCCCAAGCCATTCTTGGGAGCTATTTAGCTAAAGCTTTCTAAGAAAAAAAAGCTGGGGTTGGGACAAGGCGGAGGGGGAGAGCCTTCAAGTATTTAAAAAATAGGACCAAAGATTTAGAGTTTGGCAAAGTTTTAAATGAGAACAGGCTCTTAAGTGTCAGATGGACTTAACCATAGACAACACTATTATGGCACCTTGAGGCCTGTAATGTGGAACAACTCTTTATTACATAAAAAACCCTTAGATACGACTATTTAAAATAAAAGGTAACTGTTTTGCTGGAGCCCTTGCAAAGATCTTGTGGTTGGCCTGCTCCTCTTTTGCCACCCAGAAGTTCCTGCTGGCCCCACCCAGTGCCTCATGGGCTACCATATTTCTGGGATACCCTCTGTGTCCTAGACACTTACTTTATGTCACAACTTCCCCTTTTTATAAAATCCTAACTATACAAATAACATTAAGATAACAATGCTTACTCTCAAACTAACATATTTTAATCAATCTCTTCAGACTTGTGAGCAACTTTCCGGATCTATTGTATTGCAGCCCCTCTTTGTCTGTGTATCATCTGCATCTGAATGTTTAGTCTCCTGGGCTAAATACAGACAGTCAAAAAGCCCAAAGCAGAATCAATTAAATCTAGGCAGCTTCCTCTAAACTGCATAGGGTGAACTGGTAATCAATTGAACTGACATTGAGTTTTCAGTTGGGAAAGGCAGGGGGGAGGCCTGAAGTGACCCAGAGAAGTAGGCAGGGGGCACTAGGACACATCTTCCAGCAAATTGGCCATTGCCAGCCCAGCCCAGCCCAGTGTCCTGGATTGGGTCCCCAGTACATGCTCCCAACCTGCTACTGTCCCCCCTGCCCCGGGGGTTAAGAAGCCCCCTATCTGGGTGCTGGCCCACCTTGGGGGAGCCTCCCCCCTCAGGAGATTTCCCCCAGCCTGGGTTCCTCAGCCCAGGAAGCCCTGGGGAGCAGAGTGGGATTCCCTCCCTCCCCCTTCCCAGCTGCTGATTGCTTTAATTGCTGCCACAAGAAGGAGGGAGAAGTCCTCCAGACCAGGTGCCTGTCTGTATAGCCCAGTGTGGGGGCACTGGGGAGCCCCTGCCATGGAGGGCTTCTCCCTACCCCAACCCAGGGTCCCCCAGCCCTGGGGAGCCCCAGGGAGCTGTATGGAATTCTCCCCCTTCCAAACCCCAGCGCTGCTTGCCTTAGCTGTGGTGAGTCTTAGAGATAGCCTGGGGTAGCCTCAAGGAGTCAAGAGCATTTTCTTCCAGTTCATGAGGCTGCCTGAGACTCTCAGGGGCTAAAGCAAGCATCTCTGGGGTTCAGGAGGCGAAGAATTCCCCTCATCTCCCTGGGGTTGCCCTAGCCTGGGGCATCCTGGACTGGGGTGGGGGGAAGACCCTCTTGCCATTCTTGGGAAAAACAACAACAGAACCTCTGATTTCACAAGTCAGGTTTGGTGCAGACACCTGCATGTTTTGTTTTTTGTTTTTTTTGTTTTTTGGGGGAGGGGGGGGGGGTTGAATAGGATGTGGGCATCCCCTTCTTGAAACCTGTATACTCTTCCTTGCAAGCAGGTACTTCATCGTTAATCTAAAGTAAGCATACTTGACATCCCTGGATATTCATCGCAGGAGTATTTTTGGTAGTTAAAAGTATTGTGGAGTACCTCAAATGCAGCCTCCATTCTATATGCAGGTCATAATGTTTTCTTGTAGCAGCCAAAAGCTTTGGGTTTGATTCCTGGTTTGCAGCTTGGCAGCTGTGTGACACTGGGAAAGTCATTTTATTTCCCTGATCCTGTTTCCCAATCTATAAAATTAAATAAATGAGGCTTACTCTCCTCTGTAATGTTTTAAAATCAATGCAGAGGAAAGTACAATACAAGAACTGTTCATGATTTTGAAGGTGGAAACATTAAATCAAAAGTAGAGCAACACAATAAAAAGCGGCATTTCACGTGACAGTAGTTTGATGGGTGCTTTGTTGAATAATATTGCTAGAGCATTTTGTCGTCCTTTCCACATAACTGATATAAATATAATTAAATGATCATAAACAGCATCACAACTAAAGATAATACTTAGTATGGCAATTTTAGTTAAAGACTGAATAGAATTAAGCTAATTATAGCCCTGACAAAATAAGATCAATAGGCCTCAATCATTCAGTTCAGCTTAGAGGAGTATTGACATGTTATAAGTGAGAAGAAAAACTGAAAAATCAAACCAAAACATTCCTCCCTAGATCACCAAAATACTTTAGTATGGATGTTTGGTAAGCACAATATTAAATAATTAGTATTGACTTATTTCCAAAATTATTTCATATTAAGAAAATGCTTTTTAAGTCATAAGCCCTTTTCTACTATTTTATAGCCACCTTTTATCCTTTATACCAGTGCTTCTCAAACTATCTGATGTGGCAGAGCGGTAATTTTTTTTCCCGTTGGCCAGGGACCGGTGCCTGGTTCAGCCAGTTGCAGCAACTGCGTGTAACAGTGCTACACAAATGCACAACCGGCTGTTTCTTTCTCTTTCCTCACCTCGCACAACGTGACGTCACCTGGAGTGTTGGAACTGTGGCACTATGATATATCAATGTTATGCTTCTGAAAATATATTTCTTTCTTTCCTGGCAACTCACTGCGGACCGGCGACCGGTGGTTCACAGACCGGCACCAGTCCATGGACCACCACTTTGAGAAGCACTGCTTTATACCACTCATGTAGCTGCATAGTTTCTTCAGTGTTAAACTGTTAGCTTTCATTCCTGTTTGAAAGGCAATAGTTGATAGTTTTGGATTGTCAATCCTTTAGAAAGCTGCATTTGTAACAATTCAGTAAGCATAAGTTATTAAAATTAAGCCTTTAACATGCTGAGAAGTCTATGTTTATGTTCATATTGCAAGGCAAACTTTCTCAAATGAGAGTGGTGTTCTTGGTATACTTTTCTCCTTTTATGTTTTTCTTTCTTTCCCCCCCCCTCTCTCTGTTCTTAAAATATCTGCTTGGCCATATTAGTCAGAATAGAAAATGATTTATTACTGAAAAGGAACATATTGAGATGGAATAAAACATTATTTATGTTGAAATAGTTTAAAAATAAGACGAGGAGTAGGAGGACATCTTTTTGCTTATTGTGATCATTTTTAATTTAGCACCCCAAACGTGTGTTCAGTGCACTCAGGAAAACACTCAGGAATATTCTAACAAAACAAACAAAACTTTTCACATAATTATGGGCTTATTGGCTTTAAAACACCACAACCCACTTCCCCTCCAGTCATGCTTTAAGAACACATAATAATTGAAAATGAGGCCTTTGTATTTTGTGGCTTCTAGTTAACATAACTTGATTTGTCCACTTATTTTTCTGTTCCTTTTTTTAACACGTTCCAAAGTAAATCAGCCTCCCAATGTATGCATTAGTGAATGAATGTCCTGTTGTGCCTCAAGAAAACCATGTTGATCAATACTACTTCTATATAACTTGTATATTCTTTGATTATTCTCAACTAGTTATTAAAAAATCATGTCCCTGTGTTAGTCATCTATACACAGACCAGCAATTTTTGAATTCTCTAACTGTGCATTCGGCACAAAGGGAGGAGTTAAAGAAAAAGAGAAAAAAACATAATTCAATCAGGAGAAAATAACATTGACAGAGATATATAAAAATTAAATAAAACAAAACATTGGCCACTTGCAGACATTTAAAAAATGTTGCTTTACTTTAAACTTGGCCTGCTCCTTTGCCAAGCCCAGTGCATGCCCAGAAGAGACAATCCATTAGTTGAACCTGGCTCACCCAACATCTGTATAGATTGGGCACGTTAGTGGGTTTTCTTGGTATTTTTATCTAATAGCTGATTGACTCAGCTTTACCTAAAGGTGCCAAAAAGCCGTGCTGAAGCACCAGGTCTATATAAACACTGTGGAATTGGGTGAAAAGTAACGCACTGCTTCTTCTGGTAAAGTGCAGGGGTTTTTTGTTTTTGTTTTTAATGTCTGCAAGCAGCCCTTATGATTTAGACCTTTATGGCTACAATTAGATCTTTGCATATTTCTTAAAATGAAAAGCATTCTTTACGCCAAAAAAAATGCATTTCAGCAAGTAATATTATGGTGATATATCGGCACTTTTGTGAGATTATTCATAGCATTTTAGATAGGCATTAAAGGCTGTGTGAACTAACCCTCAATGATGGATTATCAACTGAAGTATAAATATTGCATTTATGTGACTACTTAGAAAATCCGTTTGAAAACTGTATTTGAACTGGGAACAAAGCAGATGCCGGGTATGTAAGCATATTAAATGCCTAACTGGTGATGGTGCAGCTGATACCATATTTATTTGAATATAAGATAAGAATTTTTCTCCCAGTCAGCATGGGAAAAAAGCTCCTTGTCTTATGTTCACATACAAGGAAACCTCATTAAATACATTGTCTATCATTAAATTAGTGCCAGAAGCAGCATGGGATCAGTAAGGAAAACCAACTGTGAAGTTGATTAAATATAGCCAACACTGAGCATGACTATCTATACACATGGCCCATATTGATCAAACAAAGTGATGGGAACCTTTTGATTTTATTTTTTTAAGAAAGTATCAAAAACTTAAAAACCTGCTTCCATCAGCTTACATTGCATTACAAAAGAAACAACATTAGTTACAGGCCAACAAAACAATAAAGTATTGAAACTCAAAACATGCTTCCATCAGCCTGTATTACCTTACAGAACGACATCAACTAAAAGAAAATAAAACAACAAGGCCACATCCACACAAGCATGGATGTTTGGTTCCCTGGGGGACAAGTAGCAGAGGCACACCTTGTGCTGCTCCTAGTTGTCCCTGGGGAATGCCTGAGCCATGCACCCTCTGGTGTGTGCCAGGTTACCTCAGATGGGGTAGGATAGGCTGGGGCCAGCATTGGGCTGGCCCCAGACTTACCTGGGGTCCTGGGGGCCTCCTGGGGCTGGAGCAGCAGCAATCATGCTGCTCAGAGCCTAGCCAGCAGCTGGAGCGTGGCTTCAGCTGCCCTGGCTCCAATTTTGAGTGGCACGTGCTGCCCCTACATGCGCCGCTCTGCTTTTTTTTTTTTGACCCCTGGGTATCTCCTCCCTTCACTCCCCCCGCCCCCCTTGCTTTGCTGCTCCTTTGCAGATGCGTCTGTGGTGCCACATACTGCATGACCATGCTAATCTGGACATGGCCTGAAGTGTCAAAACTTAAAACATGCTTCCATCAGCTTCCAAAACCTTGACAAATAAGACCAACAAAAAACATAGACCATTTATACATTATCCAATGATTCCTTCATTCTCCAAATTCACATTAATTAGACATTTTTGTTCCTTAATACTGCACTATTTTCTGTCACCTTCCAAACTTGTCTTTTAACATTTATCACCCCTTATGATATCTCTATCTCTATTTCTATCTTGTGCCATATATGTCGTAATAGCCTCTATCCTGTCTTCCCTAGCCAACCCCTGGCTCTTCGCTATACCTCTGCCTCCTCTCAGGCCTCATCTTTTCATCCTCCTAGATTTATTATGGGCCAAATCTGAGTAGTCACAAAGCTTTCTCTCATGTGTGGACGACCTCCATCTGACGCAGGAAGTCTATGGGCCGATGAGATAAAGCGCTGCTCAACCTCGTACTGGCAACCGGGGATGGCCTAATCAGCAACCAAATGATCGAAGGGAAGCTGGGTGACAGTGATCATGAACTGATCACCTTCACCATCTGCCATAAAGCTGGCAAGTTAGTCAGTAATACAGAAGTTCTCTACTTCAGGAAAGTTGACTTTGACAAACTAAGGAGACTTGTCAGAGAGGCCCGAAAAGACCACAACCCAATGGAGAGGGGAGTTCAGGATGAGTGGTTGCTCCTCCAGGGAGAAATCCTGGATGCACAAGCAAAGTCAATCCCGTCTCAGAGGAAAGGCAGCAAAAGGGCACAGCAGCTCCCTTTGCTCTCCAGGGAACTGGCGGACCTCCTGTGTCTTAAAAGGAAGACCTACAAAGGATGGAGGACTGGAACCGCCACCAAGGAGGAATTCTCTGCTCTTGTCCAGACCTGCAGAGAGCAAATAAGGAAAGGCAAGGCTGTGATGGAACTCCAGCTAGCTACAAATATCAAGGAAAATAAAAAGTCCTTTTTTAGATATGTGGAGAGCCAGAGGAAAAGCAAGGGCAACATTGGACCCTTGCTAAACCAGATGGGGCAACTGACAACTGACGCCCAGGAAAAAGTGAACTTGCTAAATGGGTACGTTGAAGTCAGCAGGCCCTGACAGTCTACACCCAAGGGTACTCGAGGAGCTGGCACGCATCATAGCTCAGCCCCTGGCACGGATCTTTGAGAACTCCTGGTGTTATGGTGAAGTGCCCGAAGATTGGAAGAAGGCCAGCGTGGTGCTTATCTTCAGTAAAGGGAAGAAAGTGGATCCAGCAAACTACAGGCCCATCAGCTTGACCCCTATCCCGGGGAAGGTCTTAGAAAAAACTGCTAAGGAGGCCATTCTTAATAGACTGGCCGATGGCAACACCCTGAGGGAAAGCCAGCATGGGTTTGTTGCGGGTAGGTCTTGCTTGACCAATCTCATTTCCTTTTATGACTGGGTGACCTATCACCTGGACAAGGGAAAAGAGATTGATGTCATATATCTTGACTTTAAAAAAGCCTTCTATCTGGTATCCCATGATCACCTCTTAGCAAACTGGCTAACTGCGGCCTCTGCCTCACCACGATCTGCTGGTGGGGGAATTGGCTCCGTGGTCGGATCCAGAGGGTGGTGGTTGATGGAAATCGATCATCGTGGTGCACTGTGACCAGTGGGGTCCCTCAAGGCTCTGTCCTTGGGCCAACACTATTCAACATCTTCATTAATGATGTGGACACTAGTATCAGAAACGGACTGGTGAAGTTCACCAACGACACCAAACTGGGGTAGAGAGTCCACATCTGGGGGCAGGAGGGTGATCCAGCTTGACCTTGACAGGCTCAGGAAATGGGCGGATGAGAACCTGATGGTGTTTAACACTGAAAAATGCAAGGTTCTTCACCTTGGGAAGAAAAACCTGCAGCATGCTTATAGGTTTGGCAGTGCTACGCTGGCTAGCACTACGGACGAAAGGGACTTGGGCGACATGAATGACCACAAGATGAACGTGGGCCTTCAATGTGATGCTACAGCTGGTAAAGTGAGCAAAACGCTGGCTTGCATCCATAGATGCTTCTCAAGCAAATCCCAGGACATCATTCTCCCTTTGTACTCGGCCTTGGTGAGGCCACATCTGGAGTACTGCATCCAGTTTTGGGCTCCACAATTCAAAAAGGATGTGGAGAAGCTTGAGAGGGTGCAGAGGAGAGCCACGCGCATGATCAGAGGTCAGGAAAACAGACTTTATGATGATAGGCTGAGAGCCATGGGGCTCTGGAAAAGCGCAGGCTCAGGGGTGATCTGATGGCCACCTACAAGTTTATCAGGTGTGCTCATCAGGATCTGGGGGAATGTCTGTTCACCAGAGCGCCCCAAGGGATGACAAGATCTAACAGTCACAAACTCCACTGTGACTGATTCAGGCTGGACATAAGAAAGAACTTCTTCACTGTCCGAGCCCCCAAGGTTTGGAATAGACTGCCGCTGAAGGCGGTTCAAGCACCCAATTTGAACGCCTTCAAGACACATTTAGATGCTTATCTTGCTGGGATCCTATGATCCCTGCTGACTTCCTGCCCCTGGGCAGTGGGCTGGACTTGATGATCCTCAGGGTTCCCTTCCAGCCCAAATGTTTATGAAATCTTCATTGTTCTCTTTTCCATCACCTGCTCCATGCCTAGTTCTGTTTGTGTCCTGCCAGCAATATCACACAAGTTCACTCAAGCCCAAATGCAAGATATCTTCTGCCAAGAGTTCTAGTTGTTGCAAGACTAGCAAGTTTCTTGCTGTCCATACCCTTCCTCTGTTCTTCCTCTGGGCCCCAGCCCATACTGCTTCTAGAGTGAGTTGGCTCTTACCATTCAGTCACTGTAGAGTTTTTATGCCTTCTCCCAGACTGTTCTGGTGAACTGCCATTCCTATATCATATAGCATATGCTTTCTTCCCCATTACATGCTTTTCTAGGGCATTTGACTGTTCTACATGGTCCCCAAGTGTAAAGGAACACTTGTATTGTTATAATCTGATGTACTAGCAGCCAACTGAAGTCCCAGTGCTACCTCTGTAAGCTTCATTCAAACACCCACTTCCAGATTGTCTTTGCTTCCTCCCCTATGAAACTTCCCACTGGAGACAGAGCCTCCTTTTCCCTAAACCAGGGTTTGATTTTTGTTGTTGTTGATGTTCTTGCCGCTATTGTCTGTATTCACAAATGTTACAATCTTTTTGTGCATTCACAGCAATATCCAGGCCCAGGACTGTGAGAGTGACCTTTTACATACATTATATGTATGCAATAACTTCCCTGCATAATACCAGACAAACACAACCCCTTTGGTGACCCCTTTTATCCCTTCTTTGCAGCACATACTGACATACTTTGCATAAACAAACAAAAACACATCTGGGAAGCCTCATCCTCCCTTTAATTTCTCCTTCTATAATATTGCTCTCCTAAGTCTTTCACTTTTTGGCTTTCCAAAAGAATACCATCAGTTGCTATTGAATCCTATACATGATAGTCAACAATGAAGGGAACACCACACCTACATACAGTATGATTGAGAATACCACCAACGTAATCACATGTATCCATTCTGTCATCAACATCTAGCCCGCATACCAGTGCCCCAGTTTTTATTTCACCTTCCCTTTCACCTTCTCCCAGGCCACTTTGCCTGCCAGTTCCACTCCCAATATCTTGAGTTGGTCTGTTGTTACCCCAGTTTTTCTATTCCTTCCATCTTCCTCAGCACCTAACACTTTCTTTTTTGTATGTTTAGTTGTTCCCCCAATGCCTTTTCGTGCCCTTTTGTATGTCTTATAACCCATTGTAGGGGTGCAGTGTCTCTTGCTCAAATATTAACATGGTCCATATACAACATGCATTTTGCTTATGTGTCATTTCCTGCAGAGATTGGCATACTCTTAATCACATGATCTGTCCTGATCATCTGTACCAACAGTTTGAAAAATAGGGGTGGTGAGAGGTGGCACCCTTGTCTCATGCCTGATCTGACCGTGACTTCCTCCATTAGGCCATTCTCTTCTATCCTACATTGCGCTCCTTTGTACAAAGTCTTGATCCAGCTTAGATATTCTGGTGGGACCCTCATCTTGTTTGGAGTGCCAAAGAGGAACTCATACTGTATCCAGTCATATGCTTTTTCTAAATCAAGATTCAGGAGTGTGTGACTGGAGCACCCTGCCACACACAGAGTCAGGAAAGAATAAAAGAGAAAAAACTTACCTCAAAGAGCTGGAAGAACCACAGCAAACCCCACCATGGTCAGGATGAATGGAGCAGTCAGCTGGGGCCATGGCAGATCAAAAGCTGCCATGGCTGACCCAGCTGCCAGAATCCAAGCACAGGAAAGGAAAAGCAGTGTGGGAAGAGAACAAAAGAGAAAGGGAAAGTACCATGCCAGCAAGCAAAGAAGGAACAGCTGGGTCAGGCAGGCAGCCAATGGGGAACTGCCACAATGAACCCATCTGAAGAGTGGGAGATTTAAGGGATGCCAAGGGAGCATCCTGAGAAAGGTGAAAGAAGAAACAAAGCATATGAGACAGACACAGAGAGAGAGAGAGAACAGATGAAGGAAGGAGAATGGAGAGGGCCAGAGGGTAAGCTCTGGCCCTGTGACTTACCAGACAAGGTCCAAACAAGAATTAGAGCTGATGAAGAGGCTTGAGCAACTGGTGAGTCCAATCCTGGGGGGTGAACGGAACCACTCCAGGGACCTAAAGGAAGAGGAAGGTGAAGGTGACCTTACTCCCCCAAAAGGGGAAGAAGAGAGAATGGATCCCAATCACAAGAGGGTGATGAGGGTAGAACCAGAGAGGGAGAAAGCTTTTTTGTGACCAGTGCAGGAAAGAATGGGGCAAGCAGCCACTTAGACAAGGACCCTGGTCAAGATCCTTCAAGCAAAGATAGTAACAAACTTTAGAGGCAACCAACAGCACCTGGAACATAAGGTGTGGTAAGGGTGGGGTATGGGGATGGTGGAGCCGTTCAAAGAGTTGCAGATGTTGAGCCCATAACCATTCTCAGTTGTCTCCCAGTATCTCCCATAACATTGAAGGCGTAGCAGGCAATCTATTATGACAAGACACTACTGTTCCAGCTGGGAGGCAACGGAACTCCAAGTGGCATGGGAAGCCCCCTTACAGAGTGTCACATTCATTCCTGGGCTTTTGGTTGTAGCCGTGTTGGTCTAGGGACATGGGCAGGCAAGGTTCTTTGAGTAGATGTGATATCTTTTATTAGACCAAATGAGTGAGGGGCGGGGGAGGAATGTTGGCAAGCTTTTGGGCAAAGTTACCCTTCATCAGGCATGGGGAGTCTCTGTTGTCCTGAGACTTGAAGAAATTAAATAAGCTAAAAGTGTGGCAGGATGTCATTTAAAATGTAAACAGGTAATTAGAAAGACAAAAGTTGAGGCAGAGAGGTGAAATCCTCAAAGGGAACTTATGAAACACCTCCCGTAGATAAGCCTATGAATTTCATTTAATATACTGGATAAAAAAATATAAATCCTAAAGGAAACCTCTAAATATCATTTTCTAGCCATCAGTGGGGACTGCACAACCCTGGTCAGGTGTCATACCCACCTGTACCTATTGAATCTACCCAGAGTAATACCCAGGCTCTCCAGGGCCCTGTCCATATTCTGTCTGGCTTCTGGATCTTTCCCACATTCTCCACTGTCTTGAAGTACCATAATAGCCAAAAACTTATATCCTACTCTTCAATAAAGCCTGTTACATTTTAACTGTGATTGCTGTTTCTGGGTTAGCGTCTATAGCCCAAAAACAAAGTGTGACAGGTTGAGGTCATTCCTGACATTCCTTGTAGGTCTCTCAAAACCTTTGATATGATGACTCATCCCTAAAGTTACTTCCAGTCCAAATTGCCAGGTATCTGGATTAGGCAATTCATATTAAGGGCCCAAACCTTCAGCCCAAGGGAAAACTTTGCCTTCTGAAGCTTCTCACACAGAACTGCTTTTTTCTCTTGGCTGTCTTCAGTTGTCCTCCACCAGGTACAGTCCCCCCATCTCTTTCCTTTCTACCACCCCAAACGTTGCTGTTGCCATTGCTGTCACTGTAGCTCCAGCCACCACTGATCCCTCCTAAGCCTTCATCCAAACCAGGTCATCATCCCTATCTTGGCCCACAAGCCAAGGAACAATCTACTGATAGGAACATACCCCAAGGCTAGATTAGTGCAGTCCATCTGAATAAGATATATGATAGGGCCCATTGCACACAGTCCTCCTCCATGTGAACTCTTTTTCAAGTCATGGTGAACAACTATATTGAATACATTTTGACTCCCTCCTCACTCCCACAACTGACTTCCCCCCCGCCCCCCATTTCCTATGATTCTTCTTCCTTCAGCAGGCTTGAATGTCTGGCATACATCACCAAATAGGGCTCCATACAGTTCACCCAGAATCCCTCTGCCCTCTCTCAGTCTTGTCACATATAATTTGTGTATCCCCACCATCCATGAGGTGGAGCTTGACCAGGTTGTCCTACACCTCATTTGCATATACATTTTTGGAGGATCCCAGAACTCATAACAAGAACACCTGGTTTTATTCATGAGTGAAAGGCTAATTAGAATGTGGATCCTTTGAGGGGGAGGGTATCTGGAGTACACACACACACACACACACACACACACACACACACCGGGCTGTGGGGTCACCATGGACATAAATACTATTGACTATGCTTGGGTTCAACCCAAGGAACTATATGGCAAAGCATTAACTTTTTGGCTTTGGACTAATATCATGCATAGTTTGTACTTTATACAAGTAGGTACAAATATATTACCTAGAAGCGTGTTTATGAAGTACCTGTGCTAAAACTTATGGCAGTTTAAAAAAAAGGTAAAATGCCAGATTAATTAAGTCTATAGGTACCCTTAGTAATTTGCCTATATACAAATTACTATAGTCATGTTTATTTCAAGGTCTTTTTTTTCCATATTTGTTCCTTATTTCCATGTGCTAAAGGAGAACAAGTGGGGAGGGGGAGGGAAAGGGCAGCTAGGGGAAGAAGTTGGGGAGGAAGAAGACAAGGAGGGGCATCTGTGCCACCAGCTTTATTTTTCTTCCTATGGCAGTCGGAGGGGGACACATTCAAGGGAACCTCGAAAAATTAGATTTTATACCTGGAAAATTATTTTTTAAATATAGAATCTAATTACTGTGGAGTCACCTTGTATTCAGGGTCATCTTATACTTGAGTAAATATGGTAGTATCTTTCTTTTTTTCCCCCCAAAATACCTCATGATTAGAGCCCTAACCCAGGGAGTGGTAACTGTAGGCCCTCCTCAGCTGGAGACGTTCAAATCAGCATCTCTTAGCTCCCAGGAGAGTGTCCTAATCACTGATTTTGAGTAAACATGATTTTGGTTGTCACGCATTGTATTTAAGTGCAGTTAATGTGCATTAGGTGCACTCAGAGGATCTCTACTGGATTGAACTGTTCTATGGACCTAGGTAGAGTTTACCTCCCTGTTTAGTCAAGAGCTCAGTGTTCAGAGATCTCCAAATCCACAATGCAGGTGCTGAATAGACACTAAATGGGTTTTGTTGCCTCATATTCACAGTCCATGTACATCTTCTTTTTTTTGTGACTGAAGCACATCTATTTCTCCTGAATTTCCTGAAACTGACCCTGTGGCATCAGCACAAAAATCATTTCTCTTCAACTGCACATTATTAAAATTAATTATTTCTTCATATACTGAATGGAAATGGAAAGCTTACTAAATAGAAATGTGCATGTAACTTATTTCTTGAGAAATCCTTATTATTATTCAGAATTTACAGATTAAAGTTTAGATATAAAATTCAGCTATAATGCAAATATATAATGGCTCTTTGTAAATGCTATATATTTTTTTTAACATGAAGCTTTCATATTCCTGTTCTATCGTGGGTCACCATATGTACCATCCATTCAATAGCCTAAATTAGCCAATATGGTAAGTGTATATTTTATACTGAAAACTTGTTTCTTATTTAGATGAAAAAAAATGTATTTAATTGTTGCACATATTTCAATTTATTTTTCATTTTCTTTGGATTACAAAATCCACACTAAGAACTGAGTATAAATTGTTCCCTTTTCAGTGTTGCTGAACAAGATAATATATCCTGATGGATGAAAAATCTAACATCAGGTTTTTTTATACATCTTATTCATGAGCACATCCAGAAAAAAAGAATAGATGGCTGAACTGTAATAACAAACAACTAATGATACAAAGCACTGAAGCCATTTCATTATGAATCATTTGCCTAGAATCCCCAGAACTACTCTATTAAAGGGATGGGGGGCACACTTGAAGTTTTAGAAATTTAATTCAGCTCATACAAATATTATGATTTTCAAAAGTTTATCTTCAGTTTAAAGAAATTGTCAAGATTTTTTGGAACTTCAGAGCTAGAAATATAGTGTATAAATTCTACTTGTTTTAGTTCTTTACCTCTGAAGTCTACTTGAAGAAGCTGACTGTGAAGAGTGCCTCTTCCCAAATGTTAGGTTAGAAAGAGCATAACAACAAAAATGCAAATCAAACACACACTTTCATAAAACAGTGATAACTTCTCCCCGTACCAAAAACTCGAGGTTCCTTATTATGGCCCTAATCCAACAAAAAATGAAAAAGACTGAAGCGATGTGTCAACTTGCGCCTGGCACAACACCCCAGGATCCACAGGTCTCAGTTAAAGGCCAACAACTGTCAATGGTCAACAAGTTTGCCTATGTAGGCAGCACGCTTTCCTGTGCAATCCACATCAACAACAAAATCAATGCAAGGCTGGCAAAAGCTAGTGTGGCCTTCGGCAGACTCCGTAAATTGGTGTGAAGGTTTACAAACCCATCATTCTCCTGACCCTCCTTTATGCATGTGAAACCTGGACCATCTACTAGTGTCATGCCAAGAAACTGAACCACTTCCACCTGTGCTGCCTGTGAAAGATACTAAAGATCAAGTGGCAGGACAAAATTCTAGACACTGAGGTGCTTGGATGATCAGCTCTCCCCTGTGTCCATATCCTACTGAAACTGGCACAGCTAAGATGGGCCAGCCACCTTTCAAGAATGGCTGGCACTCGCCTGCCAAAAAAATCTTCTATGGTGAACTGCTAAATGGAGTATGCTTTCAAGGCACACCAAAGAAGTGCTACAGGACATCCTAAAGGTGTCCCTAAAGAGTTTTGGCATTGACCTAGAGTTGTGGGAGCAAATCACTTATGGCTGTCCATCCTGGATGTCATGGGTCCAGAGCAGAGCACTGGCCTTTGAGCACTGGTGTACGGCAGAAACAGTGAGGAAGCACGTGGCCAGGAAAATGAGGACCTCTCATGTCCAGTCCTCATTGTTGTCCTGCACCTGCTGCAGCAGATTGTTCAAGGAAAAGATCAGGCTTATAAGTCACCTACATACCCACACAACCTAGCCTTCACCCCCCTCCTCTCTTTCTCCTTTCTCCCTCCCCTTTTCTTTCCCACTTGCTTTCTCTCTTCTGCTGTCCCCCACCCCCACACTGGATGTAGTCATCCCTGCTTACGAAGGACGAACTGAACCAACATCCGAAGTGCATGCAGAAACTCTCAGATGTTAGTGAGCTACCTCACATGTTTTAAGTTCAAAATGCCTTTAAGTACTTTAGTGAATGAGGGTCTGTGTATCCTGAAACAGAGAATTATTTTTAGCCTGCAGCTTCAATGATCAGTTTTATCCTGAGCATATGAAGTAGCATCATCTCCATAACTAAGAATCTAACTCCATTATTAACACTGAGAGAACAAAGACAATTGACAATGTTTATCTTTATTTTCAGTTACAGAGTAGATGATACAGAGTTCTAGTTTCCTGAAGGGGAAACTGTGCATCGGGAAGTGAAGTCTGTCATATATTTATCCCAATCTTATGTTCTTTTATTTCCTGAAGTAATTAGAGACTCACTGAATGTATCTACATGAGATGTTTACTGTGAAGCTGCCTAATTAGCTCCACAGTGAATGTTTCAGCATCTACACGTGCAGCACTATTAGGCCTCAGTAAACTAATTAAATCCACGATAGGTTAGTATTTGTAAATACAAGTACTGTCTTGCAGCCATGCTCATTAGTGCACAGCAGCATGTGTGTAGTTGCTGATGGTGTGACTGAGGCCTGAGGGTGCTTGTGCAGGGGCTGCCTGCCAGCTAGCCCTGGACTACAGTACACTCGTGCCCCAGCCAGCCCCTATGTTGACGTCAAATCAGCCCCAGGCTGGCAAGCTGACCCCCTGGGCTCTCTGCCAGCTGGGGCTGCTCTGATCCAGATCAACATTCTGTGGTCCTGGGTGCACATTTAAATGCGGTACCTGGGAGCAACAAACTGATGCAAAATGCACTGGAGATTCTTTTGTTGCATTAATTGCATATGTAGATGTGCCCACTTACTCCTAAGGTTTGAATAGTTTCTCCCTCTAACACCATGAAATCTGTCACAGACCCCTTTCATTCCTTCTCATGTACCAGCAAGCACTTTGTCAAATAGATCCTACACAGCCCCAGGTAATATGCTGTGATCTCACTGCAAAATGGAATTCTCTCATTCCCCTTTACTGGGGTTCTATGCAAAGATACTAAAAAAAAAAAAAAAGAGATATCAGATACCATATTACCTTTTATTCAGCAGATGCAAACATCCATAGATTCATAGATTGTTAGGGGATGGAAGGGACCTTGTAGATCATCAGGTCCAGTCCCCCTGCACAAGGCAGGAAAAGACAACTTGGGGCTAGTGACCCCAGTGAGGTGACTGTCCAGTCTCCTTTTGTAGATTTCCAGGGTAGGTGACTGCATCACCACTGGAGGGAGTTAATTCCACAGTCTAGACAGCCTGACTGTGAAGGAGTTTTTCCTGGAATTGAGCCTCAAGCAGCCTTCCAGGAGTTTGTATCCATTGCTCCTGGTCTTCCCGAGGGGTACCCTGGTGAACAGCTGTTCACTGAGTTCTTGATGTACTCCCCTGATGTAGTGGTAAGCCACTACCAAGTCCCCTCTCAGCCTTCTCTTCTGTAGGCTGAAGAGGCTCAAGTCCCTCAGCCTCTCCTCATATGACTTGTTTTGCAAGTCCCTGATCATACGTGTGGCTCTTCTCTGGACCCTCTCAAGTACTTCCACATCCTTCGTAGATTTTATAGACATTAGGGCTGGAAGGGACCTTGGAAGATCATCAAGTCCAGCTCCCTGGCCCAGGGGTAGGAAGTCAGCTGGGGTCAAAGGCTCCCAGCAAGATAAATGTCCAAATGTTTCTTAAAGGAGTCCAGAGTAGGTGTTTGCACCACCTCTGGTGGGAGTTTGTTCCAGGCCTTTGGGGCTCAGACAGTAAAGAAGTTCTTCCTTACGTCAAGCCTGAAATGTTCTTGGAGGAGTTTGTGACCGTTTGACCTTGTCAGCCCTTGGGGCGCGCTGGTGAACAGACATTCCCCCAGATCCTGATGTACACCCATTATATACTTATAGGCAGCCACACCCCACCCCGAACCTGCGCTTTTCCAGGCTGAAGAGTCCCATAGCTCTCAGCCTCTCATCATAAGGTCTGTTTTCCTGCCCTCTGATCATGTGCATGGCTCTCCTCTGGACTTTCTCAAGCTTCTCCACATCCTTTTATAATTATGGAGCCCAGAATTGGATGCTGTACTCTAGCTGCGGTCTCACCAGTGCAGAGTACAGTGGGAGTATCCCTTCCTTAGTTTTGCATGAGATGCAATGGTTAATTCATGCCAGCATGTTGTTTGCTCTGCTGGCCACAGCATAGCACTACTGGCTCATGTTCATGCGATGGTCGATCACTCCCCTAGATCCTTTTCCACCGTGGTACAAGTCAAATTGTCGCCACCAAACCTGTAGGTATTTTGGGGATTGTTTCCCCCATGTGGAGCACTTACATTTCTGAGTGGTGAACTTCATCTGGTTCCAGTCTGCCCAATTCTGTGTCCTGTCCAGGTCTGCCTGTGTCTGCAACCTATCTTCTGGCATGACCATTCTCTCCCATAACTTGGTATCATCCACAAACTTGGCAAGCGAGTGTTTCACCCCCACATCTAGATCATTGATAAAGATGTTGAAAAGCACCAGTCCAAGCACAGACCCCTAAGGGACACCACTGGCCACTTTGCCAGGACGACACAGTTCCATTCATGAGAACTCACTGGGTCCTACCATGCAGCCAGTTTTCCACCCACTGAACTGTTGAGCAGTTAAGCCCATGATCTTCCAATTTTTCCACAAGGAAAGGCAAGGATATTGTGGAATACTAGTTCAAAAGCCTTTTGTAAGTCTAGGTATATAATGTCAACCTTCTCTCCTGTGACCAGGTGGCGAGAGACACGTTTGTAGAAGGAGATGAGATTGGTAAGACAAGACCTCCCTGCGATAAAGTCATGCTGGCTGTCATTCAGAATCTTACCCTCAATGAGCATATCACACATAGATCCTTTAATGAGTTTTTCCAGGATTTTCCATGGGATGCATGTTAGGCTGATTGGCCTATAGTTATGCGGGTCCTCCTTCTTCCTCTTCTTGAAGATGGGCACAATACTGGCCCTCTTCCAATCCTCAGGGATCTCTCCTGTGTGCCACAATTTCTGAAAGAGTTTTGCCAGGGGTTCCGCATGACCTCAGCCAGCTCTATGAGGACTCTCAGGTGAAGTCCATCTGGTCCAACTGACTTATAAATATCTAGCTTTTCTAGTTGGTCTTGCACCAGCTCAGCATCCACAGTGGGAAGGCTATCATTCCTACCATGCCCCCGTGACCTTATTTCACTTGCCTTTCCCCTTGGTCTGGTGAAATAATGAAGCAAATTGGACATTCAAGAGTTCAGTTTTTTCCTGAGAGTCTGTTACTAGCTGTCCCAAGGTGTTAAGCAAGGACCCCATGCTTCCATTTGTTTTCCTTCTGCTCTCTACATACCCAAATAAGGACTTCTTATTGTCCTTGATTCCCCTGGCTAACTTAAACTCAGTTGCCACCTTAGCTTTCCAAATCATCTCCCTTCAAGTACAGACCACTGTTGTATCATTCTCCTTGAAGACTGCCCCTAGCTTCCACTGTGTGTATGCCTCTTTTTTTTTTCTTTTTCAAAAGGACCACAATGTCTCTATTGAGCCAGGAGGGCTTGTCAGCCCTTCTGCTACCTTTGCTCTTCATGAAAATGGTTTTCTTTTGTGCTTTGAGAATTGTGTCCTTGAGGAACAACCACTCTTTGTGTGCACCCCATTTGCCTTCCATCACTGGTCCTGCATCACCTCCCCTGCCAAGACCCTGAACCTGTTGAAGTCAGCATTTTTGAAGTCCAGGACTTCAATTCTGCTAGTTGATTTGTTAACCTTGCGGTGCATAGTGAACCTGATGAGCTCATGGTTGCTGTCACCCAGACTACCCTCAATGGTTAAGCCACACACCAGATCATCTCCTTTGGTCAAGACCAAGTCTAGGAGAGTGGTACCTCTGGTTGGCCCTTGTACTTCCTGTGTCAGAAAGAGCTCCTCAATTACCATTAAGAAGCTACATGACCAATCTGACCTAGCCAAGTGTTCCTCCCAATCTGTCCAGGTAATTGAAGTTGCCCATGACAACCAAGTCCCTTGCATGCACAGCCTCTGTCAGTTCTTGAGAGACCTCCAGATAAAGTTCCTCCCCTTGGTTTGATGGCATGTAGTAAACACCCAGAGTTAGGTCTCTCTCACTTTACCCTCACCGAAGTTTGACACAGAAGGTTTTAATCTGCTTATCTTTGGAGCCAATATCACCCTCCAGAGAGGTGTACTGCTCCCTCACATAGAGAGCTACCCTTCTGCTTTTTCTCCCTGCTTGGTCCCTTCTGTGTAGGGTACATCTCTCTATGACTATGCTCCAATCATGTGAGGAGTCCCGCCAGGTCTCCATGATCCCTACCAGGTCATATTGCCCACTAGAAAGCAGGACGGTTGGCTTCTCCTGGCTGTTCCCCATGCTCCTGGCATTGGTGAACAGGCAGCTGAGGTCCCCAACTGACAGCCTCTATTTCCTAAGATGGTGTGGGAGAACCATTCTGTTAGCATTTTCAAAAACAGTTATCTTAGTGTCCTCCATGTGCAAGCTTTCCTGTGTGGCAGTCATGAGGCATGCTCCACTTGGAGTTTCCCTGTCCCCTAGAAAAGTCAGTTTAAAGCCCTGTCTAGTAGATCAGCCATCCTGGCTGAGAACAGGGACTTACCTCTCCACATGAGGTGGATGCCATCTCATCCCAGGAGTCCTCTCTCCCTGAAGTGTTTGCTGTGGTTGAAAAAATGGAATCCCTTGTGGTAGTATCAGTTATAGGCGACTGTTTACTTCTTCCACATAGCTTTCCCTCTTGGGTCCATGGCCTGCAACAGGGTACCCAGAAGAAAAAAACTGCTTGAGCCCCTAGTCCCATTGAGCCCAGCCCTCATAGCCCTGTAGTCCAGGATGAATAATTTGGTGGAAACTCAAAATAATTCTGAAAGGTTTGCCTTTCCTGACCCCAAAATTGAGGTTCCCTCAACCCATTCAATGTAAACAACATAAATAATATGGAATAAGGGCAAATAAATTATTTACTACTTAGATCTTTGTTTTGTATCTTTTTTCAGAGAAGTAGATACAAAAACTGGAGGTACTTGCCTAATTTCTTAAGAGTTCCTAATTAGGAAAGCTATCTAGGAGGGATTTCTCCAAAAGCCCAAATTAAACATCACATTTTTCTAGCTTCAACCTAAAAATATGCTGAGATGGCTTGCTAAAGTGTCAGCTCTCTGACTAGTAGGGGTTATTTCTTTTCAGTGCTTTGGGACAAGCTAAATATGATTTGCCATGCAAATTTATAAATATACAAATCCATACAAGTGTTTAACTTTGCTTTCTGTTCTAGTCTGTCTTCACGCTCACTTCTATACCTTTGAGAACAAAACCTTGTTAATGTCTTATTGAATATTTAATGAAGAAGAATAAACTGTTAAATTGCATATCAATCATTCTGTTGACTCCTTAATCTAATGAATTAGTAAATTCTTACAGTGTGCTTCTACTACATAATGTAATAAAGTTATCAAAATTTGGTCGATAAGTGAACATAAGTAACCTAACCATCAGGCTGTGCTTACTTAAACATGATTAACAGCACGTGCATCTTAGCTTTTCAGAGTGACGACACCTTGTAGATGGCATCCAAATCACTAGGCCACTGAACTAAACTACTGCTGAGCCATACCACTCAGCCTCATGCCCCCTCACTGAGGCCAAAACTCATGCTCCCTTACTGGGGCTAGTATTCTCAAACTATGGGGGCTGACCTATGAGCAGTCCTTCAGGCCACATAGACCCTATTCTATGTGCCCCTGCACATCCCTTGAGGCCCTCCTACATGGACCCTACTCTATGCCATCATGCAGAACCCTTCAGGCTGCCCCTGCAAACCCTACTCTGCCTGGCCTACTACCCCCTCACAGGAGCCACTACTCCACCCCTCCTCCCCTCACTGGGGCCACAGGGCCTTACACCCAATGGATCTCAGGTGTCTCTGTAGATGTACCTGGACCCTTCCTGTCCCTACTGTGGGGTTATTCACCAGGTTGTGAGGCTATAAAGTGCCCCATACTCACCTTTCACTAGGGAGATAACTGGTGTGGCATTTCCTGGAGACCACCCTGCCACATGCAGCCCCATCACACCATCCATCCCTAGTAGGTTGTAGCTTCACCACTGAGCAGTTCTAATTTTTGTCATCTACCCTTCGTTTTTTTTTCTTAATCTTAGATTTTGAATTTTTGCAACAAAGACTGCCTCTGGTACAGCACCTATCTCATTTTGCTCTGATCTCAGATGGTATGTAAACACTAGATTAATACAAATGTAAAATAATTCATAATTTATACAAATTTGGATGCAACAGTGTTACCAAATCTGCCCATTACTTTGGAGTGTGCTCATTTATTAGGGATAGTTTCTAGGGTCTTGGTGATTCTGTCAATGTGCTGCTTGTGTTACTATACGGAGCTGTATTTCTCCCTTCTGCAAGCCCTCACCCCCAGTGGAGCTATCTTGCAGGACTCAATCTCAATGGGCTGGGTTCCTCCAGTCACCAAATCAGTCATACACACAAACACACACAAATTAACGTGACACGCCTGACCTGGCCGGGCTGATCAGCATGGACAGGCTGACACCCTCATATGCCAAGAATCAGTTCATAAGAGCAACAATAAAATGCAGTCAGACACAAGCACACGGGTAAACAGAATCCCTCTGAATCCGGCTGGGTGTCCAGCTGACACCCTCATGGGCCAGCATTCAGTTCATAAGGGCACGTCTGAGTCAAACTGGGTCAATCAGCCTGTACAAGCTGATCCCCTTATGTGTTTCAAACTCAGCACGTCCCAATCTTTGGCCTCTTGATGAGCAGACCCCACAATAATTTGGGCTTCACAGGGATCTTTAGCATAGGTAAAAGAAGCGTTGCTGCAGAGCACGGGAGGAAAGAGAAGCAGAGAAGGAAAAATATACCCAATTACTACCAGTTTGACTATAAAAGTTATTTATTGCTAAGCATATGAAATATATAATAGTACTAGTAGTAATAGACATGCAAAAGAAAAACAAACACCAACAATGACAATACTACCCTGGTTTCACTAAGTATTTGGGGAAACTTAGCTCAAGCTTAACTGATACAGTTCAGGTTCAGAAGTTTATGCCTAGAAAGAAGACAGAGAACGCTGGGATCTCACCTAGTCCACGGTACTCAGGCTGCAAAGCTGACAGGCACAGTCCGTAGCACAATCCTTGAAGAGAGAGATGATCTGTTCTTCCAGCGTCCCAAGAACGACAGGGGATGGTGTCAGCACAGGGGTTTTCTTCTTCTTCTCCTTCTTTCCTCCTGCTTCTACTTCTTTTCCTTCCTTTTCCTCTTCCTCTTCTCCCTCTAGCAGCACACACACTTACAGATTTTTATACCCTCAGTTTAGCTGCTTCGAAGCACCCTCAGTAGTGTAAATCATTGTCTTTTCTATTGACAAGGGGTTATCTGGTTTGGACCATCTCAGGAAACTGATTGATAATCAGGAAACACTTAAGATTAGGGAGTAACCCAAATACTTGGGAGCCAGCTTGAGATTCCTATGGGTGGCAGATATACTGATGGGATATCTCATGGTTTCTTCAGGAACAATAGATAGCTTGCAGCATCAGGATTTTGGATTTTTACTTGTTGTGCACAAGCCTCAGCTTAGCATGACTTTTCCAGATCTTACTATAGTCTTTTAACAGACTTAAAACAATTATTGGGGTGCTCATAACCTTTTGTGGAGAGGACTCCCACCAGTCGTCTCGGGAAAGATATGACAACACCTGGGATTAGGGCTCCAGCAGGCGGGGGGGGGAAAGTCCTTAGTAAATCCAGATTAGAACTGGTCTGATAAATGCTGAGCTGGGTGTGTGTGAACATGGGTTGATTAACATTGGAAGCACAGATTCCCCATCATGCAGCGCTCTCCTGCTTCTCTGGTCCCAGAATTCACTGCAGTCTCTGCTTCAGGCTTTCTGTTTTCCATCTCTCATGTAAATGAGACCTAGGGCAGTTGATTCACTCTTGTCACCCTTATCTGGTGAGGGTCTTAGGTGCGTCTCTCACTGCATCTTAATCAGTTTCGTTTAGGTAGAGGAGGGGAGGGGGGGGGTGAGTCCTTTGTGAGTCAGACAGACTGTATCCTGTGCCCCGATTGCCCAAGAATACAGAGCTGAGACGTAACAACAGATAACCCAGTGAAGTTGTACGGGCATAAAATGATAAAATGGAGTAAAGAAGAAGACCCAATATAGTCAGTTTTTAGTAATGTCACCATAGTGTAACTGGCTGCTTACATATATTTCTGTTAGTCCATTGTTTTCATACAGATACAACACAAAAGGCAGTCCAAGAGAAAGCAGTGTTTTGCAGAAAAATGAAATGAGTGATTTGTCCCACCACACCCCTTCCCTCCCCCATACCCATTCCCCCTGACAAACTTGCCAGCAGCAGACTTATCCCACTTTCAGAATATATCCCACATATAATATTTATACATCATTCCCATTGTTGTTATACTTCTGGTTAAATTTAGGCCACTGGTAGATTAACTTTAATAGATTATTCTGTTGCATGATTTCATGGACAGTAAACAGAATTTAGTGTAGGGCTTGAGTGAAGAAAGAGAGCAAAAGGAGGTTATATATTATATCTTCTAGTTTTCCCATCTGTTTACTGGATTCTTCTTTTTTAATATATACAAGTAGCAAGAGTCTATTGGGTCAACTAGATTATAATTAATTATTGATTAGATATTACAACCTGATGTTGAGAGTAATTTGGAAACAAGAATTCTTCCTTGGTACTTAGGTTAGCATTTATTAAATATGCATTATTAATCTGAATTATGTTGTGTTCAAATGTAAGCCCTTATAGCAGAGATAATGATCACAACATTAGTATTTGTAACACAGAATTGATTTTCCAACTTCACTAAATTAGTTGAAATATGGTATATGCTACAAATATTGAAGAATGACTGCTACAAGGGAATGTGGTCAGGTTCAGGTTTTACACATTCCACAGTACAGTAAATGTAAAAACAAGTTTCATTCATCCAAATAGTATTGCAACAACAACTGAGCTCTGAAGGATGGCTTTATTTTTTTTAATTTAAATAATAAATCTTTTTCATCATAGGTAGCATGTTTATTGTCTGCTGATGGAATTCAGTTCAATGTAAAAGTAATCCTTCCCTTCCTTTCAAATACCAGAATATTAGATAAGAAAAACTAGAGAAAATTAACAAGATTATGTATTTGAATATTTTCCTTTTTTACACCTGTGTGTAAATTATATTATGTTTTGTTTTGTTTTGTTTTGTTTTGATACTGATGCAAAGAGATAAAAATATTGCTGACCTTGATTGAAAGAATATAATTGGGAAAAAAATACTAGGAATTCTGATATTAGTTTTTTGTAAAATCAGTTGATTATAGACAACCCCACAAAATACATGAATCACTAAAAAGTGTCTGAATAAACAATAATTTGATTGTTCCATGTATACTTCAAATAGTACATTAATAACTTATAATATACTTCAATTTCTAGTACCATCTACCAATGGAAATATAACACTAAAATTATTTTTGATTAAAGCAAGCAAAATGGGTGTATCTTTATAGAAATACCTGATTTGTCTTGGGTTTGGCAGTGTAATATAGTATTTTCTTGAAAATTGTTATCATACCATAAAAAAAACAATAAGAATAAGGAAAAACTGAAATGAGAGACATGATGCATTGTTGCACCAAAGGAGAAAGCAGACCTATTTAACAATTTATTTGCCTCCATTTTCTTGTGCAGGGACCGGGACTCCCCTACTAAGATTCAGGACAGACACAGGAGAAACTGCCAGGCCTAGGGTCAGGGAGGACCAAGTTAGGAAACTTATGGAGGGGCTGGACATGTTCAAATCAGCAGGTCTAGATGCTCTCCACACCAGGGTGTTGAGGGAATTGGCAGGGGTTATCGCAGGGCCCCTGGCATGGCTTTATGAGCACTCATGGTGCTCTGGCCAGGTGCTGAATGACTGGAAGAAGGCCAATGTAGTCCCCATCTTTATAAAAGGGAAGAGGGAGGACCCGGGCAACTATAGGCTCATTAGTCTTACTTCAGTCCTGGGGAAACTCTTTGAGAAGATTATCAAGGAGCACTTCTCTTTGACACTGTCTCCCACCTCATTCTCATTAAAAAGCTAGACGACTGTGGCATTGATGCCTACACAGTCAGATGGATTGCAAATTGGCTGAGGGGTCATACTCAGAGAGTGGTGGTGGACGGGTCATATTCAACCTGGAGGAAAGTGGGCAGTGGAGTGCCCCAGGGCTCAGTTCTTGGGCCCGCACTGTTCAATTTCTTTTTTAGCAACTTGGACAATGGGGTGAAAAGCACGCTCTTTAAATTTGCAGACAACACCAAGATTTGGGGTGAGGTGGGCACACTAGAAGGGAAGGACAGATTACAGTGGGACCTGGACAGGTTACAGGGGTGGGCAAATGAAAATAGGATGGGATTCAATACTGACAAGTGCAGGGTGCTGCTCTTAGGCAGTAGGAACCAGCAGCATACCTATAGGCTGAGGAACTCCCTTCTTGAAAGCACCGTGGCAGAAAGAGATCTTGGAGTCATTATTGACTCCAAAATGAACATGGGCCGATAATGCAAGGCCATGATCAGTAGGGCTAACCGTAACTTGTGCATCCACAGATGCATCACAAGCAGGGCCAAGGAGGTGATCCTCCCCTTCTATGTGACACATGGTCAGGCCGCAGCTGGAGTACTGAGTCCAGTTCTGGGTGCCGCACTTCAGGAAGGATGTGGACAGCATTGAGAGGGTCTAAAGCAGGGCCACACACATGACCCAGGGACAGCAGGGCAGACTCTACGAGGAGAGGGTATGGGACCTTAACCTGTTTAGCCTTCACAAGAGAAGGCAGAAGGGGGAACTGGCGGCCATCTATAAACTTACTAGTGGGGACCAGCAGGGATTGGGAGAGACCTTGTTCCCCTGAGCACCTCCCGGAGTAACAAGGAATAATGGACATAAGTTGTTAGAGGGTAGGTTTAGACTAGATATTAGAAGGCACTACTTCACAGTCAGGGTGACTAGGATCTGGAACCAACTCCCAAGGGAAGTGGTGCTGGCTCCTACCTTGGGGGTCTTTAAGAGGAGGCTTGATGTTTACCTAGCTGGGGGCATTTGAGCCCAGTTTTCTCTCCTGCCCAGGGCAGGGGGTCGAACTAGAAGATCTACAAGGTCCCTTCCAACCCTACATCTATGAATCTATGAAGCTGACACCAATATGAATCTGATTTACTGGCTATTTTACAATAGCACTCCATGCCCCATCTTTGGCTTACTCTCTTTGCTTATTCTGCTTTGGAATATTAAGAGCTTTCACCTGTATAGTCACACCTGTAGTGTCAAACTTATGATAACTCCTTAAGTAGAACCCCAGTACATCCCTGATGTAGAGATTAAATAGTGCAGAGAATCAAGTTCTGGATATTTAAACCTTGGGTTAATTTCACTAGCTGTATAGTTGACAATACCTTGTGTAAAGTTTATTTGTTTCACTGCGGACATGTCTACATGAGACATTTAATGCAGAGTGGACTAATTATCTCCACAGTAAACATCTTGCATGTACACATGCAGCCATATTAGGCCACAGGAAACTAATAAACTCTACAGCATGGTAGTGCTTGTAAATACTCTGCATCACTGCATGTGTTGACACTGACATGACTGTCTGGGGCATGAATGTACTTCAGTGTGGGGGTTGCCTTCCTCAGGCAGCCCCTCCACAGCGTGTTGAGCCAGGTTGGAGCAGCAAGTCCCAGCTGCACATTCAAATGGCATGCCTGGGAGCAATAAACTCCAGCACAATGTACACTGGAGTTTATTGCAGAATTATAATAGCATATGTAGAAGTGCGCAGTACCCATCATTTTCCATTGTTTGTACAGATTTTCATACAGGAGTACTTGTAGTAAAAGTTAAGAACAAGAAAATGTGCTTGTAAAGTCATAACATTTGCATAGGAATTGGAAGCTTTTTGAATTTTTTTAATTTAAAAAATATTTTTTTTATTTAATCAATTTTTATTTAATCAATGTTTTAATTGATCAAATTTCAAATTGATGGCCTCCTTTTGAAATAGGCTTCAGAAGTGGGGAAGGGGAAAGCAAAGACATTTTGTTTCAGTGTTTCACTTAATAGGGTCTTCGGGAGTAGATCCTGCAAGTTCTGAGCATCTGGAAATGGTAAATTCAAGGTGCAGGGTCAAGCTTTAGACTTGTGGGCTGCGTCCAGATGACCATGGACATTTGATTCCCTGGTGACTTTGCACCACCACTATTTGTCCCTAGGGAATGCCTATGCCACATGCACTTTGGCATGTGGCAAGTTACCCAAGATGGTTAAGTTACTCTGGATGGTTCCAGCAGCCTTACCTTGGTCCTGGGGCTATCCCAGGGCTGTAGCAGTGGTGATTCTGCCATGCAGAGCCTGGCTGGCAGCTGGTGTGTGTCTCTGGGTGACCTCACTCCCCTTTTGAGGGGCACATGCTGCCTGTATGTGCCCTGCTCCCCTTTTTTTTCCCCCAAAGGTTTTTCGATATCCAGGAGTAAAGCAAACCTGTGGGGGAAAAAAATGGAGCAGCACATACACAGAGGCAGCATGCCCTAGCAGTGTGGAGAACATCTAAGTGTGTGGTATGTGGTGCTGTGGACATGTTTGTGGTGCCACACACCAGACGGCCGTGCTTGTCTGGACTCGAGCATGAGGTATAATTCTGGCCCAAATACAGTCACTGAGATATTTTTTTTTTGCAATTGATTTCAGTCAGACCAGGATTTAATCTGTGATATAATCACTAAGCCTAATATTTAATTATATATGTCAGACTATTTAATATTATATATACATATATATACATACATATACATACACACATATATATTTATACACACACACACACACACACATATATATATATATATATATATATATATATATATACACACACACACACACACACACACACACACATTATGGAATTAAAATAATGGGGAAAAAAAGGTTGGGCCTGAAAGTATTTATCCTGTTGGAAACAGAGGGGATACTGCTATTTGAATGAATGTATTACTTCATAGGGTGTGTCCACACATGAAAGCATGTGCACTTGCAGCAGCTCAAATAGAAGTGGTGCAAATTTGAGCCAGGGCCTTTTGCCTCAGCGCACGTGCTCAGACATGCACTTTGCTGTAGAGCAAATTGTGCTGCTGGTGCATGGAGGGACCTGGCCCAGCCTCGTGTGCCTTGCTAGTCCTGCTTTGCACCAGAGCAGATCATATTAGCTCCAGGAGGCATGGCTCCTGTGCGCACCTTCCAGAGCCATGTGAACTGCTCCGGTACAAAGCCAGACTAGTGAGCTGCACTGGTCTGGACCAGGTCCCTCCACATGTCGCCAGCTTCACCGCAGTTGCTCTGGTCACTTGCCCCCTGCCGCGACATCCCCCTGCCACCCACCCACACCCATAAACCTCCCACCCCCTATCCCTAAATCACCTTAGACAGCACTGAGGGCAGCAGGAGCACCAAAGATATGCTCTGGCCAAAACCAGAGCATCTCTTCTAGAGGACTGACTCCCATCCTGGCTCCAGGCATGGTCTGGGACCGTGCCTTGCTCTGCTGTTCTCTGGAGCAGTTTTTTTTTTTTATCCTTGGTTATTGTTGTTGTTGTTGTTGTTCTCACACGTGCCTATTGCCCTATCTCAAAGGGGTTTGAGATGGGGCAAGAGGCACGTACACACTCATCTGGACATGCCCACAGGCTTTAAAGGGTGCAGAAAATGTAGCTGAAGAGTGCTGCAGAAGTCATAATCATGAAAGGTAATTAAGGGTACTGATTTGTGTGGGAGCAGGAAGGTAGAAGCAACTGCTTTTATTATGACCTACATCTTGAAGCATCCGCTATGAAGTTGCAAGATAAATAAATGCATACCTGACTGCAATAGACTTAACTTCTGCTCAATGGTGAGAAGGGCAAAAACTCTTTGTGTATATGTGTATAACACATATGAAAGGATGAGCCATGACAGGGATTGTCAAGGCAACCTTTTGAGCTGCTTTTATAGATAATTCAACTTTTATGGTTGAATAGATACAATCATATTTTATGTTTTTCCTTGCTTAGTTTTTTCTACCTCTGAATTTTTTTGGATAAATGTTCTTTACTTTTAACTTCTACTTTAGAAAATTTATAAAAATTAAGTTGTAAGCCTTTTGATTGAAACAACAGAAAAAATGTTAAAAACAAATAAAGTATGATGGAATTATAGTAATTATAAGTTTTAAAATATAACACCAGATCTGCACCGTACTGCACCGTACTCTAGTGTCACACCCCAGCACTGCATCCCAGCTTCCACACCCCTGTTCCTGCCTACTGCCCATCCTACTGCTGAGCTGTTGCTGGGGGACAGCCTGGGGAGGGAGCCTGCACTGTCTGCAGGCCCTCCCCCACCACCATTACCAGCACCTAAGGACATCTCGCCTGCCCCAGCTGCTTCAGCAGGCCACCCCCCCCCACTTTCATCTTCAACGTACCTTCACCTGAAATATGCCTTGGGTGGCTTCCCCAGACAGCTGTTACCACTGCTGCTGCTTCCACTTCCACCTGCACTGCCATTGCCCACCCCCCACACCATACTGCCTTGCACTGCACCTGCACTGGATTCCTTCCATAATTGGCTGTTGCTCCTGTACTCCCTCATAACTGCTTCACCATGCCTGATCTTTTGCCTTGTTTCCTGCCTGCTGCCCTGCCTCTGGGTCCCTGGCTGAAGGCCTAAGGAGCTCCTAGACTGCATTTCAACAAGACAGAGCCCCTCCACCACTCCAGCCATCCTTTCCACCTGCCTCAGCAGCTTCCTCTGTGTGCTTTACCCTTGTGTGCTGAGTCCTGTGGCCCAACCCCCCCGACCCATCCCTGGTGCTTGTTGGGTGGCCATCTTGAGTCTCCCCACCCCTTGTATGTGTGTCCCTCCTCCCCCCCCTTCCCTGGTTTCCTGTGGAGCTGTAGCTTCCCCATAGCCTCCTTCCCCTGTAGCCTACCTGGTTTCCTGTGAGGCTGTAACTCAGTGTGTTTCAGTCCCCTACCCCTCCCTGCACTGCCCCAGCCTGCCCTCATTGGATTCACTACCCTGTTTTGTGCTTTTGTTCTTGGTTTTCCTCTCCCTTATACTGAGTGATGGCAGGTAAGGAGCCTTCTCAGGGGCTGGATGCCCCCGCAGAGATTCCTGCAGCCCCTGCCATGGAGGCAGGCTCCAGCCAGGCCCTGGCGAGAGGCGCTTGCCCCTACAGCCCCCTCCACAGGGGTAGAGATCAACCAGCCCCGACAGGGGGTGGATAAACTTGGCCTGCTGAGCTAGCATGCACCTTTGGACAGGAGCTGCACATCCCGGGCCTGTCCAAAGGTGTGCTAGGGGGCCATGCCAGGCCAAGTTGCATTGGGTCTGCCCAGGCTCATTCTCCCTGCACAGACCACAGATCTGACAGCACTGCTGCTGGCATGGCCCAGCTAGTGCCATAGCAGGTGAGGGGGGTGGGCATGTGGCAGGCCCCTGCAAACCCCTCCCCCCCACACACCCCACACCACTGCCACATACCCCCTGCCACTCCCCACACCACTTCATCACTCCCCACCCACATACCCACCCACACACCCCACACCCACAATCCCCCCAAGAAACCATACAACCCCTTCTGCCACAGCCTTGCCCCACTACTGTTTGCCCCACGTGCAAAAGGTGCATGCTAGGGCAACAGAAGCACTGCACATATGCTCTGGCCAGATACCAGAATGTCCCTGGAGGACCCAGTGCAGGTTCTGGACCATGCCCTGCCCTGCTTTTTATTCAGTGGGGAGGGAGGTGATGCATGAATTTCCAGGTATGAAATTTAGAGTCAGTGCTGCAAATGTATAGTGTGGGGACTTTTTTTTGTTCCTAGTGTGCATCTTGCAGCATTTCAAACTGCTCTGAGGTGCTGCAAGAGGCATGTGCAGGCTCATCTGGATGCATCCTATAAGTATTAAACTAGGTCAGCATAACTTATCTATTGTTTTTTAGATACAATAAAATCCTATTGTGAATTAACAAGAAACAAAATACAATATTTTGAAATATAAAGAAAACTTTCTATCTAGTTGGCTGAACAACTGTTGGTTAATGTCCTTGAATCATTTTACAGTAAAGCTGAATACATATCACATACATATCCTTATTCTGTCATATATTATGAAGTCTACACAATTGTGAAAGGTTAACATTATATGCTTTACCATAAATTATTAAATTTATTCTCTAACCTGCCATACTCATCAAATGACAACTGATTTTTATTTGAATATAATAATTAGAATGTTTGCAGAGAAAAGAAAAACAAATTATTCACTTTGAAATATGCCACACCATAATATTATGTATTCTATATAAACACACATCCTAGCTTGTGCACACATACTCACTCAGACATAATATGCTCATTTTTCTATGTTTTCTTAATTTTTTGCAACAGATTTACCCTTAACCACTCCCTGGCTCAGCAATATCAAGGATCCTGTTTTTCTTTGTTTAAAAACCCCAAATTCCCTGATTAACCCCCCCCCCATCTGCATTTTTCCATGATTAAAATTAAGTTCCCCTGTATATGTATAGTATGTAATATAGAGATAGGTATAGATATAGCTCTATATGTAGATCTATATATATAATTTTATAGATAGATAGATAGATAGATAGATAGATAGATATAGTAGGCCTGTGCAAAGCAGCTAGTATTTTCTTCGGATTTGGCTGATTCAGGGGACAGTGATTTGATTCAGCCCCTGCTCCCAGCACTTAAAAAAAATAGCCCTGAATCAGCGGGTGCTGCCAGGTGCGGAGCCATCCCTGCTGCCCCCCACTGCCCCATGCTGTGTGGGGGTCTCTGCATGAGCCCCCCTGAGCCCCCCCTCTTCCCAGAACTTTTCTCCATTTTTTTGTCTTAAATGGCCAGAGCTGCAGTGGGCAGGGCAGCCGTGGCAGGAAAAGGAGAGTGGGGAGGCATCGGGGGGGCATATACAAAGATCCCCATGCAGCATGGGGCAGTGGAGGGCAGCAGGGAGCATCCCCCACTCAGCAGCACCCAGTAAGCACCGGGGATTTTCTTTAAAGGGCCAGGAGCTGGGGTGGGCAGAGCAGCCATGTTGGGGCTGGGGGAGCAGGCAGGGGATGGGGCCTGGCGGGGGTCCTCCCATGGTTCCCTTTCCCTCCCCCAGACCCCTCTTTCCCACCCCCTACTTACTAGCTCCAAGTCTGGCTGCAGCTCCCTGCTGCAGCCACTGGGGACTGTCTGAATCATTGAAATTCTCTGAATCATTTCTGAAGATTCGGAGAACTTTGAATCGATTCAGACCTTTTAATTGGTCCCCTGATTTGATTCAGATTCAGAAATTTGGCCATCAAATCAGGCCAAATCTCCTCCAAATTGCAGCACCACCTGAAGCTTTGCACAATGCTATTATATATCAGTATGGAAGCCTATCAATGCCTCAAGCATTATAATAAAAGTCATTTCTCACTCCCAACCTGCAGCACTCTTGGCCCTGCCAATGCCATTCACTTCCAGGGGTATACCATGGCCAGGCTGCTTTGTGCAGTGCAGCAGTCTCAGCCCAGGCTGGTGTGGTGCCACTGTTGTTCCCTCCTCCCTCCAGCCTGTGCCAGAGCTGGACTCACTCCACCATTGCCCATATGAGCAGGAGCCACCACAGCCACTGCAGATGGGACTGAGACTATCTGGGGCTCCTCACCCTCCTCCAGCCGCCTGCAGCATGGCCTGAGCCAAATCTATGCTTCTAGTCCTCCCCACCATGCTGCAGCCCCAGCTCCAGCCCCAGCTGGTGGCACAGGGCAGCATGTGGTGTTTACTACCTGTACTTCAAGCCACACAGCTCCCTGCACCCCTGAAGAAACCT